>NC_133371.1:47862815-47896561 GCF_049309525.1 Garra rufa | reverse complement strand
ATATATATATATATATATATATATATATATATATATATATATATATATATATATTAGGGGTGGGCATTGATAAAAAATTTTTTATCTAGATTAATCTAGATTAAATCTTGGAATTAATCTAGATTAATCTAGATTAAAATGGCTAATTTGAATTCTGCTGAAGACATTCAGAATATATGTGCTACCCAAATAATGACTAAAAGTAAGTCTGACTAAAGGATGACTAAAAGAGAACGGGCCAGGTGGCGCATTAGATCAGGCATCATCTCCTGTTTCCAAATGCATCACAAACTGCTTGACAATTGCATTTACAACATAATTACCTATACAAACTTGTGTGACCAAGTACTTCTGCGCAAAAGGCTGCACGACGTGCGCGTTGCCGTTAAATACAGACGCGCACGGGCATGGATTTCTGCGTGCATAGTCTTCCATTAAACTGCGTTGCTTTTAGAAGCGTCAATTCAGTTGTTGCATATAGTTTAATGTCTTTATTTCGGGATTATCAAAGTAAATTATAACTCACGTGCCCCAGTAAAAAGGGTCTAGCAACGCACCTGCCCTGAAGCGGCTTCATAGCTGCATCCATGTTTGCACGTCTCATTTGATGTGGTAATTTCACAGAAGTTGAAGACTCGTTCTTGCCCCCTACAGTGCAATTCGACTAGGTATACGTCATCCGCGCTAAAATATCAAGGTGAAAGTCATCATAGTTTACGTAGTTTAGACCCAGCTCCCAACCCAACTTTGAGAATAGATTAACGGCGATATTTTTTTTTATCGCCCGATAAGAGTCTCACGTTAACGCAGCATGTTAACGCCGATAACGGCCCACCACTAGTATAGTATATATAATACTGCTTCACATTTACAGTATAATAGTCACAAAAAATAAATAAAAAAATATTAAAATAATGTTGCTATAAACAACAATCTAAATATTAGAAAATACTAAATATCTGAATAATAAACATGCAACCGAGCATTGCATAGTTTCACATTTAAAAACAATTATTAAACGATAACGATGTTGTTAAAATTCCACTTCAAATGTGAAGCATTACATTTAGAAAATAGTTTCACATTTATTTTATATATTATTGAGAATTATTTTGAATTCAAACACACACCTAGGTACATAAAATAATAATTGACTTTTTTTTTTGTATTATCAAAAATGGCAACTACACAATCGCCTAGTCTCCTAAAATGTAAAACACTTGGCAACTTGTAAAGCAAAGTAATGTCACAGCGTTTAACAGAGCAGCTCTGAAGCAGACGTGCTACAGCCACCCCACATCCAGACAATAGTACCATTTTTCTTCCTCTTTTCAAGGCAATTATGTCAACACCATTTCCACCAGACGCTTTTGGAGAAACCAGCATATGGCTCACATCCCTCCGTCAGCATCTAACAATCAGGTCGAGTTCAAAGGCAAAGCAGCCCAATCAATCCGGCAGGAACAATGACCGTTGCTTATTAGACGCCACACGCTAGTGAATGCTGTCACAAGCGATTAAGACAGATGCTGGCCGAAACTGCTTGTGATGCAACCTACTCTCCGAAGGGCGAAAAATAAAATAAAATCGGACCAGCGAGATTAACGCGTCACCTCACCTGACCTACTTTAGGATCTGGATCCATCAGTGTCTGTCTGAACATAGAGGGGTGGGGGAAATATGACACATGAGGGCCATAAATGGATCTCCCCACTCGTCTTCTTTTGTGTGAAGTGTCCTAGAAGCAGGTCAATGGATCGCCCCGGCTGTGGTCAAACCCGTATCCATCCGCCGTAGGCCTCGTAGTGCATTTTATTAAGAATCTTTTAACCGCTGCCCTGCAGATGACATCGCTCTGCCATTATGGATCAGCGCCATAGTGTTCACACTTTTCAGTATGTCAGCCTACGGATGGCTTGCATATAGCCGACTCTGCACATTAAACTGCATATAGGAGATTGTATTTTAACATCCAGCCCACCTCCTATAAAGTGCATAACCACAGGCACTGTGGGATCATTAAACCGCCTTGTTTCAGCTCCAACAAAAGTTGGATCAAAGTCATTCCGCACAGGACAAAAGACTCTGTGCATAGGGATGTTTAAAGCCATCTGCATTACCAACACCGTTTAAGTAGGCGGTCAGCCTTGTTCAAAATCATACTAGACATCATGAAGACTAAATTCAGTGGGAAATGACAAAATACAGAATGTCATGGAATTTTGGATTAATAAATCAACGTAGGTCAGTACACTTAAATCAAAATGCAATATGGACTGGTGAAATATAAAAAAAGCAAAATACTATTTAAATATAAATCCTGCATGTTCTGCGTGTCTCTGTGTGAATGAATGGCACAGACACACGGTTTAGTTTACTACACACATATTGAAACACGCGTGACGCTCGCTGTGTTTTTAGCCTCCGCCGGCCTCAATATATGAGTACACGAACTGAGAGTCATTTCATGAGCATTTTCTTGTTTCTTGTGAGAAAAACCAACACTATCGTCATATCACACACAAACAGTAACTTAAAGGTCCTCACAGCAAAATAAAAATAATCACCGCCAAAATAAAAGTTAGGTTTAACTTGAATAAATTGTGACTGAAATATATTACCTAATGTAATGATAGTACTACTACTGATAATAATGAATTATCAAAACATTATTTTAAGGAATATTTTTCAGAATTTATTTAGCAGAAAAATGTGAATACACAATACATTATTCCTAGGTGGGGGAGGGGGTATTCCTAGGTCTCTTTAATTAGAGATTAAAATGGAATCCAGAAAATTAATGGAAATCAAAATTTGGTAGAAATAAATCTTCAGCACAACAGCTGCGAGTACACACCGCATGGCATCTTTTGAAAACAGTAAAGTTTGTGGGTGATGTAACAGAAGGACATATCAGAGACAGAGAAGGTTATCTGCATATGTTGTGACATTGCTTCTGGGTGAGCGTGGCTGTCAACTTTTCTGTCTAGGTGACTGTTCACGGCATTTTTGTAATGAAATGTTGACTCTCATATCAACTGTTTTATCTTTGGCGCACAGGTGGGAGTTGCTGGGAAGGGAGGCGACGCGCTGCTCCAAACCGGGACTTGACAGAAGGGCAATAAGAATGGGAGGTAACATGAGGACAAGATCTAAACTGCCAGGATTCCTGGAGGACCATGGGGATTGCGTAACGCTTTTGCCCTCCTCTGGCACTTTAAAGACTCTGTTAAGCATGTCATTTAGAAAAACAACAACGTGACTTGTGTTCTTATAGAAGAAAGCATTTAGAAAGAACATAACATTCCTTCAAGGGTTACAAAACAAACCAGCTTCTTTCTAGAACTGATTAAACGTGTAAAAAAAAAAAAAAGATAAAGACATAAAAAAGATATATTGACAGATTCATTTATTTCGAGATAATTTTGATGCTAATTAGTATTCACACATCTACTGTCACTACAAAAACTAGCAAGTCATCAGCATGTTGTTTCTGAATCTATGCGAAACTGTTACCCCACTACTGTGCTGTAGCATGTGCTGAGGATGTGCTGAGGATGTTTAATGAACTCATTTGCCTCTGTTAACGAGTGACACTAAACGTGGCCTGAGTGCCTGCAGCTACAGAGGTAAACTATGAGTAAAGCAGCTGAAGGCGACCCTATGGCCTACACAGTCTTTCTGTAGTGTGAATCACTAAATTCAACAACATGTTGGACCGAAGGTGAGGCATTGAAGGGTGTCAAAGGACAAATGTGTTACGAAGTGAAAAGCAGAATGCAATGCAGCAACTCAAGGATTGAATCGAACAGAACCTGTCCAGAACATTTCACCACCACCACATTCATTTTAATTATTGTGTTTTTAATATTTACACTTTGCACCCAGTTCTTTAACAAAATGAAACCTTGTTACTGTAAAAAGTAAAAGGATTAATAACATATGATGACTATTTAGGGGAAGATGTACTTAATTCTATTTAATATATGTGACAATTTAACATGCTTAGAACTATTTTTCTTTTTCTTACCAAGAGCAGTAAATTGTGAAATAGTATTACAATTTAAAATATATTTTATATTTAATATATATGAAAATATAATATGCTTTAAACTAATTTTCTTTTTCTTACCAGGGCTAAAACAGTAAAATTGTGAAATATAAATACAATTTAAAGTAACTTTTCTATTTAATATATATGAAAATATAATCCGCTTTGCACTTGTTTTCTTTTTCCTACCAAGGCTGTATTTATTTAATCAAAAATACAGTAAAAACAGTAGAATTGTGAAATAGTATTACAATTTAAAATAACTTTTTTATTCAATATATATGGAAATATAATATGCTTTGAACTCATTTTCTTTTTCCTACCAATGCTGCATTTATTTGATCAAAAACACAGTTAAACAGTAAATTGTGAAATATTATTACAATTTAAAATATATTTTCTATTTAATATATATGAAAATATAATATGCTTTGAACTCATTTTCTTTTTTCCTACCAAGGCTGCATTTATTTGTTTAAAAATACAGTAAAAACAGTAAAATTGTGAAATATTATTACAATTTAAAATATATTTTCTATTTAATATATATGAAAATATAATATGCTTTGAACTCATTTTCTTTTTTCCTACCAAGGCTGCATTTATTTGTTTAAAAATACAGTAAAAACAGTAAAATTGTGAAATATTATTACAATTAAAAATATATTTTCTATTTAATATAAATGAAAATATTATATGCTTTGATCTAACTTTCTTTTTCTTATCAAGACTGCATTTACTTAATCAAAGATACAGTAAAACTGTAAAATATTATTACAATTTAAAATAACTTTTCTATTTAATATATATATACGAAAATATAATATGCTTTGAGCTATTTATCTTTTTCATACCAAGTTTGCATTTATTTAATAAAAAAAACAGTAAAAACAGTAAATTTGTGAAATATTGTTACAATTTAAAATAACTTTTCTATTCATATATATGAAAATATATTATGCTTTGAACTAATTTTTCTTTTTCTTACCAAGACTGCGTTTATTTGACGAAAAATATAGTAAAAACAGTAAAATTGTTAAATATTACAATTTAAAATAACTTTTCTGTTTAATATATATGAAAATGATACTTTTTCTAATTAACTAATTTTCTTTTTCTTACCAAGGCTGCATTTATTTGATCAAAAATACAGTAAAAACAGTAAAATAATTAAACGTTTTTACCATTTAAATTAACTTTTTTATTTAATATATATGAAAATATAATATGCTTTAAACAATTTATTTCTGGCTGAATTTATTTAATCAAAAATACAGTAAAAACTGTGAAATATTACAATTTAAAATATATTTTCCATTTAATATATATGAAAATATAATATGCTTTAAACAATTTATTTATGGCTGAATTTATTTAATCAAAAATACAGTAAAAACTGTGAAATATTATCATTTAAAATATATTTTCCATTTAATATATATGAAAATATAATATGCTATAAAATAATTTTGAGTAATTTCTTACCAAGACTGCATTTATTTCATCAATCTAGTAAAAACAGTAAAACTGTAAAATATAAATCACAATTTAAAATAACTTTTCTATATGAAAATAAAAAATGCATTCTTACCAAGGCTGCATTTATTCAAGTAAAAAAAAAAAAAAAAAAAAGTAAAACTGTGAAATATTACTATTTAAAATAATTTAATTACAATTTTATTATTCACTTATTTATTTTAAAATTATATCAAAAACAGTTTTGCAGCTTAATAATTTTGTCAAAACCATGATTTTTGTTTAGTTTTTTTCTGATGAAAATCTTGAAAAGATCACATTTATTTAAAATAGACATTTTTTGTGACATTATAAATGTCTTTACTGTCACTTTTAATCATTTAGTGTGTCTAAATATAATATTTTCTTTAGATATTGGGCTAACGTGATATACACTTGTGAGATTTGCATTATTATTGTCAGACCTCAAACGTATCGCTTTATCCTGCAAATCTAAGTAAAGTATCCAGCATGTGACAAAAACCAGTTTATAATGAATAATACCTGACCAAGCAGAGAAATGACCATCATCAACACAGGAGCTCAGCGAAAGCCAATAATCAATATCAGACTGGTCAGTTTTGAGAGTTATTCATCTGCATGTGAACCGAGAGCACCGACAGCGTTTCCAGGAACTCTCTATAACGCAACTCAGACAGCAGAAATGACTAATGAGTAACATTCAAGGTCTGTGGAGACCCGGTTAACAGGGCCGGCTTCTTATCTCCAGAGATAAAGGAACTACACAGGTATGTCCCCTTTGACCCGATTCTGCTGCTGGTGTGTTTTCTACACATGTAGACCCTTAGGATGGGGTGTTTCTGGAAAATGTGGGACAGGCACTGCCTAAAGGTCTGCTGGAACATGATCTCGCCAGAGCTGTTCAGAATGTTACATCACATCACCACCTGCCAAAATCACTTACTATAGCTCCAGCCAGAGCGCCAGTACACACAGACTCATTCATTGTCCTGATCGGAGTGCATTAGCATTAGCGATTACGTTAAGAAGCTTTTGTTTGTTCAAATCGCAACAGTGACCGATAAAGGCAACTCGGGATAAAGCTGTCACCTTTGGCCTATTATAAATAGCAGATTGTTGAATTTACAAACTGCACGCTAGGCACCATCTAAGTTTGTTATCTGATGACAGTCTTGCGCATAAGATAATGGTTGCCTTCACATTTATGCTACTACAATGCTGTAATTATCAGTGGGAATTATCAGCTTTCTGGGTTTGGGGTGTATCCGTCAGTGAATCATGAAGGAAGCTAATTGGTATCGGTTATAATTATGTTTTTATAGCGAACACTGACTTCAAAACACATAAAACTTCTACAAATTAAATGGAGAGTAGCAGTAGGGGAATCAAACAAATCAAATGAGTCTTTTAATTTGACTGGCTACGTTTGCATCTCTATGAGACGCAATGATTGATCCTGCTTTAGATTGTTTTGGAACTATTTTTGATGACAAAGACAAAAATATAACTGCTAATGCTGCTCATTAGGAAGTGAAGAAATTAAGAAAATAATTAGTTAAATTCATGATTATTAATAACAGTAATTTTAAATATGCATTAAGGCACCAGGCTCTGTGTATTATTCAAGGCACTGCTTTTTTGAGGACAGACACTTAAATGCTTTGATAAAAAAAAAAAAAAAAAAAAAATGTCTTTTTAGTTCATGGACTCTAGAACAGCGAATGTTTTTCTACACAAGAATACACTACTGTTCAAAAGTTTGAGGTCAGAGTGATTTTCTCCTTTTTTATATTCAGCAAGGACACATTAAATTGATTAAAAGTGACAGTAAAGGCATTCATAATGTTCCAAAAGATTTCCATTTGAAATACATGCTGTTGAGCACAACTCTTCAACGTTTCTTGAGTTTCTTATATTAGAATTAATCACTGAAGACTGCAGTTAGGGCTGCTGAAAATTTTGCTTTGCGTTACAGATTATATTATTTCAGTGAAAAAGAGTGTAATATTTTACGGTTTAACCATTTCCATTTAGATGTCAAATATTTTTTCTGTCTTTTTACAAAGCATTCTGTTGCAGCTGAAAAACGAGCAAAACTCAGAAGCCTACAGAACACTTCGGCCTACAAAAGGAACTTTTGACTATGGTTTTAACAACAATACCACAGCAAAAACAACTAGACCAGGGCCGGAAATTAACAAGGGCTTGTGGCAAAAATGCCACCAGAATGAACAAAAATGTATCATGGCTGTCACGTTTAAAATTGAATTAAAAAAAAAAGTCATTCAGATTCACTCACACTGCATCAGCTTTTACGTGCTGTTTTGTGCAGCGTTAAGCCTTTTGACCAATTGAACGTACTTCTGTTGAACTTAGGAATGCAATGGCCAATCAGAGGTGTTTAGATTAGTCAGCGCTGAAAACGGCAGAGCTGTTAATGAGAGTGCACGCTCGTCATCATAAAAAACACAGGGCATATAAGATGTAAATAAAAGATTAATTTCGTAGCTTCAGTGATTGTAACAGGAGTTTATGCATAACTTGTGCTACTTGATTAACATCATGGACCGACATGTTGGTCTATGGGTGTGTTCACACTTGTCACGTTTGATTCGATTAAAATGAACTCTGGTGTGATTGCTCTGTTAGTGCAGTTCAAGTATGAACAATGCCATCCGAAACCCCACTAAAAAGATGGGTCTCGGTCCACTTCCAAACAAACTCTGGTGCGGTTCGAATGAATGTTCGACTTCTAAACTAAACTAAAAGATCCAACGCTAAGCGGTGTAGCCAAAACAAAATGAGCAGAGGGCAAACGTGAAGCACGGAGAGGGAAGCTCTTTGTGAGTTTGCAGGTGATGAAAATAAAATCATATACACACAACGAGTGCGCTTAGTCCAGCAGACGGCATTCGGTGTAGTCAACTTTAAGTCGAACACACATTTTCCTTTTGTTTGGAGTGTTCGGTGAGTTCCGCCACCAAATATACGTCATTCAAACGAGCCAATCAGGTTGTGAACGTATCACTTTGCCTTTAGGTTTGATATCTTTAAGTTTCACTGTCAATAATGCCAGTGTGAACGCTAAGCGAACTAGGACCAAATGTATAATTTTCCTTTTTGATCCAGACCAAATGAACCAACCAAACCGAACTACAAGTGTGAACACACCAAGAAGCCAGACTGTGGCGTTCCCAAATCAAAACAAAAATGTTTTACATTGTTTTCTATTTCAATATTAATCATCATTACAATATAAAAAGCAGTAACTTACAATTATGATTTTTGTCAGCCCTATGAACTCATGTTTTTTACATGTATAATTCGGATAAAATTTTAAACCGTCTATTGTTATTGACAACAGTTTCAAATATTGATTAAAGTAATTGGGTAAATTTGAGTATTTGACATGAAAGACAACAAATGGTTTTTATAATAATGAGCTGATTTTAAAAGTTGCCCTCACAAATGTAAAAAATGCCCCTGGAATCAATTCCAGGTGTGTGTATACTTTCTGTACTGCCTTAATGGATTGATGTTTTGTACGGTTCCAGCATAAATGAGCCGATTTGGTTCATCTGTTCCTCTTCTCGCATCTTTAACCACGACAATGTCAGTACTACTTGCTTAACTTGATTGTTTTCTAACAATAATTGAAATAAGCGAAAAAGGTATGTTTTTTGAATTGCGTGAAAAGATGTGCTTATTGACAAAATTAAAACACTTATTTCACAGATACATTGTCTTTCAATAATTCAAGCACTTTTCAAGTACCTCTTCAAAAATATTGCCATTTTCAAGAGTTTTTCAGACCATATTATTCAAAAAGTCAGATTCAAGTCCGAACCCTGAAGTAAACAGTTAGCAATAAAATAGGAACAAACAAATCGATTAAAAGCATTTGCTAAGTGTTTTCTTTTCATGAAGAAAATGTAGATTAATCACTAAGGTTATAAAAGATATTCAATCAAGATTAGTGAATGATTTTCTTTTGTTCATTGTTTAACGGTAATGTTAATCATCAGGCAGCACGTTTATTAGACTGCCGTCTCTTCAACACCAATCTAAAAATAGTTACACATGCATTTTCTTTCTCATCTGTTTATGTTCACCTAAGATATAAAACAGCTGTGTTTACAAGGATGTACTGACAGAATCTTTTGAGCATATCGGTCGCAAGTTGGGAAAGAGAAATCAGTTCCGGCCTGGAAAATTACATTAAAATGCGAACGCAGGAATCGTTAGGTGGAATCGAAATGCATGCGTCTTATCGAATCCCAATTCTTGGAAATCTGGAACTAAAATGGTTCTAAAATGAAACTCTCGATACCCAACTCTAATTCACAACAAACTGCATTCCTCCATGTTATATGAACAAATGTTACTAGGCATTTTCTTACAACGTGCACACAAAAAAAAAAAAAAACCTAGAATGGTGGTTTATATACCAAAGGGAACAGTTTGTCTTAAATATTCCAGAACAGCTGTACCTTTTCCATGTCCATTCCAAAAACACTAAGCCTAGCTTAAAAAAAAAAAAAAAAGTTTTCCATTTTCCTTAGAGAAAATAACAAGCCATCTTAGCACCAACATGCATTTATACTCACCACACTATCAGCTCTATTTCCGCAAGGCAAACACTTTTTAAGGATCCAACCCAAGTGTCTCAGCACCTGCAAAAACAGTGCAAAAAAAGGGTGAATGAAGCAGAATTTTTTCAAGCATCTGGACGTGAAAAAAAAAAAAAACATCACCTGCAATGCACGCCCCAATTAAACCAACCTGGTCAATGAGAGCATGTTTGTGGACTTACATAAACTGCTAATTTAGATGGAAAATGTCATATCTTTCCCAATCTTTCCACTGGAAGACTCTATTGTTTTATCTCTATCTCTCCAGGGTAAGGTAACAGCCTGAAAGAGTGTCTCTATGGACTTTCTTAATACATCCAAATACATCCAATAAATCTCGAGTCTCCCTGTAATTTTCTTTGGGTTGCCAGTTACATTTTTCATCACAAAAACAACAAAAGGAATGTCTTGAAAACGAACCGTTCACACCGCCTTGTACGTATGGTATTTGGACAACAAGTTAAGGAAAGGAGGAAAGAAAAGGAAAGGAGGTGAAGTGAGGCAAAGTATGGTGACCCATACTAGGAATTTGTGCTCTGCATTTAACCCATCCAAGTGCACACACACAGTGAACACACACCCGGAGCAGTGGGCAGTCATTGCTGCGGCACCCGGGGAGCAATTGGGGGTACGGCGCCTTGCTCAAGGGACTCACCTCAGTCGTGGTATTGAGAGTTATTCACCTTCCCCACCGACAATCCCTGCCGGACCTGAGACTCGAACCTGCAACCTTTGGGTTACAAGTCCGACTCTCTAACCATTAGGCCACGGCTGCCCCCAATCATAAGACAGCTTGTGAAACAGTCAGCATTATTATGTAGATGATATATATATTTTTTTTAGGACAAGGGCACACCTAAACCTACAACAGAGACAAACAGGTTCCACCACCGTCAGGTGAGACTGACTGCATTGTTTTGACCTACATTGTTTAGTGCTTTTAACCTACATACATCATTGGATAGGTTTTCTAATGGGCCAACAGCTTCTTGATTGGAAAAACACTGTAAATAAATAAAGCTAAAACAATAGAGTACTTAAAATCTGATTTTAAAGGACTAAAAACTAAAAACTCATTATTGTCTTGTCAAATGGTTTAGTGAAGAAACAAATTCTAAACAGACAAAGGTCCATCAAATCATTAAGAAAACTCGTTGTCACATCACCAAAACACAGTGTCTGAAATATGGTCCCAAGTTGAAATCTCGCCCTGCCACATACCGCAGCTAAATTAAGCCTAACAGTAAAAAAAAAAATCATCATCGAGGGCAGTTTTCCCAGGCGTGGATTAAGTCTAGGTCTGGAATTAATTTCTGCATTCATGAATCACCATTTTGGGCTCACCCTAAGCGTGCTGTAACTTCTGAAGAGCGCATGTGTTAGTTTCCACAGCCAAGCAATGAAACGCATGTATTGACATGGCTGTTAAGTTACAGCTATTGGCGGGTTTCAGTGGTCTCTTGTCTACCAAGGTTAAGCTTGAACAGAAAAGGGTGGAAACTACTTCCTTCAGGCCGCCCGCTCCCAACCCATGTCTCTCGGGTCTCTGAGACTTCTTTGTGCTGTTGCACCTGCTGCGTCTATCTGTTTTCCAGAGCGGCGTACATTCCAGTTCGCTCAGATTATTGGCCTGCGCTTGCTAAGCGAAGTAGCAGGTGTCGTTACGGTGTTAAGCCAAAGAACGCCTGATCTGAGAGGAAAGGGACGGCCAAGATTGGTTAAAAACCAACTTGGGAACTGATTCAGTTTGAAATCAATTTCATTACATAGCCAATTCATATAAAATGTGAAAATGATTGGGGAAGCACATCCAATCCATTGGAAACATTTATATAACTTATTCTGGATTGCGTAAATGCTTAATTAACTTACACACTTTGACAAAAAAAAAAAAAAAAAGTGTTGCTACATTAGGCCCAAACTGTTCTCTACCCAAGTATTCAAGCTCAATTTACTGTTACAGTATGTGTCAGACTGCAATTAATAACGCAACTCAACCACATTGCCACAAGCTTTGTAACAGACGTTAGTGTAAATCAACTCTAACGCTAATTAGGGTTGTACAATATACCGGTGCTACAGAAGTATCGCAATGTCTCAAAAGTATCAAAATACCACATTATTTGAGTCCAGTTCTTCAAATGCTGTTCACACAAGGTGGGAGACAAAGTGCAACATAATAAAACAACGCGGAAATTTATAAAAACCAAAACCAAAAGGCATTTCACTCTCACAAACATCCATCAGGCAAATTTCCACACAAGAAAACAATTTAAAATAGTGCCGGTATTATTTAAAGCAAAATCAACAGCATTAGAACCTTGTGTGATGAGTGTGGTGGACAAAAAGCTAAATACTTTTGCGCACAAAAAGTATTCTTGTAGCTTCGTAAAATTATAGTTGAACCACTGATGTTACATGGACTATTTTAACAAGGTCCTTAACACTAACACTTTAGTTACAGTGCTGTCTATGCAGGATTAGAAAGCTTTCGGATTTCATTAAAAATATCCGAAGATTAACAAAGGTCTTTTGGGTTTGGAACAACATAAGAGTGAATAATTAATGACAGAAATTTCATTTTTGGGTGAACAAGACAACTTTGTATAATAATATTGCAGTGTATTATAAGTAGTAATAATACATTGTGTAAACGGTTAATAATTAAGGGGAAACTTCACCCAAAAATGAATATTCTGTCATTAATTACTCACCCTTACGTCGTTATAAACATCTAAGAACTTCAGAGCACAAATTAAGATATCCGAGAGCTTTCTGACCCTCAGCATTTTAATTTTTAATTTTTTAGACCCGTTTTAATGATCAAAAAACTAAAAAATTAAAAGCTATTAATCAAAAAGCATGTCTAATTAATTGAAATCATCAAAATCTTCCACAATTTTTTTTACACCCCCAGTCAAAAGTTTTTGAACAGTAAGATTTTTTTTTTTCAATGTTTTTTGAAGAAGTCCTTTCTGCTAACCAAGCCTGCATTTATTTTATCCAAAGTACAGCAAAAACAGTACAATTTTGAAATATTTTGACTATTTAAAATAACTGTTTTCTATTTAAATATATATTTTAAAATGTAATTTATTCCTGTGAGTTAAAAGATATTTTTTTAGCAAAACTTTTGACTGGTAGTGTATTTTTAGTTCTGTGTTTTCCATTAATTTTCTGGATTCCATTTGAACAGTTTCATAAAATTTTAATAATCAATAGAATCTCAGAATAATTGATTTATAAAAAAAATATATTTATTATTCTTATTGTATTTCTTATTTTCTGAAATACTGTGCTCTGTATTTTTGTGCTCTGTGTTTTGCATTTTTCTGGTAAATAAATTCCTGTAAATATTCTTTAAATTAATGTTTTAATAATAAAGTTATTAGCAGTAGTAGTAAGGGCTGGGTATCGTTCCAAAATTTTCGATACCGATACCCTGAATTCGATACCGGTTCCGAACGATACTTTTTCCGATACTTTTATTTTAAGAAATATATTTTAACAAGATTACATAACACATAATCTCAGAGAAACAATAAACAAAGGAACAAAATCACAAAATTGTAGTTAAAAAGTGTAGTTAACACAATATATCAGTGCAAATCAAAATTTCAAATTTAAGTATTTGTGAGGCTCACTGCTGCTTAAAAGTTTAGTTCACCCACAAATTTAAATTCTGTCATTAATTATCTACAAATGAAGATATTTTGGATTTAATCCAAGAGCTTTCTGATCCTCCCATAGATAAATCGTTGAATAAAGTTATTTTTGTTTAGTTTCCGCACAGAAGTATCCTCGCAGCTCCATATAATTACCACTTACAGTACAGACCAAAAGTTTGGACACACCTTCTCATTCAAAGAGTTTTCTTTATTTTCATGACTATGAAAATTGTAGATTCACACTGAAGGCATCAAAACTATGAATTAACACATGTGGAATTATATTTAATTCTATAAAATATTTAATTCTATATATACTATATGTGACCCTGGACCACAAAACCAGTCTTAAGTCGCTGGGGTATATTTGTAGCAATAGCCAAAAATACATTGTATGGGTCAAAATTTTTGATTTTTCTTTTATGTCAAAAATCATTAGGAAATTAAGTAAAGATCATGTTACATTAAGATTTTTTGTAAAATTCCTACTGTAAACCTATCAAAATGTAATTTTTGATTAGTAATATGCATTGTTAAGAACTTAATTTGGACAACTTTAAAGGTGATTTTCTCAGTATTTTGATTTTTTTGCACCCTTAGATTCCAGATTTTCAAATAGATGTATCTCGGCCAAATATTGTCCTATCCTAACAAACTATACATCAATAGAAAGCTTATTTATTGAGCTTTCATATGATGTATATATCTCAGTTTTGTAAAATTTAACCTTATGACTGGTTTTGTGGTCCAGGGTCACATATATATACATACTTCTGCACAACACAACTGATGGTCCCAACCCCATTTATAAGGCAAGAAATCCCACTTATTAAACCTGACAGGGCACACCTGTGAAGTGAAAACCATTTCAGGTGACTGCCTCTTGAAGCTCATCAAGAGAATGCCAAGAGTGTGCAAAGCAGTAATCAAAGCAAAAGGTGGCTACTTTGAAGAACCTAGAATATGACATTTTCAGTTGTTTCACACTTTTTTGTTATGTATATAATTCCAATGTGTTAATTCATAGTTTTGATGCCTTCGGTGTAAATCTACAATTTTCATAGTCATGAAAATAAAGAAAACTTTGGTTCAAAGGTGTGTCCAAGGTATGTCCAAACTTTCGGTCTGTACTGTATATCACATGGACTTATTTTGACTATGTGTTTGGTTCCTCTCTGGGCATTGAACAATGCATATCCAGTAAATCTATGGGAGGATCAGAAAGCTCTTGGATTAAATCCAAATTATCTTCATTTGTGTTCTGAAGATAAACAAAGGTCTTATGGGTTTGGAACAACATTAGGGTGAGTAATTAATGACATAATTTTCTAACCTAACTAACCTTTTAAGATCACCTGAAATCACTCAACAGTTCTTCTTCAGAAAAATTAGAATGTCTGCTTTTTCAGGAGACAGACAAGCCCGCTCCTGGCTGATAATGTCCCAGGGCTCAAAATCAACTTTTTTAGTTGGTAGCACTGGTGCTCCCAACTTCAAAACGTTAGGAGCACCAAAAAAAATTAGGAGCACCCAATTTCTTTTGTAGTAATGCACCGATATTGATTCTTCATGGTCGATTTTGATTGCCGATGTTTTACAAGTAAATGGGCTGATTCTGAAAGCCTTTTCAATGTATTTATTTTACGCCTTAAGCAAGGGACAAGAATGAATGATAATATGAGTACATGAACAAGATGTTTATTTTCTCTATTATAGGTACAGCCATTTAAATTAGATGCAACCAATGCATTTTTAAACAACCTACATAAATAACAAAATATATTATAAATAACAAAAAATAAACTACACAGTTCTTTCTTAGTCGTGTAGACAATAAATGTAGCCATAATCAAATTAGGCTACCCTTTCAATATTCAAAGTACAAACAGAGACCGAATCTTTCAAGCATGATACAGAGCTTTAGACAACTACACAACTTATTATAGGCCACATACTAATAACAGCCTAGATATTTTATGTAGCCTAATTTTCGCGCATTGGAAAGTCGCTCTCTAAACGTGGGGTATTAAAATTGCTTTTGAATGCGCGTGCGCGTTTTACATTTGGTTTCGTTTTAACGATCCCGCGAAACTCGGCGGTGACGAGCGTGCATTCTACAATACAAGGGCTTACTTTAACAAAACCTTTTGAAAGTGGGAGGATACAAACGGGATTTTGAAGAGCGTGTTACGCCCCTGCGTGAAAGTGAAAATTGCGCCCCTGCGTGAGTGCAACTCTGCCGCTGAGTTATCATTTGATGCGAATGTATGCCGCATTGTACAGTAGCCTATATTGAGACTGAGACGCCAGAATTGTATTCGACAGAATGTGCACTGTAGAACGAAATATAGTATATTTCTTCAAAAGCAGATTGTGAAGACCTTTTAATTGTCCACATTAAAAATCGTTGTATCACACACCCTTAAAGGTGCCATAGAATGGAAAACTGAATTTACCTTGGCATAGTTAACTAATAACAGTTCAGTACATGGACATGACATAACATGAGTCTCAAAGACCATCATTTCCTCCTTCTTATATAAATCTAGTATTTGCAAAAGACCATCGAAAAATAGGTAAATTTCAACATAACACCGACTGTTAAGAAACAGTCGGTGTTACAGCCGAAATCGTTAATAGTTACGCCTCCAACATTTGCATCGCCCAATCATCGGTAACGTCAGCACATCGTTTAAACAAGGCAAGCCACAGAAGGGACACGGTTAGCTTAATGCTAGCGCTAGCCTGTTACATTGCAATACATAGGATTTCACTTACCACATAAACAGAGAGATGACTGCACTGATGATGGCGAATGATGGAGAAATAACTGCCTGATGATTGCGAATGATTTACAGATCCCGAGTATCACTGACGAGCAGCTCAACTTGTGTGGTAAGTACTTGTGTCTCTGCATTGTAACTTTACACAGAGCACATGCATCACAGTAAACAGACTAAAATGTCTGCGATTCAAAACAGCAGATTCAACAAACCGCATATTAAAAGTGGCTAGAGCTCCTAATTAAATATATATTTTTATCCATGTGCGAGCTATTGAGCTCTGTGAAACAGCCAATCAGAGCAGAGCTCATTAATATTCATGAAGCTTCCAAATAAGGCAAAAACAGAGCCTTTTATTCTAGGGGCAAATCCTAGGGTTGTAAATGGACCTGTAAAACCATTTCTGGAGATTGTTTGCCCTTTCCTATGCCATATACCTTCTATGTAGATATCAGAGAACAATTTTAAATATTCTCTCAATGCATTCTATGGCACCTTTAATTTCAATGCAGTTTGCGCAAATATGGAACAGAGGTTGGCTGAGAGAAAAAAACGGTTCAGCGGAGCTCCGTGACAGGGAGTGATTGACAGCTAATGTCTCAAATCTGCATTAAATGTAAAAATGTAAAGATTAACTTCAAATGGTTATGTAATGTTGGAGGGAGAGAACAGCGAACCTGTCACTGCATCAGCTCACAGCAGTCTGTGTAGTAGTTAGGCTAGCGAAAGTTTTGTAAAGAAATGAAACCAAGTCGCACCACAACAATTTTTCGCACTCGTACAAATGCTCCCAAATATAATTTGAGGTCGCGCAGAATTGGCATTTGATCCGGGCACGTTAAGGATGCCGCACGTTTTCTAGCTCACTGACGTTGACAAGATTATACCCTTGGGCATCGAAATTTGGTACCGAACGAAAATTATTTTTTCGATACTCGATAGTATCGATTCGGTCGGTGCTTAAAAAGTATCGAACTCGATACCCAGCCCTAGTAGTAGTACTATTATTATTACAACATTAAGTAGAATACTTCTGTCACAGTTTCTTCAATTTAAACTAGGGCTGTCAATCGAGTAAAATTTTTAATCGCGATTAATCGCATGGTTGTCATGAGTTAACTCGCGATTAATCGCACATTTTTATCTGTTCTGAATGTAAATTAAATTAATACTTTTTAAAGTTTTTTATACTCTAATCAACATTGGCATGGACAAATATGGATGCTTTAAGCAAATATGTGTTTATTATTAGTGAAACCATACTCGACATAGAGCATGAAGACTAGACATGTTTCAAAGGTCATAGATGTTTTTCAAATAACTTGTTCATGTCTATTCCACACATGAAAAAAAAGAACATAGAAATACCAGGTTCCCATTACTTCTCTTTCTTTGCACTGAGCAATTTACTTACACAAGCCTGTTTATATTATTTGCCGGACAGGGCAGCTCACTTCTTCTGAACATGCAAAATGTACAGTAATATTTATTATTACATTTGTTTGCCTCTTGGTGCCCGCATACTGTAATTTGATGCAGCCAAGTTCTCAACAAAACTGTCTCCATTGTTATAATTTAGTATTTCTGTTATCAGACAACCAAAGTAATATGAAATAATAACTGAAAAAAAATCCTGAATTATGATCATGATTCAATCGCTGAAAAGAATAATTTACAGGCATCTGGACATAAATCACTATTCCCTGCATTATTTTCTGTTTCTATTAGGCGTGCTATTAATTAGCTGAAATTAACTTTGGCGTGCATATGATATGCAATTCTGCATGTGTTTGACGTGCATTTAATACGCCGTTTTCGCTTGCATACTCGTATGTGGCTTTACGCATCAACCCCACAGCACCAATAACGTAGACCGACTCTGCTTGCATTCATTAAATATGGCAGAAGTGCCAGTACGCAAGTACTCAAAAGCATAAAATACAGACGGCCCACTTCAAGCACTGGAAGCAACATAATATCTGGTTTAACTGAAAGCGCTGCTCCTCTGCCGCTCGCTGAACAGAGCAGACGCAGATATAAAGAGAGGGAGGTGCGGGGCTGCGCGCGCATTGGGAGACCTCGCGCTCGTTCGGCAAAACCGGAGAGCCTCAGAAACTATATTAGGTTTGTCCAATTATGTGTTTATGTATTGTTGCTAGACACTTTTTGCTAGGTTGGCAACATTGTTTATCCATTTCTTTAACTGCTAGGTAGTGGGTCAAACAGAAAATGCGCGCTGCGTTAATCGCGCGTTAATAAAATTAGTGCCGTTAAAATTAATTTGCGTTAACGAGTTATTAACGCGTTAATTTTGACAGCCCTAATTTAAACCAAAATTTATTTTGATGGGTTGTGGCAAGGACCTTAAAAAAAAAAAACAGGTTTCAATTTCATCAAAAATATCTTAATTTGTGTTCTGAAGATGAACGAAGGTCTTACAGGTTTGGAACAACATGAGGGTGAGTAATGTCAGAATATTCATTTTTGGGTGAACTATCGCTTTAATACAACAGAAAATCCCTTGCATTAACAGACCTCGCTGTAGTTCACCACACTCGCCACAGGAAGTTCTCATGCTGATTCTGCCTTCATATATCACAATACTTTACTACAGTAAGACACCAAAAAGACACTGTCACAATAAGAGTTTTCTCTTTCAGGTCAACTATTGTCAGAGCAGATATCATACATTATACTATCTCCAAGAGTTGGAGAGTTGTTTACAATACGTTATCATGCAACCATAGGATTAACTTGGTAACATCTATGTAATCACCTTTTAACGGAACAAATCACCATGGCAACTCGTATTCCTGGGTTTAGCTCAGGTGAGCAATTATTCTCTTACTCTAAGCTTTTAAGCCGAGACCTTTGTTTAAACCAACAAGAGCGTGTCCAATACCTCACCAAGTGCAATCTTCAACCGACAGACCTCAATATCAACAATCTGCTTTGCCCTGATAACTTTAATCAATGCACACTATAATAAACAGCCTTTATGTTTGGTTGTTTTTGTTTTGTTTTTCTACTGAAAGGAAACTGGCAGTGGTTTTGTTGTCTATGGTACAACTGTAAGCAGGGGACCTAGATTCACACTGAGAATGTGCTAAAAGGAAACCCCCCTTCTTCAAAAAAAAGTCTGCCACCGAAATTGAAACTTAACGTACTTGAGCACACAAAACATTTTGGGCGATCTTCACAATGCTACCTAGCTAAAAGGAAACAGATGTCACGGTTTCCTTTCAAAGAGCAGTTAGTCTTTCCTCCTACACACCAAAGTGACAGTTCAGTGGCGTATGGGAGGCTGTTTCCTCATCTCTCTCTCTTTCTCTCGTAAAGAAAGATGGAGGCTCCGACAGGCGCTTCCCATCCCCCTATCCGTAGCAATAATGTAACGAGGGAGGTGTTCGTTAACAACTGTTGATGCACCTGCTAGATAAGCCAAACACCTTCTCTATTGTTCTGAGGATCTTACATCAGACAGGAAGCAGGCAGATTAAAAAAAAGTCCGTAATCATGTGTGATTTAGATGGAGCTGCAAGAGCTCAGGCACAAAGGTTACAGTTTGCATATTCATCACTAAATGGCGGTTGCCTTGACATTAATGCTAAATCTCTGGAGGTGATAGCATCTATGAATCAGGTACAGAGTTTTATGAGGCAAAAAAAAAAAAGCTAGGAATGGTCAAGATGATTTACTATTGAGAATTGATCATCTTCTTATACTTTTTTTAGCCAGTGGTTCTTGTGGTTTGTTGCTTATTGGTTTGTACAATATGATCCCAAATTGAGATCTTGGTAAAAGCAAAGCCATGTTGTGTGACTTCAACTTTAATTGTATTTGTTTCTACTTTATGTAATTTTTCCTGTGATGGCAAAGCTGAATTTTCAACAGCATTACTCCAGTCTTTAGTGTCACATGTTTCTGAAATCACTCTGATATGCTGATTTTATGCTCAAGAAACATTTCTTATTAATAACAATGTTAACACAGTTGTGCTGCTTCGTACTTTTGTGGAAACATACTTTTTTTGCAAAATTCTTTGATGAACAGAAAGTGAAAAAAGGATATATTTGATACATATCCTCTGTAACATTATAAACGTCTTAATGCATCCTTCTAACAAAATTATTAGGCTAACACTTCTCAAAGAAAGAAAGAAAGATGGAAAAAGTATCACACAAACCCAAGCACGCTTAAATGGTAACTGTTTTGACTGAATAAATACCAGGGTTGGAAATTACCGAGGGTTTGTGGCAAAAAACTGAACCAAACTGAACAAAAATGCCACATAAATTCAAGACAAAGGGGCAAAAATTGCCCCTGCACAATAAAAACAATGTATTATGGCTGTAGCGATTAAAATGAAATGTGAAAATGAAAAGTGTCAATTCGTGGAATTACATTTGTGACCAGCCAAAGGAGTCAATTTTTTGGGAAACTAAGATTTATACATCATGAAAAAGCTGAATAAACAAGCTTTCTATTGATGTTTGGTTTGTTAGGATAGGACAATAGGACAAAAAATCCAAATAATGAGAAAAACAGCCTTTAAAGTTGTCCAAATGAAGTTCTTAGCAATGCATATTACTAATCAAAAATGGAACGGAATGGAATAATCTTCATGGAATATGATCTTATATCCTAATGATTTTTGGCATAAAAGAAAAATTTATAATTTTGACCCATACAATGTATTTTTGGCTATTGCTACAAATATATCCGTGCTACTTAAGACTGGTTTTGTGGACCAGGGTCACATTTAGATTTGCACACACTACATCAGATGTCTTTTATGCACTGTTTTGTGCTGCGTTGAGCCTTATAACCAATCAAACGTGTTTCTGTTGAACTTAGAAATGCATTGGCCAATCAGAGGGGCTAAAAACATCTAATAGAGCTGTTATTGAGCGTGCAAGCTCGCAAATTCCCTCACCACAAACAGTGCGGATATGATGTAAACAAAAAAGTATTTTGTAGCTTCACTGGAGTTTATGCGTAACGCCATGAACCAACATGTTAAATATTCAAATAATCTACAATAATGATTTGTCATAATATTGCAGCCCTATGAGCTCCTGTCTTTATAATTGTATAACTTAGAAACAATTTTAAACAGTCTATTGACACCAATTTCAATTATTGAAGTAATTGGGTAAATATAAGCATTAGACATTAAAGACAACACAGTATGGTGATTATAATAATAAAATGATTATAAACATTGCCCTTACGAACATAAAAAAAAATAATAATAAAATAAAAAAAATAAAAAAAAATTCCAGAGGGCAAACATTTCCCCTGAACGGAAAAGTTACTTTCCGACCCTTATAAACACCAAACATCTGCAGTTTGCAGATATTTAGGAAACATAAATTTTAAATTCACATATTACAAAACACAACAATACTTTCAAATTCTACTTTGAAATGTGTGTTCCATGTTAAAATGACTGTTTTTTTTTTTTTTTGTCTGTGTAATTCTGCCCACTGCCAGTTTACCCAATAGTATTTCAACACGCTGGGTTGCCAATTGGTGGAAAACATTGTCAACTGCTCTTGTTCCTTTCATTTAAAGAGACATTCACCGAAATGGGTTGCTGTGAACAGAGCTGTTTTTGACAAGGTAAAAAGGGTGTTGTTTTACACGACCATTGAGGAATTTTAACTGTTACAGACATTTCATGAATACCCTAAAGAATTGTACTAACTTGTGGGAACTGATCATCCAATGTCCTCTTTAAAAAATGGAGTTAGTTAATTTGAGAACATTGATAGTTTGATGAACATAAAAGAAACAGCAATTATTAAGATTTCTGACACTTTCAATACGTCGCCCAAGGCTAACATTCAACATAAAGGCTAATAAATTAGTTGTTGCCAAGTTAAACTAAGTCATTTCAGCCCTATGACAACATTTATTAATGAATCACATTCACACAGACGGATATCGGAGATGGTCGAGTTGGGTCTTACACTCCTGTGGAATCAAACTGCTCCCATTAGCATAAAGTTTTGCATTAAAAAAGTTGAGCACTGCTCAACGCCAACGGTTTCCAGCATTTTACTTCCTCCAGAAATGGCCAATTCTCATGGAAAATGAATGACATCCAGTTGCTTTGGTGTAACAAATCACTACGTCAGTATGAATCCCTCTTTTGGCTGATGGATTTACATTGATGTTTTTATTGATAAGAGCCAGAACTGGATTAAGCTATAGCATTTCATCTGTATTTAATAATGTACAATAGTATTTCAACACACTGGGTTGCCAGTTGGTGGAAAACGTTGTCAAATAAACAGACATGTACCGAAACGGGTCGCTAGGAAGACAAGGTAAGAAGGGTGTTGTTTTAGACGTCCATTAAGGAGTTTTAACCAAAGTTTGTTGCAGCCTTTTTTATGAAGACTAAACAATTATAGCAACTCGTGGAAACCCATCATCCGATGTCCCCTTTAAAAAAAATGGAGGTAATTTGAGGACCTTGATAGTTTGGATGAACATAAAAGAAACAGCAGTTATTAAAGGTCCCATATTGTACACATTTCTGGAGGTTTATTTTAGTTGTTGATGTCCTTAAGAATATATATTTGTGGTATAAGTGCCAAAATCCATCTCAATATATTTTTACAGCTCCTTGTTTAGGAGCTCTGTCAAAAATAGGTCGATTTTGGCCCATATAATTAATATTCATGAGCCTCTCTTCTGATTGGCCTGTTGTTTTCTGAGTGACGCACAGCCAGGCCAACCACAGGTAACTACGGTCATGTATGCTGTAGAGAGAGCCTAGCCTGCTGATACTCAACAAGATATTTCAGAATGATCATTAATGTTTTTTCTTTTTCAAACACCGAATGCAGTAAGCTACATAACTGTTGCTTTAGTAAAGCTCCTTTCACAATGCGCGCTGATTCTGGAAAATTACGGGAACGAGCGCTGTGTGAAAAAAAGCCAGAACCATAAAGGCAGTGTTGTACTGATGATGCACGTTACCCTGCGACTCTTCACAACAACAAAAAAAATACGTGCAAAGTGGAATGAAGCGGCGATCGGGCAGAGCCAGCTCCTCACTATCAGCACTGAAGCACAGTTTGTTCAGGTTAGTTTCAGTTTAGTGAAACGTACGTGTCGCATTACATCTCACATCCAAACGTCACATGTCTTTATGGGTTGTGTGTAAAGCACGCACAGATTCAGGAAAACAACTGTGAATGAACCAAATTAAATAACTCCGGAACAAATCATGATGGGACACATTATCCATGTATTTACCGGAACTGCTGTGTGAAAGAGGCTGAAGTTGACGTGCCTCTGGTCTCTTATATTCACGTTGTTCTGAAGCCTGTGCAATGATGTAGTTTCAACATCTATCGACTGAACAGGGTTTTCTAGATTAGTTTCCGTGTTGTTGTTGCTTAGCAATGTTATGGACACTATGTTTTCTGGGTTTGACAAAAGGAGGTTGGGACTGTGGTTGGTGCTGGGGTGGTCACTGAAGGCGGTGACTGAGTAGATCGGACGTCACATCGTTACGGAAGTCACAGTGGCTCGTGAAAATGAACAGCTACTTTAAGCAGGCTGTGTGCAGTTTACTGTGGATTGACTGTTTTGAAACTCACATGGTAGTTACATAGCCCCTAGACCTCAGTTATCATGAAAAAAGCCAGGAAATTTCGATTTTGACAATATGGTACCTTTAAGATTTCTGACACTTTCAAATCTTCGCCCAAGGCTAACATTCAACATAAAGGCTAATTAATTAGTTGTTGCCAAGTTAAACTAAGTAATTTCAGCCCTATGACAACATTTAAGGAATCACTCTCACACAGACAGATATCAGAGACGGTCGAGTCTGGCCCTACACTGCTGTGGAATCAAACTGCTCCCATTAGCATAAAGTTGCATTAAAAAGTTGAGCTCTGCTCAACACCAACGATTTCCACCATTTACTTCCTCCAGAAATTGTCAATTCTCATGGAAAATGAATGACATCCAGTTGCTTTGGTGTAGCAAATCACTATGTCGGTATGAACCCTTCTTTTGGCTGATGGATTGGATTTTTTCAATGTCATCCCATATTTCAAGACTGCATGTCAAACACAAAAATTTTTCAAATCAATCTTAAAATTCCCTTTTTTTTTTTTTTAACACAAATGTAATGCCACTGAGAAATGTGACAGATCTGGGTCAACCGAAACCAAAACAGACCT
The DNA here is from genome assembly GCF_049309525.1 of Garra rufa. Taxonomy (NCBI): domain Eukaryota; kingdom Metazoa; phylum Chordata; class Actinopteri; order Cypriniformes; family Cyprinidae; genus Garra; species Garra rufa. Next base: position 47,871,721 of record NC_133371.1, on the reverse strand, counting down.
AATTATACAGTAGTTAAAATCAATTAGTCAACTAGCCAATTCAGAAAACCCCAGACCTCAATTAGTCAAGTTTGAAAATATGTAGTTTTGCTATCCATAGAGAAAAAAATTTGAAAACAGCACTTGTTTGACATCGATTTGTTGATGTTTTATTGATAAGAGCCAGAACTGGTTTAAGCTATAACATTTCATCTGTATTTTAATAACGTACAATAGTATTTCAACACACTGGGTTGCCAGTTGGTGGAAAACGTTGTCAATTGCGCTTTTTCCTGTTAAGTGTAATCAATCTGGCAACACATGACAATCAAGTCTGAGGAGCAGAGGGGAAGAGAGACAACCCTCTCTATTATTTTCAATATGGACTGCAGTACCTATTTCAACCACTAGCTGTCAATATTATATACTACACCTTTAAGCCTTAAAGGGAACATCGGATGCAAAATTCACTTTTACATGGTGTTTGCAAATAAATGTGTCTAACCAGTGTGTGGACACAACCATCCTACAATGATAAAAATCCACTCACCCCATTAACCCCCTTAGCCAGTTGAATGCTGGTCTGCCATTTTCTCTGCGCTCGAGCAGCTGTAGCGACAACAATGTCACGTAAGCAATGCAGGTGTTTTGTATTTGGATGTGAAAGTAAACATAAGAGTCTTCATTTTCCCCTGACATCAGAGCCACTGAGGACCCAGCGGATTGGTATTGTTTTTGATGGTAACGTGCCAAAAGGGGGCGGGGTGAGCAGTAGCTCATTATGATTTAAAGAGGCATGCAGCAAAACAGGTCGCTAAGAAGACAAGATAAGAAGGGTGTTGTTTTAAACGTCCATTAAGGAATTTTAACCAAAGTATGTTGCAGACATTTCATGAAGACCCTAAACAATTATACCAACTTGTGGAAACCGATCATCCAATGCCCCCGTTAAAAAATAGAGTTAGTCAATTCGTGGACTTTGATAGTTTAATGAATATAAAAAAAAAAAACGGCAATTATTAAGATTTCAAAACTTCGCCAGAGGCTAACATTCCACATAAAGGCTAATTTATTAGTTGTTGCCAAGTTAAACCAAGTACTTTCAGCCCTATGACAACATTTAAGGAATCACTCTCACACAGACAGAGAGATGGTCGAGTCTGGTCCTACACTGCTGTGGAATCAAACTACTCCCATTAGCATAAAGTTGCATTAAAAAAGTTGAGCTCTGCTTAACACCAACGGTTTTCCACCATTTATTTCCTCCAGAAATTGACAATTCTCATGGAAAATGAATGACATCCAGTTGCTTCGATGTAGCAAATCACTATGTCAGTATGAAACTCTCTTTTGGCTGATGGATTGCATTTTTTTAATGTCATCCCATATTTTGAGACTGATCTGAACATTGTGTTTGACATGCAATCTTAAAATTCCCTTTTTCTAAAACACAGAAGAATGCTATTGAGAAAAGTGACAGATCTGGGTCAACCGAACCCAAAACAGACCTGTAATTATAAAGTAGTTAAAATCAATTAGTCAACTAGTCAATTCAGAAAACCCCAGCTCACAGTTAGAGTTTAAAAAAAAATTTGCTTTGCTATTCCTACAGAAAAAAAAAAAAAAAAAACTTGATTGACATTGATTTGTTGATGTTTTATTGATAAGTGCCAGAACTGGATTAAGCTATAGCATTTGATCTGCATTTTAATAATGTAAGGATTTTCACAATTAATAAACATAATATACTGAATGAAAGTAAGTAAGGCTGTGTTTTTATAAACGCAGCAGGTTTGAAGCACAAGCTAGGTGTCCTTTTCACGGTCAAATCTCTAAAAGATTGATCTTGTGAAAACAACCCAGACACAGATAAGCCTGACTTTGTTTTCTAAAGCTGGTGCGGTAACCATGCAGGGTACTTTTTTGCCCCAAGCCAAAACATGGAAATTCAATATTGCTGTACAGCTCAAGTCAAGGAATTGTGGACACAGATTACATGATGGATACAGGCTACGCCAAAGCAAACTCCTCTGGCTCCAATCCTACACAGCACCTTCACTACTCACAACAGATGCGTATCTTTGCTTTGAAAGCACAATAGTTTGGCTTTCATTACATTTCAGATATTTCAGATAAACCCTGGACAACCACATGATGAATATGTCCAAAAATGGGTATGATGATCATACGTAAAAGCCTTGCATCTCGCTCACCCACACCGCCAGAACATAAGTTGTTTTTTTAGCCCATCATGTTGTAAAAGGCCTGTAACAATACAGGTGTTAAGAGGTTTATTAGGCCTCTATTTTCTTCCATTCTCCACCAGCTCAGAGCCAAACCAATCTCTGCCTCAATACTAGCCACTCTATACTCAGTGTTTCTATGGCAACACTCTCAAGAAAGCCTGACCAAAGGGTTCGAAGTGAAAAATAGCATTTATTGTGGTTTGAAAATCATATATAGAATTTAGTGATTTCAAAAGCAACCAACAGAATAAACTATTTCACATCCAAAATTGCTTTCGCAGGCACTGATCGAAGTCCGTCCTGCTTCAGTTCTGAATGAAGCTTGGTGCTCAAATTCACGCACCTTGATCCCTGAAACAATACACCCTGTTGGAGAGGAATTATCCAGAGAATAGTCAACTGACAAACTGAGCTGCAACTCTTGTGAAGGGTTTAGGGGTCTTTGAGGGGATTTGTGAAGTGGTCCTGACTGACAGGTTGGACTGACACTGCTAGAGTAAATTACAGATAATTTCAGCTTCAAAAAGATGCAGTCAAAACTGCCGTCTCTTAAATGTCCCTTCACTCAAGAATGCACATAATTAGCAGTCATAATTAGTTCTCAAACTATGCATGACAAGCTCACTTCGTTATTTCAAGTATAACATTTCTGAAACAATATAAGGCTGAGTTTGAGTGGAGATTTATGTAGTGCATGACGCAAGAAGGCTATTCCCTGTGTTTACAGATAATGAGCTCGTATTTGTCTTGACTGAACAGGCTAAATTATTGTGGAACAGGAACATGTTCATTTGGTACACTTTAGGTTACGCAACAGTGCTTAGGAAGTCATTTTAACTGGTGATGCACCAATATTAAAACTGTGGTGTATACAAAAAGGCAACTGTTTTCATGATTTTATACCATTTTGTTTAAATGAAAGATAAAAACTAAAAGTCAATTATTTATAAATGCCATTTTAAAACTGAAAACTAAAAGTTTATAATTGTAAATATTACTTTAGGTAAAAATTAAATAATTAAATAAATAAAATAATTTTACAAGTATGAACTAATTTAAGTCAATCATTTTAAATACTATTTTTTAATTATCTTATCTATTTTAAATCAATCAATTAATCATTTTAAATATTACGCAATTCTGAGAAAAAAAAATCAAGATTTGGCAGTTTATATCTCACAATTCGGACTTATAATATAACTTGCAATTGCAAATTTATATCACAATTCTGAGAATAAAAGTCTGAATTGTGAAACGTAAACTCGCAATTGCAAGAAAAAAGTTAGAATTGTACGATGTAAACTCATGATTGCGAGAAATAAAGTCAAAATTGCAAGATAACACTCAATTCTGACTTTTTTCCCACAAATGCCAATTCATATCTCGCCATGTTGACATTTTTCTTAGAATTTAGACTTTATAACTCGCAGTTGCGAGTTTATATTACGCAATTCGGAGAAAAAAAGTCAGATTTGTGAGTTTATATCTCGCAATTCTGACATTTTATAACTTGCAATTGTGAGTTTATTTCTCAGAATTCCAAGTTTATATCACAATTCTGAGAATAAGAGTCTGAATTGTGAAATGTAAACTCGCAATTGCAAGAAAAAAGTTAGAATTGTAAGATGTAAACTCGTGATTGTGAGAAAAAAAAGTCACAATTGCAAGATAACACTCAATTCTGACTTTTTTTTCACAAATGCCAATTTGCATTTTGCAATTTATATGATGCAATTCTGAGAAAAAAAGTCAGATTTGCGAGCTTATATCAATTCTGAGAATAACACTCTGAATTGTGAGATGATAACTCATGATAGCGAGAAATAAAGTCAGAATTGCAAGTTAACACTTTCACAAATTCTTTTTTTAAATTTAAAATAAAAACTGAAGTCCCTTTAAATATTACTTTAAGTAAAAAAAAAATACTAAAAACTAAAATAATTTTAAAAGCTACTTTAAATAAGAATAAAGAAAAAGCAAGCTAAATGATGTTAAATACTACTTTAAAATAAAAAAAGGGAATTATTTTAGGTTAATCATTTTAAATACTACTTTTTATTTAAAATAAAAATTAAAGTCAATCGTTGTAAATATTACTTTAGGTTAAAAAATAAATAGTAAACTAAAATCAATTAAACAAAAAACTAAAACAGGGTTTCTGCAGATATGAACAAGTGAAATTTAAGACTTTTTAAGACCTTTTTAATACCACCTTATATGAAATTTAAGACCTAAGCATGTAATGGAAATAGATATTATATTACATGCATACATGTAATATTTAATGTGTTTAATGTAAAAAGTAAACACAATTTCATGGCTGTCATAAATTAAATTTATTACTACGATATACAGTGAACTTTTCATATCAGCAGATACTATTCCACACAAAATATCCCCATAAAAGTACCACAAGAAATATCTGATGTAAAAAAAAAATTCTGAAGCAATATTTTCATCAGTGCTCTATTAGCTTTTACATCTTAAATCTGCATATTTGATTTACCTTTATAAAGGCCTTTTTTTTTACTTTTGAAATGTAGGCTATGCATTACCTTTGAAATTTATTTTATGAATTTATCAATAAATTCTAAATGGCTGTTAGCAGTGAGATGACATAATTTACACTGCAAAATTAAAAGTGAGATTAATGTTTTAAATACATTTATTGATTTATAAATATATAAATTAGAAATGTTGGGTGTGGAGGTATACTTTTAAACACACTAAACTACCAGCAGGTGGCGGTAAGTCACTTCATGAGCGAGTTATTTCAACTGATTCGAGCAAAACGCTGAATCATAGCAAAACGTTGCTAGGAGAATGCTTCTGCTGCGATCCTTGCTTGAAACTATTTTTGTTGGTGAAACAGAACAAAACAGTGAAAATATTTTGTCTAATATGTAAGTAACTACTTGACTAACTACTTGTTTATTGAGCTAAAATTAATGTAACGTTTGTAATTGTGAGAATTTTCAGCAAAAAGCTCACTTGGTATATTACTGAACTATATCATGTTATAAATAAACTATACATTTTAAATTTTTACCTCAGTGTGTTTCTTTAGAGTGCTGTTAAAGTACGTCACAAATAGACCAGAAATACACTATCCATTTATCAATTTCTCTTTACGTTGAATGTATTATATGAATCTTTCTTGCCTTTCGATGCTTGTTGTTTAGTTGTTTTTGTCACTTCAGTTTTAATCAGGCGGTTTGTTCGGTCGGGCAAGTAAAAAAAAAAAAAAAAAAAAAAAAAAAACCTTTTTAAAGTATCTCGAAGGCTGGCGGTCAGCTAGCTCGACCTATATTTATTATTATTATTGAGAACATTATATACAGGAAAAGGTCGTTTGACCTGTATTCTGCTACTGCGATTCTGTCTGAAGACGCAGTAACTTCCACAGAGGGAGAAAAAAAAATCTACAGTTGTTAGCAACTGGCATTAGCCGAACCCTATATTCAGTTTTTTCAAGCTAAGTATCGCTAAACTTGCACTTCCCCATAGCTAAAAAGTTAAATCCATTTTACTTATGCGGTACAATCCGAGAGAGACTCGCGCCAATAACAGAAAGCTGATTGGCTATTGCATGTTGGTCTCATTTGTAGTTTAAATACAGCAAATTAGATTTGGAATAGTGAAATAAAGAACTACAACACCACGGAAACAACAAAAAGAGAATTTAAATGAGAATTAGAGGTAGGTTACATGGACATCGGAAAAATAAGACCTGTGTAAAATTATTTAAGACCTAGAACAGCAAATTTAAGACTTTTTAAGGCCTAAAATTTTGATTTTTAAATTTTAGACTTTTTAAGACTTTTTAAGACCCCGCGGAAACCCTGTAAAAGCTACTTTAAATAAAAAGCAAGCGAAATTATGTTAAATACCACTTTAAAATAAATTAAATACTACTTTAAAATACAAACACTGAATTTTTTAAGTAAATCATTTTAAATATTATTTCTAATTTAAAATAAAACTGAAAACAACAATTTTAAATATTACCTTAGATTCAAAATAAAACACTAAAAACCGAAACAAATCATTTTATATGCTACTTTAAATTAAACCCAACAAATCCTAAACTATAAATGCTTCATTAAATAAAAATGATAAAAGTAGATCATTTTAAATGCTACTTGAAAAATACAATCTAAAGTAAATTGTTTTAAAAGTGAACTCAGGTTTCACAAAATTAAAAATGTGAATATGAAAAACAAATATTCATTTGCTATTGATTACATTTACCTAAGGCTGCATGATTATGAAAAAAATGTATTATTAAATAATTGTTGATTATTCCCTTTAAATTGTAACTGATATTAACCTACAATTCTAGCAATTTACATTAAATGTTTTGAATAGCTTTAACCATTGTTTGAATTAACTGCTTGTCATATTTTTACATGAAAATAAACAAGCTGAAAACCCTTTTGTTGCTTTTCTACAGCATTAAGCCTCAAGTGTCATCTATACATTGGTCTGGTTTCTTTTTTTAAAAAACTGTGCTCAACCTAAATGTCTGCACAGGTTGTGTTTTTTCTAAAATAAAAAATAGATGAATGACTGTCAAAGTTAACCCGCAGGCATCCCATAATTCAGACCAAAACAAATAGTTGCAGTCCAAAAAAGAACAAGAGATCTTTTCTTGGCTTACCATGTGATCAGGTCTTGCTACAATGTGAACCCCTAGCAGCGGAGGAGTCTCTACAGTCTGCACATAAAGAAAACAGAACAAAAAACTGTTACTCAGTGCCATGTTTAAACGAAGGTTAATAAATAAATCATGTTTGGATTGTAAACATGTCAAGATCTTTCCGTCGTCGAAAAACAAGCAACTGTTTGTCCACATGCAGAACATAAGACATTGATTTCATTTCATCAGAAGACCATACCGTTAAGTTAAGATGACATGAAGGTTTTTCCAAAATGAAAAATGTTAATAAGCAAAGCGCACACTACAACAGTGAAGACTCAGACGTCTTGGATGTCTCAACAAACAAAAATGTGTCTGCATGATAGAAAAAGAATCACTAACGGTCACATGCTGCAATTCGTCTTCAATCTGGGGGTTTTCCAACAGGTTTGAAAACCAAAGGCAGTCCAAAACAACCTCTAGTACTAACCCCAAGACATTTATCAGCATGCTGGGCAAGTGTTTGTCAGACCAAATTTCAGGATCACAGCTTCAGAAAATCAACCCTAACCCAAAGACACATAACCTACAATTAGTTACGGTAATTATCCAAACTATATACAGGTAGAAATGGGGTCTAAAAGCGTTTTGTAAACAGATCACTGAAAGCATGTAAGAAGGTATTCAAAAATGCATGTGACCACATTGCAATTGTAATCTAATCTGAGCCGCTGAAGACGCAGAGAATTAACGTTACGTTCGTTTTTGAAAGTGCCGATCCCGATCTACATATGCGTCTATGTTCGTGCGAATCATTCGTGATGCAGCTTCACCCACAGCAGAAGTGAGTATAAGGGTTTTTTATGCATCTTTGCAAATGGCCTTAATGATGTGTTGGTTAGCAAGTTTCGCAGCTAAATGCGGCTAAAGTAAACATTACAGCTCGTCACCCCACTGCAGAGAGGGGCGGGGCGAGCAGAGCTCATTAGCATTTAAAGGAACACGCAACAGAATAGCTTGCTCTAAAAAGGGCTGATTCTGACAGGGTAAAAAGAGTGTTTTTTACACTATCATTGAGAAATTTTAACCAGAATATGTTATAGACTTCTCATTAAGACCCTAAAGAATCATATTAAATTCTGGAAAATGGGCATTTGATGACCCCTTTAAAACTTTAGAAACCATAATCTCTATCTTACACTAGCTGTCGTACACGCATTAATGAGTATGTGGTAGCGCTGTGCAATATATCAAAATATCACAAAAATACATATCACAATATGCATATCGCTACAGCTTGCAAAATTTGGGGCCATGAACAGCTTACAAAGAGAAAATCACTCACTGCTTTTGCTTATATTTTGCTTTTGCTTAAATAAGAATCAGTGCATATTGAATTCACAGAGTGAATTCAAGACTAGGCCGTTTTATTTTCCAGTTCCTTAACTGTTGTTAAAATGGTTACACTAATGTTACAATGGCATTATGTAATGCTAGAGTAAAACACTACCATTCGCTTTCCGAAAGTGTTGTAGGGGTGCTTTCTTCTTTACAAAATGTAAAACATGTACGCTAGATATTAGAATCAGAATCAGAATGAGCTTTATTCACCAAGTGTGCAAAACAATGAGTGTGGTTTTACAGGAGCTTTTGATACATAAATACATATAAATGACTCAGTAACAGCTGAGTAAAGCTGTTTAATTTGAGCATGTGGCCCATTATTGTATCAAATATCAAACATTGCATTATTGAATGAGTTAACGCATATCGCATTTTTCTTCAATATCGCACAGCCCTAGTAAGTGGCGTTCCAGCGGGAGATGTAGGACATAGGCATAACGTAAGCTCCTGTGAGAATATGCTAGAGAGAGAACCAAGTTTTGTTTACAGAAAAATTAAAACCTCATATTTTTTTGGCTAAATCCTCCATTTCCACTCATTTTGTACTTCTAATTTGTGACTGGTGTTTTGTTTTGCATTCGTCACCATTTTCATCTACGTCCTACATCATCCGCTGGAATAAGTCATTCTATGTTAAA
>NC_133371.1:47831409-47862315 GCF_049309525.1 Garra rufa | reverse complement strand
TTTTTACATCAAATGGTAATTATTTATTTAATTAATAAAAAATATTCATTCGTATTTTAACAAGACCATACATAATGTACTTACAGTGAAAAATAAGAAATTACAGATCGTCTCAATATAAACCCAATCAAAACACTCCCACCCGAAAGACATTTGAACATAGTCAAGAAAAAACTTAACAAAATTAAATAAAATAAAAAAAAGAACAAAATAATAAATTAAATAAACAAATAAATATAGACAAATGCATAGAAATAAATGAATATTCCTCTTACAAAAATCAAATCTCAACTCTTTCCAGTAGAAGTTAATTAATGTGTATTAACTCTGGTATCAGGAGAACAGAGTAAGCTTTTGATGTGATCTCAAAAAGTTTTAATTAATTAATTAATAAAAAATTTTTTTAATAAAAAAAAAATCTGAATCAGTCCCCTGATGTGATAAAATAATTTGCAAAAGGTAAAAGTGTAAAAATAAATAAATAAATCCAAAGTCTCTCGGTTAATATAAGCTCGTATAAAAAAAGCATACTAATTAATTAAACAAAAAAATATGAATAAAAAAAGTGATATTTAAGTATTATTAAGATACTATTTTAGTATTTATTTATATTTTGAATAGTTTTATATGTTCTGTTTTCAATTTATTTTTAATTTTAGTTAAAGTTTTAGATTTTCTTAGTCATTTTATTATGTCTAAACAAAATGTTATGTTAATGAAAACAAATTTGGAGGAGAAATTTTGCTTTGACAAGCAGGCTAGCTGTATTTTTTAATTTTTATTTTTTTTTTCGTTTTAGTTAACTGTAACAACCCTGCAATGCTTGTAACTAAAAATATATAAGTGTCCACTATTAATGGCTATTCACTATAGATCCCAAAACTAAACCTTGCAATTTAAAAAGCAACACAAAAACAACACTCCCTCTACAGGTTGGAAGCGGAATTGTCCATTACCGCTGTCGTTAATAATTTAGCCTACAGTCGCGTCACATGCACGTTATTTGTTTGGAGGCTATCCAGGACCGGCTTTGGAAATAACGATGTCCAGTGACAAGGTAGAGTATGTTGCATGACTTTATGAAAGTATGAAAACGAAATAAAACATAATAATGACATTGTTTGCTATTTTTTTTTTTTTTTCTGTAAAGCAAGTCGCATTTGTAGTCTCATTTGAACTACAAAACCGCTACCCGACGACCCAAACTTACATAGTTCTGTTCTGGCCGATAGAGGGTCGCAAAGCGAATACGAAAGTGCCGTTTCACCCTGTTATGAGTTGATGAACCACTGACACGAGTTCGGAAACATTATTTTAAGGTAAAAAAAAACTCTTTAGTGTTGCTTTAAATAATATAAAAATGTACTGTATGGGTCAAAATGATCGAATTTTTTTTGCAAAAAAAATTGTTAGGATATTAAGATCATGTTCCATGGAGATATTTTGTAAATTTTCTACCATAAATATTAAAACTTAATTTTTTATTAGTAATATGCATTGCTAAGAACTTCATTTGATCAACTTTGAAGTCGATTTTCTCAACATTTAGATTTTTCTTGCACCCTCAGATTTTCAAATAGTTGCATCTTGGCCAAATATTGTCCTATCCTAACAAACTATTAATATTGTCATTAATATTTTATGCCAGGTTTAGCTCACATCCGGGGAGTTTTTTCAGAATTTTTGTAGCATGCACTGAAAAAAAAAAAAAAGTAAATTTACTTAATTTTTATTTGGCACGTTTTTGCATGCACATTTTTAAGTATTGAATTAAGTAAAATCTACTTAACTAATTTAAGTAAACTTAGCAAAGGAAATAAGTAAATTTAACATGAAGTTAGAGTTTGATGAGTCATTTCTACTTAATTATTTTAAGTTTACTCTGCAGTCCTCAAATACAATTCATTAAGCCACGGTTTGTAAACTTTATTGAAACAATGTAACAATCAGTGAATAGTTTTTAAATATGAATGGGTCATTTTGAGTAGAAAATGTACTCTAGATGTTACAAAACAGCAAGTTACTTAACATCACAACAAAAGCAACCATAAAACAGTATAAATACATTTCGAAAACAGCAAAAAATGTAACATTAATTATTCATGCACAAATGCATGATGGGAACAATGGGATCATGACTTTAATAGTTACTTTAACAACCTTTTTTAAAACAAACAATTTCAAATTGTAAATTCTACAAGCTTAAATTGAGTACTAATGTTGAATTTACTCTTTTTTTATTGTTGCCTGAACTCAATTATTTAATGTAGAAATTACATTTGTTTTATTATTATCAGTATGCTTACCTGCCGTCTAAATATTGACTCATGGACTTCAGCTATACCATGTTAGTACAACATTTTTGCATGTGCAGCATAATACTAAAACAAAACCAATTGCTAACATTAATAAAAAGAGGTTGCATCAGGTAAAGTTAACTGGAAAGGCCATTGTTCAGCAGTTAATCACACACAGAGTGCACTCGGACCCTGAACACCGCGAGGGTTAATGATCGCGTGCAGACTGTGTTTGCTCTCGCTGTGCCAGGGGTCAGTCGGAGGGGGTGGAGGGACGGTGGACGGTCACCCATTTATCAAAACAATCACTGCAGGCACGCTACTGTTGTGTAAATAGCAAAGTTGGCTGAGATTGTACCAGCGCAGGCTTTTTTTTCCCCCAGTCCTTTCAGAAGTCGCCGGTTTGAGTTATGTGCTGATCTAATGAGAATGATATTTTTAGAGTGAACTATTCTCATTGTGCATGAGGTGAATATGTCAGCGCTGACAATGCTGCGGTGCATCTATTGGCCATGCATGAAAAAAAAAGAAAAAACAAGCAATTCCACGAAGAATTGCATGCAAACAAAAAAGTTGAGTCAGGCTACCTAGAATGTCAGAAAATAGGATTTAATGTGTCTGATTTAACTTGACTACATTTGAACGCTCATGTTGTGTTTATATACACTGCCGCTCAAAAGACTTAATGTTTTTTAAAGAAGTCTCTTATGCTCATCAAACGGATCAAAAATACTAAAAATATTATTGCAATTCAAAAACAGTTTTTTTTATTTTAATATACATTAAAATATAATTTATTTCTGTGATGCAAAGCTGCATTTTCATCAGATGTTACTCTAGTCTTAGATGTCATATGATTCATTCTAATATACTGATTTATTATTAGAATTATCAATGGAAAGCTTATTTATTCAAAAAGCTTATATTTTCTTTATCATTTCTATACGTTTTTCTGTCCAAATAAAATGTTATGTTATAGCAAAAACAAATTTGGAGAAGAAATGTTGCTTTGACAAGCAAGCTATTTGTATTTTTTTCTATTTTATTTTATTTTATTTTATTTGTGATCAGTAATGTTTTTTAAAAAGTCTCTTGCTCATCAAAGTTCTATTTATGTGATCAAAAATACAGAAAAATTATGAAACATTATTGCAATTCAAAATAAGTTTTTTATTTTAATATACATTAAAATAGAATTTATTTCTGTGATGCAAAGCTGCATTTTCATCAGCTGTTACTCCAGTCTTAAGTGTCACATGATCCTTCAGAAATCATTCTAATATACTGATTTATTATTAGAATTATCAATGGAAAGCTTATTTATTCAAAAAGCTTATATTATCTTTATTATCTTTATCATCTTTATACGTTTTTTAGTTATGTCTAAACAAAACGTTATGTTAGCAAAAACAAATTTGGGGGAGAAAAGATGCTTTGACAAGCAAGCTATTTGTATTTTTTTCTATTTTATTTTATTTGTGATCAGTAAGACTTGTAATGTTTTTTAAAAAGTCTCTTATGCTCATCAAAGTTCTATTTATGTGATCAACAATACAGAAAAATTATGAAATATTATTGCAATTCAAACTATATATTTTTTTATTTGAATATACATAAAAATAGAATTTATTTCTGTGATGCAAAGCTGCATTTTTATCAGCTGTTACTCCAGTCTTAAGTGTCACATGATCCTTCAGAAATCATTCTAATATACTGATTTATTATTAGAATTATCAATGGAAAGCTTATTTATTCATTTATTTAGTCACAAACGGTTTGTCTACTACGTCGCTGTGAAAAAAAAAAACTTTTTGTAAACTTAATTTAAAAAAAAAAATCCTTAAAATCCTGACTCTGGACCACAAAACCAGTCATAAGTGTCCATTTTTTAAAATTGAGATTTATACATCATCTGAAAGCTTTCCAGTGATGTGTGGTTTGTTAGGATAGGACAATATTTGGCCGAGATACAACTATTTGAAAATCTGGAATCTGAGGGTGCAAACAAATCAAAATATTGAGAAAGTTGACTTTAAAGTTGTTTAAATGAAGTCCTTAGCAATGCATATTACTAATCAAAAATTTTATTTATTGTTGGCTATTGCTACAAATATACCCATGCTACTTAAGGTTTTGTGTTCCAGGTTCACATATTATACAGTGACTATTACACAAGATCGTGTGTACATAATAATTCCTTCAACTAAGGCATGAGAGCGAGTCGAGGCGTCCAAATCGCAGTGTTATTGTGAGATTTTGGCCAGATTCTGGTGGTCTGGAAGGACAATGCAGCGGGCATCTCTATGCATGAGCCAATGTTGTTTTTGGCTGGCCCTCAGATCTCGTCTCCAGAGCTGTGTTGAGTAACTCTCTGAACCCGACTCAAACATAACAAACCCTTCAGCCTATCTGAGACAGGATGTCTGTTTACAGCAGCTACTGAGTGGAAGTGTGTGGAAGTGTGTACACAGATGCACGCTAGGGTCGCCCTTAGAGGACATGCAAATAAAACTGAAGAAATAATCGAAAGTGTGAGGCAAACTGAAGGTCACAGTATTGAGCTTGAGTGAATTATCATCATCATAAACTATTGTTATACGTATGAGTCCGTATGCCACTGCATTTTTCAGGAAAGCCATAAAAGCTGTTAATTTGACTGTTCCAGTCGGGAAACCGTATTGTTTGCGTGTTTATTGTCTTGCCTGATTGATAAACGATGAATGACTGTAATAACTTTTATAGGTTTCCTGTTGCACTCCTGCAGGTTTGCACACGCGCCTCTCAGACGAGTCTTATGCGTCTCGCTGTTTGGTTGCATAATTATAATTCCGGCAGGATTGTTATGAGATCATAGTGAAAATAAATAAGTCAGCACAAATCCTGGATAAACTGTTTATATCTGTCGTGCCAAACGCTTGATTTGTCTCTCACGAAGGTCATTTTTCCTCAAGTACTGCTGCGAGAAGGAAAAAGTCAAGAGGAAGGAGTGACTGTAAATGGGTGATATTATTGCATTTGTTAATATAGTCTGATACTCTATGCTATTTTATGTTATTTGTGGTTGTTACAGATAAAATGCACATGCACTGGTCAGACTGAGGTCTGTTTTGCTTTATTGTGTTCATTCAGACTAGTGGAAATTAGTAGAGTTTTTAAACAGGGTTTATCTAATGTTTAGATGCAAATTAGTGTATATACTCTAGCAACAACACCCTAGCAACCAACCACAACACCGAACACCACAGACACCAACCACAACACCCTAGCAACCAACCACAACACTGAACACCACAGACACCAACCACAACACCCTAGCAACCAACCACAACACCAAACACCATAGACACCAACCACAACACCCTAGCAACCAACCACAACACCGAATACCACAACACCTTAGCAACCAACCACAACACCAAACACCATAGACACCAACCACAACACCCTAGCAACCAACCACAACACAGACACCAACCACAACACCATAGCAACCAACCACAACACCGAACACCAGACACCAAACACAACACCCTAGCAACCAACCACAACACCAAACACCACAAACATCAACCACAACCCCCTTGCAACCAACCACAACACCAAACACCATAGACACCAACCACAACACCCTAGCAACCAACCACAACACCGAATACCACAACACCCTAGCAACCAACCACAACACCGAACACCACAGACACCAACCACAACACCATAGCAACCAACCACAACACTGAACACCACAGACACCAACCACAACACCCTAGTAACCAACCACAACACCGAACACCTCAGAGACCAACCACAACAACCTGGCAACCAACCACAACACCAAACACCACATACACCAACCACAACACCCTAGCAACCAACCACAACACCGAACACCACAGACACCAACCACAACACCCTAGCAACCAACCACAACACCAAACACCAGACATCAACCAAAACACCCTAGCAACCAACCACAACACTGAACACCACAGACACCGAACACAACACCCTAGCAACTAACCACAACACCGAACACCACAGACACCAACCACAATACCCTAGCAACCAACCACAACACCAAACACCATAGACACAAACCACAACACCCTAGCAACCAATCACAACACCCTAGCAACCAACCACAACACCGAACACCACAGACACCAAACACAACACCCTAGCAACTAACCACAACACTGAACACCACAGACACCAACCACAACACCCTAGCAGCCAATCACAACACCGAATACCACAACACCCTAGCAACCAACCACAACACCGAACACCAGACACCAACCACAACACCCTAGCAACCAACCACAACACCGAACACCACAGACACCAAACACATCACCCTAGCAACCAACCACAACACCGAACACCACAGACACCAACCACAACACCCTAGCAACCAGCCACAACACCAAACACCATAGACACCAACCACAACACCCTAGCAACCAATCACAACACCCTAGCAACCAACCACAACACCGAACACCACAGACACCAAACACAACACCCTAGCAACTAACCACAACACCGAACACCAGACACCAAACCCAACACCCTAGCAACCAACCACAACACCGAACACCACAGACACCAACTACAACACCCTAGCAACCAACCACAACACCGAACACCACAGACACCAAACACAACACCCTAGCAACCAACCACAACACCGAACACCACAGACACCAACTACAACACCCTAGCAACCAACCACAACACCAAACACCAGACACCAACCACAACACCCTAGCAACCAACCACAACACTGAACACCACAGACACCAACTACAACACCCTAGCAACCAACCACAACACCAAACACCAGACACCAACCACAACACCCTAGCAACCAACCACAACACTGAACAGCACAGACACCAAACACAACACCCTAGCAACTAACCACAACACCGAACACCACAGACACCAATCACAACACCCTAGCAACCAACCACAACACCGAACACCACAGACACCAAACACAACACCCTAGCAACTAACCACAACACTGAACACCACAGACACCAACCACAACACCCTAGAAGCCAATCACAACACCGAATACCACAACACCCTAGCAACCAACCACAACACCGAACACCAGACACCAACCACAACACCCTAGCAACCAACCACAACACCGAACACCACAGACACCAAACACATCACCCTAGCAACCAACCACAACACCAAACACCACAGACACCAACCACAACACCCTAGCAACCAACCACAACACCAAACACCAAAGACACCAACCACAACACCCTAGCAACCAATCACAACACCCTAGCAACCAACCACAACACCGAACACCACAGACACAAACACAACACCCTAGCAGCCAATCACAACACCGAATACCACAACACCACAGACACCAACCACAACACCCTAGCAACCAACCACAACACCGAACACCACAGACACCAAACACATCACCCTAGCAACCAACCACAACACGAACACCACAGACACCAACCACAACACCCTAGCAACCAACCACAACACCGAATACCACAACAACCTAGCAACCAACCACAACACCGAGCACCACAGACACCAACCACAACACCCTAGCAACCAACCACAACACTGAACACCACAGAAATCACCCAGAATACCATAGTAACTACCCAGAACACCATAAAAAAACCATCTAGAATACCATAGCAACCACTTATAACATACTTTAAACCACCAAGAAGACCATAGAAACCACACAGAATGCAGTAGCAAGCACCAACAACACTCTAGCAACAACCCACAACATCGAACACCAGAGAAACCACCCAAAATACCCTAGCAACTACCCAGAACACCTAAGTAACCACCCAGAATACCTAGCAACCACCCACAATACCACAAAACCACATAGATTACCATAGCAACCAGTTATAGCACCTTAGAAACCACCCAGACGACCATATAACCCATCAAGAAGACCTTAGCAACCACCCACAATACCCTAGAAACCACCAACACCACAAAACCACTTATACTTATACCATAGCAATCACTTATAACACCCTAGAAACCACTCAGAAGACCACAGCAACCAGCCACAACACTGAACACCACCGAAACCACCCAAAATACCCTAGCAACTACCAAAAACACCATGGTAACCACCCAGAATACCCTAGTAACTACCAAAAACACCAAACACCACAGAAACAAACCAAAATACCCTAGCAACTACCAAAAACACCACAGAAAAAAACCAAAATACCCTAGTAACTACTGAAAACACCATAGTAACCACCCAGAATACCATAGCAACCACCCACAAAACCACTTAGAATACCCTAGCAATCACTTAAAACACCCTAAAAACTACTCAGAAGACCACAGCAACCACCCATAACACTGAACACCACTGAAACCACCAAAAATACCCTAGCAATTACCCAGAACACCACAGTCCGCCAAGAATATCCTAGTAACCACCCACAAAGCCCTAGCAACCACACAGAATACCCTAGCAACCAGTGAGTATAATTAATGAAAGAGTAGACAGGAATGAAAGTAAATAAACAAAGAGAGACGCAAAGAAGTGTTTTTTCCCACATAAACACAGGCTAGTATGTGTTCTGTATAAACTGCTGTCACCGCGGGCAAGTGTTGTTCCACCTGTCTCTCTCTCTCTGAGGTGGCACAGAGCCACAGACGCAGCACTCTTTCTCACAATCGTTCTTCTTCCTTGTCTTGTATTTGCACAAAGATTCTAGATCCTAAACGTCAATTAAAAGCGATGCCAAGGGCCATAAAATTTCACTTGTTGCGTTTGATTAAAGTCGGACACAAGGGGTGGTGTGCGGGTGTGGAGGGCATCTGAGGTCCTGCAGCAGATGTATGCGTGTGTGTGTGTGTGTGTGTGTGTGTGTGTGTGTGTGTGTGTGTGTGTGTGTGTGTGTGTGTGTGTGTGTTTTATTGTGGTGTGGTCTGTCAGTGCCTCGTCAAGGCGTGTGATAGAAATGTGCCGTCAGCTCCATCGGCCCGTCATTCAAACTCTAACTGCTGATTCTACTTTGACTCGCTTCCAACAAGAAATAGAGCAACAGCCAACTGCCAATAAAGCTCCTCTTTAATTATAAACATACGCTTCAGAAAATGATGCCCATGCGCTACTGTTCAGCCTCGGGCTGTCGAGAGCCTTTGGTCTTCAGAAGCACCAGATCAAAACCTGTCTGAGCTCTTCATCAATATCGCTCTGTAGAGACGCTGTGATTTATTATTGCATGTGCGTAACTCTGCCTGATGGAGGAAATTATTTTTAATGATGCTTAACTATAGACGAGAAGCAGAGAGATGAAGAGATGATTAACTACTAAAA
Organism: Garra rufa; assembly: GCF_049309525.1. Classification (NCBI taxonomy): domain Eukaryota; kingdom Metazoa; phylum Chordata; class Actinopteri; order Cypriniformes; family Cyprinidae; genus Garra; species Garra rufa. The sequence goes on along the minus strand of NC_133371.1, from coordinate 47,852,664 downwards.
TATGACTAATGCTCACAGGGATTTTAATGCTTCTATCAAGAAAAAAAAGTTAATTGTGACTTTTTATTTCACAATTCAGACTTTTCTAAATTCTAAATTTATATCTTACAATTCTGACTTTTTTCACAATTACAAAAAAAAAAACTGAATTGTGATATAAAAAGTCACAATTACATATTTTATTTTCTATGGCGAAAAAAAAATAATCTAAAAAGAACAAAACAAAAAAAAAACATAAAAAGTAAAATAGGGTAATTGTGACTTATTTCACAATTCAGATTTTTCTCAGTTTTAAATTTATCTCTAACAATTCTGTTTTTTCCCAGAAATATAAATTCACAATTCCAAAAAAAAAAAAAAAAAATCTGAATTGTGAAATAAAAAGTTGCAATTACATATTTTATTTTCTATTCCATGTCAGAAACAAAACCAAACAATTCTAAAAAAACAACAAAACAGAATTACTAAATATAAACACTACTAGATTATAGGAAAAGTCACAATTGTGAGATATAAACTCTCAACTGCAAGTAAAAATTCTGTTTTATCTTTTTACATTTTCTCAAAATTGCAAAAAACTACATCAGAATTGTGAGACCAACGTCACAATTTTGAAGACACTAAGGTCCAAACAACATTGGACACCATTATTTTTATTGTATTTAAAAATAAATAAATAAATAAATTGTTGTAAACACTGCAAAAAGCGGTAACCTGCAACTTATTTTAAAGACATATTTCTACCTAATTTAATTCATTTTAAATAGTTGTGGTGGTATAAATTAGAGCTTTTAGGTTGATTTTTTTTATATATATATATTTGAAATATTTTTCAAATTTAATAATTTAAATTTAATATTGCAAGTTTATATCTTGCAATTCTGACTTTTTCTCAGAATTGTGAGAAATAAAGTTTGGTGAAATGTCCTAATTGTGAAATAAAAAGTCGTATATTATTCTTTTTTTTTCTTTGGCAGAAACAAGCTTATTTCTTAAAATAACTTTTAAAAAAAAAATTTTTTTAAATTGCATAATTTTTCAGTTATCTTATTAAAATGTGGCATAGTTAGATATGCAGAAACAGTTGTTTTGGTATTAAACACACAAGCTTTAGAATCAAGCTAATATGGTGCTTTATTTTGGTGTTTCATGGCTCTCAGATGCAGACAGTGAAATAAAACTGGTGAAACAAAAAGTAAAAAAAAGGTAATTGTGCCTTTTTATCTCACAATTCTGACTTTGTAGATAAATGCAGAATTGCAAGATGTAAACTTGAAGTTCTGAGAACAAAAAGTAAATTGCAACTTATGACTTTACCAACCCCGTAACCATTAAAACTCGCTGAATGATTTCTCAGATTATGTGTGTTGTTGAGGAGAATTTACTAAATAATCAGACGCATCTGCTGAATTACTAAACCCATCTGTTTAAAGCTTTAATATTTATTGTGGGTCTCGATATTCAACACAAATCGCAGCGATGAACTGGGTTGTATTGTTGCCGCTCGGAAACAGGCGAATCCTCGTCTAGGTGTGGTAAGAAATTCGCTTCCTCTTGTTAAACTTTATTGGCTGGACTTGTTTCTCTATCAGCTAACGTAAAGAAAGCCAAATGACTAAATGCACAGGAATGCATCACAATACACAATAAACGCGAGCTGCGTGGCCTATATAGCGCACATGGGGACTGAAGCGGGCGGCGCTCGGCTGTTTATTCAGGGACAGACTGCACTGATAAACATTCACATGTTCAGAATGTAAAATGAAGCAATAATGAGAAGCTGCTCCTCACTGCACGTCACGCATATACACACACTCGCACGCACACAGGCACACCAACATGCTACTGACTCAAGAGCTTGTTTAAGCTTGCATGCAAACACTGTCTGCATCTGAGAGCCATTAACAACAACATAAAGAAAGCACCATATTGTCTTCATTCTAAAGCTTGGTGTGTTTAATACCAAAACAACTGTTTCTGCATATCATTCTTTATTCTGCATATAACTATCCCACAGATTTTAATAAGAGAACTGAAAAAGGATGCAACATTTTTTTTTACTAATATTTAGATTTTTTCTTATATTTATATATATTTTTTTTTATTAATTGGTTTTAGTTTGTTTAGTTTTAGTTATTTTAGTACTATAGGTTAAGCTAACAAAATGAGATATGCAATAAGAAATTAGATAAAAATAAGTTTTAAAAAGTTTTCCAAGTAACATTTAGTTGACAATTCAGCCTTTCACATAGTATTAAAGTGTTTTTTTTTTTTTTTTTTTTTTTACTATTTTTATATATATTTGCAAATTGTTATTTGCAAGTAATTATTATTATTAATTATAATTATTAATTATTATTTTATTTCAAGTTCAACTAAACAAAAATTACAAATGTTGCAGAAATATAAGTTTGCAATTCACAAAAAAACTATATAAAAAAATACGAATTGTGATCTAAAAAAGTCACAATTACATATTTTATTTTCTATTCCATGGCGAAAACTGCAATCTTAAAATAAATCATTAAACATCCTAAAAACAACAAAACAAACAAAAAACTGAATTTCTAGATGGAAATTCTACTAGATTATACAAACAGTCACAATTGTGATATTTACATTCTCAATTTCAACATTTTCGTAGTGTTTTTCTTATATATATATATATATTAATTGGCTTTAGTTTATTTAGTTTTAGTTATTTTAGTACTTCAGGTTAAACTAACAAAATGAGAAATGAAAAAGTAAATGAGATAAAAAGTTTGTTATTTAACAATTTTTTTTTTATGGTGTTCTTTTTATGATTTTGGTTTTAGTTGGCAGTATTGCCTTTCACATAGTATTAAAGTGTTTTTGTTTTTTTATATTTAAAAAAATATTTTTATATACATTTGCAAAATGCTATTTGCAAGTAATTATTATAATTAATTATTATTATTATTATTATTTTATTTTAAGTGTTGCAGAAATATAAATTTGCAATTCATAAAAAATTATATATAAAAAAGGCGAAAACTGAAATATTAAAATAAATAATTAAATATCCTAAAAACCTGAATTTCTAGATATAAATTCTACTAGATTATAAAAAAGTCACAATTGTGAGATATAAATTCTCAATTACAAGAAAAAAGTCAAATATATTTTGTAGTGTTTTTCTTATATTTATATACTTTTTTTATTCATTGGTTTTTAGTTTATTTAGTATTAGTTACTAGTACTTTCTTACTTTAGTATTTAGAAAGAAATGAGATAATGCAATTGAAAAAAAAAAGCATAATTGTGATATAAAAAGTAGCAATTACATAATAACAACTAGATAAAAAAGTTTGCCAAGACACACTTTAGCAGGGGTGTCTGTCTGTAATGATCAAGTGCTACCTAGCTGGTTAATTAGCTGGTTCAGGTGTGTTTATTTAGGGCTGGAGCTGAACTTTGTACGATGGTAGATCTCCAGGAACAGGGTTGGGCAGCCCTGCACTTTAGGTTGGCTTGAGAAAGCCTAGCTGGAAAGTTTAAAGTTGTTGCTAGCATGATTAGAATGTAGTTAACATGATTCTAACATTTTTCTAGCATGTTTAGTATGTTTCTAGCATGATTAGCAAGTTACTAACATGTTTCTGCAATGATTAGCACATTATTTACATGTCATTAGCATGACTGATAAGTTAGTAACATGTTTCTAGCATGATTAGCAAGTTACTAGCATGTCATTAGCATGTTTATAGCATGATTAACATGTTACTTACATTATTAGCATGTCATTAGCAAGTTGCTAACATGTTTCTAGCATGATTAACAAGTTTTTAGAATGTCATTAGCATGTTTATAGCATGATTAACATGTTACTTACATTATTAGCATGTCATTAGCAAGTTGCTAACATGTTGCTAACATGTTTCTAGCATTCTAACATGATTAGCAAGTTGCTAGCATGTTTCTAGTATTATTAGCAAGTTACCAACATGTTTCTACAATGATTAGCACATTATTTACATGTTATTGGCATGATTGATAAGTTACTAACATGTTTCTAACATGATTAGCAAGTTATTAGCATGTTATTAGCATGTTTTTAGCTTTATTATCAAGATGCTAGCACGTTTCTAACATGTTTCTAGTTTGCTTAACAAGTTTCTAGTATGATTAACAATTTGCTAGCATGTTTCTAACATTTTTCTTGCTTACATGTTTCTAGCTTTCTAACATGATTAGCAAGTTGCAAACATGTTTTTACAATGATTAGCACATTTACATGTCATTAGCATGACTGATAAGTTACTAGCATGATTAACAACTTATTAGCATGTTTCTAGCTTTATTAGCAAGTTGCTAGCACGTTTCTAGCACGATTAACATGTTACTTGCATTATTAGCATGTCATTAGCAACTTGCTAATGTGTTTCTAGCATGATTAGCATATTACCACGTTTTTAAAATGATTAGCAAGTTACTAGCATGTCAGTAGCAGGTTTCAAGCATGATTAGCTTTTTGCTGGCATGTTTCTAACATGTTTCTAACCTGACAAACAAGTTGCTTACATGTTTCTAGCATTCTAACATGATTAGCAAGTTTCTAACATGTTTCTAGTATTATTAGCATGTTGTTAGCATGTTTCTGCCATGATTAGCAAATAACTATGATTTTAGTTCACTATAATAACTCTGACTTGAACAAATGCATATCTCACTGTTAATCGACTGAAACTCAGTTCTAAAGACATTTGGCAGATGCTAGTAATCTTTGTTATCTTTGGTTTATACTGTGAAACAAGACCAAAACAACATCAGTGCATCAGTGAACTAGTTACTGTATGTCTTCTGAAGAAACGTGATGCTTTGCACGAGGAACAGAGTGAATGTATTTCAAGTCATTATTCTCTGAAAATAAACATCACTTTGTGTGTTTAATGACAGTCGACTGAATAAATGATGACAGATTTTATGAACAGCCTCACAAACAAACCTAAATCATGATCTCATGTTCCCACTGAACAAGTGTGTGATTACACCACACACACACACACACACACACACACACAGACACACACACACACACACACACACACACACACACACACACACACACACACACACACACACACACACACACACACACACACACACACACACACACACGGGACTGACGTCACATTTTCAGAGAACTGTAGAGAATACAGACGAATCAAGGTGGGAAAAGAGGACATGCTGTTCTATGTCTGCCGCTGCTGTACTTTGCTCCCGTTCGGGTGAAGAATGTGTCGTGAGATTTATCAGGACTTCAAAGACTCCACTGACTAAAGCTGACACTCCCACTGTAGCACAACCTCGCTCGCTCTCACTCTCTCTGGTTTTTGTGAATGACAAAGCTCCAGTGACTGACAGCTCTCTCTGTCTCTCTCTCTCTCTCTCTTTCACATCACATGTGGATTGTTCTCGTACAGAACATAGGATTGTTTAAAACGATACGGGACTTTTTTTTCGTCCTCAGGAGCTGTCAAACTCGTCTTGAGGTTCCAATGAAAGAACAATTGACAATATTGAAAAAAAAAGAACAACTTTAGTATAAAGAAAATGATGGTTAGGAAACAATAGACACACTCACACACAGCTGAGGATTAAAACTGGGAAAAATCCCATAGATTTACATTGAGGGAATGTTCAAATGATCAACACTATTCAAACTCACACTGACAAAACTCCCACAATCCCTTGAGACTCGAACAAACTTACCTTCAACTATTTCTAATCCATTCAAACTCATTTGCTAACATGCTAACAACATGCTAGTAACATTCTAATCATGCTAGAAACATGCTAATCATGAAAGAAACATGCTAGCAACATGCTAGAAACATGCTAATCAGGAAAGAAACATGCTAGCAAAATGCTAATAATGCTAACAACATGCTAGTAACATTCTAATCATGTTAGAAACATGCTAGTCATGCAAAAAACATGCTAGCAACATGCTAGAAACATGTTAATCATGAAAGAAACATGCTAACAAAATGCTAATCATGCTAACAACATGCTAGTAACATTCTAATCATGCTAGAAACATGTTAATCATACAAGAAACATGCTAGCAACATGCTAGAAACATGCTAATCAGGAAAGAAACATGCTAGCAAAATGCTAATTATGCTAACAACATGCTAGTAACATTCTAATCATGTTAGAAACATGCTAGTCATGCAAAAAACATGCTAGCAACATGCTAGAAACATGCTAATCATGAAAGAAACATGCTAGCAAAATGCTAATCATGCTAACAACATGCTAGTAACATTCTAATCATGCTAGAAACATGCTAATCATGCAAGAAACATGCTAGCAACATGCTAGAAACATGCTAATCAGGAAAGAAACATGCTAGCAAAATGCTAATCATGCTAACAACATGCTAGTAACATTCTAATCAGGCTAACAACATGCTAGTAACATTCTAATCATGCTAGAAACATGCTAATCATGCAAGAAACATGCTAGCAACATGCTAGAAACATGCTAATCAGGAAAGAAGCATGCTAGCAAAATGTTAATCATGCTAACAACATGCTAGTAACATTCTAATCATGCTAGAAACATGCTAATCATGCAAAAAACATGCTAGCAACATGCTAGAAACATGCTAATCATGAAAGAAACATGCTAGCAAAATGCTAATAATGTTAACAACATGCTAGTAACATTCTAATCATGCTAGAAACATGCTAATCATGCAAGAAACATGCTAGCAACATGCTAGAAACATGCTAATCATGAAAGAAACATGCTAGCAAAATGCTAATCATGTTAACAACATGCTAGTAACATTCTAATCATGCTAGAAACATGCTAATCATGCAAGAAACATGCTAGCAACATGCTAGAAACATGCTAATCAGGAAAGAAACATGCTAGCAAAATGCTAATCATGCTAACAACATGCTAGTAACATTCTAATCATGCTAGAAACATGCTAATCATGCAAAAAACATGTTAGCAACATACTAGAAACATGCTAATCATGAAAGAAACATGCTAGCAAAATGCTAATCATGCTAACAACATGCTAGTAACATTCTAATCATGCTAGAAACATGCTAATCATGCAAGAAACAGGCTAGCAACATGCTAGAAACATGCTAATCATGAAAGAAACATGCTAGCAAAATGCCAATCATGCTAACAACATGCTAGTAACATTCTAATCAGGCTAACAACATGCTAATCATGCTAGAAACATGCTAATCATGCAAGAAACATGCTAGCAACATGCTAGAAACATGTTAATCATGAAAGAAACATGCTAGCAAAATGCTAATCATGCTAACAACATGCTAGTAACATTCTAATCAGGCTAACAACATGCTAGTAACATTCTAATCATGCTAGAAACATGCTAAACATGCAAGAAACATGCTAGCAAAATGCTAATAATGCTAACAACATGCTAGTAACATTCTAATCAGGCTAACAACATGCTAGTAACATTCTAATCATGCTAGAAACATGTTAATCATGCAAGAAACATGCTAGCAACATGCTAGAAACATTCTAATCATGAAGGAAACATGTTAGCAAAATGCTTATCATGGTAACAACATGCTAGTAACATTCTAATCATGCTAGAAACATGCTAATCATGCAAGAAACATGCTAGCAACATGCTAGAAACAGGCTAATCATGAAAGAAACATGTTAGCAAAATGCTAATCATGCTAGAAACATGCTTATCATGCTACTAACATGTTAGAAACATGCTACTCATGCAAGAAATATGCAAGCAACATATTAATCATGCTAACAACATGTTAGCAATGTTCTAATCAGGCTAACAACATGTTAATAACATGCTTATCATGCTAGAAACATGCTACCAACATGCTAGTAACTTGCTAATCGTGCTATCAACATGGTAGTAACTAGCTAATCATGCTAGAACCATGCTAGCAACATAATAGTAACTTGCTACTAATGTGCTAATAACTTGCTAATCATGCTATCAACATGTTAGAATCATGCTAGCAACATGGTAGTAATTTGCTAATTATGCTTAGTCATGCTAACAGCATTGCTAATCATGTGAACATGAACATGCTAATTCAAATGAATGAGAAGGTGTGTCCAAACTTTTGGTCTGTACTGTATATTTTTCTGTTTATTAAAGTTTTTACTCTACATTTGTGCAGTTTTCAGTGGGTTAGTGATATTTTTTAAGTTAATAAATAAATATTGTTTAAATGGGTTTTTATACAAAAACTTATTTTTTATGTAAAATTCACTTTATAAAAAAATCCACATTTCTAACTTTAATTCATGGGGATAACATGGATAATTTCACATGGTTAAGTGTAAGATTTTTGCCCATCTTTTGGAAAATCCAGTTTTAAAAGTAAAAAGAAAACAACTACAAATAACTTTTACCAGTAGGTGGCTGCAGAGCTCCACTATTTGCTATTTGACCACCTGAAAGATATTTTTTCACAAGTTTTTTCAGTTGAATTCATATCTACAGTACAGACCAAAAGTTTGGACACACCTGAATGAGATTTTACACGCATTTTTACGCATGCATTTTACACTGTTTCTAAACCCATTCGATTTTAGCCGACTAAATCTATTGTAGATTTGGTCGACTAAAATCGTATGATATTTAGTCGACTAAAACTAGACTAAGACTAAAAATAATTCAGATGACTAAAATATGACTAAAACTAAATGGCATTTTAAGACTAACTAAACCTAAATCAAAATTTGCTGTCAAAATTAACACTGGTCAACAAGAATATAATGCAATATTAGCAATAATGAATTCCGATCAGAATACACTGATATTTTTGAACAGCTGTGAATGTATAAAGCTGCTGTTTTCAGTCAGTTGATGTAGTTATAAACTCCACCAGCGGGGGCAAACTGACCCACACTAACCAGCTGTTATCCGCCGAGGGAAATCTGTACGTGAAACTGTGGCAGTGTTTTAAATGTGAACGGCTCAGTTACTTTGAAAGATGAAGATCTGCACAGATCTCAGAAATGACACATTTAGATGAATGAAAACATTGAGATAATGTTCATGTCTGAACCTGCACTGATTCTTCTCCAGCAGAACACAAATATCACACGGGATTTAATTTTCATCTTGGAAAACAAATGCAAGATTCAGTATCATCAGACCTGTGTGCAATTTATGATTTATGTTTTATTTTATTTTTTTGTCAAGTCAGGGTTTTACCAATGGGGGTTTATGAGATAATTATATATAAAAAGTAAAATTAAAATAATGAAATAATTAAAAACAATTAAAAAAAAATGCTAAAAAGGTTTTAAATAACATTTTTATGGTTTGCTATTTCAGCATAATTTTTCACTAATTTTAGTCATTAGTTTTAGTTTATTGAGTTTTAGTTATTGTAATACTTCAAGTTTAACTAAAAAGTGAGAAATGCTGCCTTGGCCGCTAGCTAAAATATGTTTACTTTCATTTATTTATTATTTATATTCTGTTTTTGAATTTGTTGTAAAAATGTAAAATTAAACAAAAAACCTGAGTTTTAAAATCATATCATTGCTTATTTATTAAACATGCTAGTAACATGCTAATCATGCTAAAAACATGCTAGTAATGTGCTAATCATGCTAAAATTATGATAACAACATACTAGTAACTTGCTAATCAAACTAGAATGATGCTAGCAACATGCTAGTAACTAGTTAATTATGCTATCAACATGCTAATCATGCTAACAACATGCTAGTAACTTGCTATTCATGCTTATAAAACGCTAGTAATGATAATCATGATCAAATTCTGCTAACAACATACTAGTAACTTGGTAATCATGCTATTAAGATGCTAATCATGCTAGAAACATGTTAGTAATGTGTTAATCATGCTAAAATTATAACAACACGTTAGTAACTTAATAATCATGCTAACAACATGCTAATCATGCTAACAACATGTTAGTAACTTTTGCTAATCATGATTACAAAATGCTAGTAATGTTAATTGTGCTAAAATTATGCTAGCAACATACTAGTAACTTGCTAATCGTGCTAACAACATGCTAATAACATGCTATCACCATGCTAATCATGCTATCAACATGCTAGTAACATGCTAATCATGCTAGAACCATGCTAGTAATGTGCTAATCATGCTAAAATTATAATAAATTGCTAAAACCTTGCTAATGATACTAGAAACATGCTACCTACATGCTACTAACTTGCTAATCATGCTAGAACCATGCTAGCAACACGGTACCAATTTGCTAACAACATACTAGTAACTTGCTAATCATGCTAGAATGATGCTAGCAACATGCTAATTGTGCTAACAACATACTTATAACATGCTAATCATGTTAGAAACATGCTATCATCATGCTAATCATGCTATCAACATGCTAGTAACATGTTAATCATGCTAGAAACATTTAAGTAATGTGCTAATCATGCTAGAATTATAACAACATGCTAGCAACTTGTTAATCATGCTAACAACATGCTAATCAAGTTAAAACATGCTGTCAGCATGCTAATAATGTTAGAATCATGCTAACAGCATACTAGTGACTTGCTAATCATGTTAGAATGATGCTAGAAATGCGCTAGTCATGCTAAAATTATGATAACAACATGCTAGTAACTTGCTAATCATGCTTACAAAATGTTAGTAATGTTAATCATGCTAACAACATGCTAATCATGCTAGAATCATGCAAGCAACATACTAGTAACATGTTAATCATGATAGAATCACGCTAGTAGCATGTTAATCATTTTAGAAACATGCTATCAACATGCAAAAGAAAAATTGATAATTTTGACCCATACAGTGTATTTTTGGCTATTGCTACAAATATACTCGTGCTACTTAAGACAGGTTTTGTGCTCCAACGGTTGGTCAATAAATAAATTACAATGTATGACTAAACCATTTAAAATAACCATTTAGGTTGGCATTAAGGAAATGCATGCAGCTTGGAGGAAACGGCGCTCCGTCGCCGCAGGCGTCGTGTTTTCTGTCAGTGTTAATAAAACGATACTGAGCTGCTCAGGAGCCAAAGTGAAATTCCCCTGATGATCAATGAAGAAATCGAAAAAATTCCCTCAACTGTCTGTAAATCCTGACAGAGGAGCATACGTGCACAAGAGCAGCTGCTGATAGCCATCGTTTCCCAAGCACAGGGGTGCGAGAGATACCTGCAGCCGCGGCAAACGGGAACAGACCAAAATAGCATGTGAATTTGCACAGATAATGACTTGTGAGGCTTTATACCAGCGATGTTGATACGGGCGAGTAGCTCGTCTAGATAAAATCTCGCTGCCGTCAGTTTAAAACTCACTAAATATGGAAACATATCCGCTTCTTCATCTTTAACCCTGAATTCCACAATAACAGCTGTTCAAATCTCATCCGACTTCATTCACGAACCCTGCCTGGAGCCATTTTGACGTCTGACCCTTTAGAGGTCACAACTGATGTGCTTCAACAAATACAGGCTTTATTTAGTATAACCTCGTATGTTTCTGCTGATATAAACACAGGAGAGACATTTTATAAACAATAATGACGGAATCAGTTGCGGATACTGTTTAGACATCCTTCTGGAGCTCATAGAGACGTTAAGGTTTCACAAGAGGATATAACACTGATGGATGTCTAATAACGAGATGGGAAAGAAATCGAAATCGAAAAGCTTATTACTTCTTACCTTCATCTGCAAATTTGCAGATCGTGCTCCACAACAACACAAGATTGGAAGAATCATTCATGTCTGGAAAACAAACACTTTTTGGTCGATTGGAATTGTGAAAAAAAAACTGAATTATGAGATATAAACTAAGAATTGCAAGATTAAACTTCTAATTGCAAGATATAAACTAATATTTGTTTATGAGTTTTTATCTCACAATTTATTTTAATTTTTCAGAATTGTGAGTTTCTTAATTCTCGGTTTATCCATATCGCATTTTTTAGTTAAATTCGGATATTTTTTCTGAATTGCAAGAAAAATTGTGAATTGTGAGATAAAAATGTGCAATTATCCTGTAGTGGAAACAAGTCTTTATATTTAATTGATAACAAGTGACAATAAAGACATTTCTAATCTTACAAACGATTTCTATTTGAATTTAAATGCTGTACTTTTAAAATTTCTGTTCATCTGTGAATCCTAAAAAAAAAAAAGTATGATGGACACAACTGTTTTCAAGATTGTTAACACACTACAGTCATTTACAAGAAATTAATACTTTTATTAAACAAGAATGCATTAAATTAGGGAAGCTTTTTTCTGTAGCGAAATAAAAAGTGAAAAGTTAATTGGAACGTTTTGGTCAATTTCTTTCTCAGAATTATGAGATATAAACTAAGAATTGCAAGATTAAATTTATAATTGCTAGAACTAAACTAATATTTGCGACTTTTTTCTTGAGATTTCCAAGTTTTTATTTGTCAGAATTTCGAGTTCATATCTCTCAACTCTGGGTTTATCCGTATCTCTCACAATTTTTGTTAATATCTTACAATTCTGAATTGCAAGAAAAATTGTGAATTGTGAGATAAAGTTGTGCAAGTATCCTGTAGTGGAAACAAGCTTTCATATTAATTTGATAACAAGTGACAATACAGACATTTATAATCTTACAAATGCTGTTCTTTTGAGCTTTCTGTTCATCTGTGAATCCTAAAAGAAAAACAAAATGTATGACGGTTTCCACAAAAATACTGAACATCACAACTGTTTTCAACATTGATAATAATCACACTGTAAAAAAAAAAACACAATTTGTTGAGTAAATTTAAAATAATTTGTTACCCTGCTGCCTTAACATTTCTAAGTTGAATCAATTCAAATATCTAAGTTGTCACTTAGTACAACTTCACATTTTAAGTTGACTAAACTTTTTTGAGTTGACTGAACTTAAAATTCTGTGCAGCCAGGTAACAAATTATTTTAAGTTGATTCAACAAATTCTTTTTTACAGTGCAGAGTTTTACATTAGAATGATTTCTGAAGAATCACGTGAATCTCTGAAGACTGGAGTACTGATGCTGAAAATTCAGCTTTGCATCACAGAAATAAATTACATTTGAACAGATATTCACATAGAAAACAGCTATTTGAAATTATAATAATATTTAATTTTTACTGTATTTTTGATCATATAAATGCAGCTTTGTTGAGACAGTAGTGTATACTGACAGACCTTGTTAGTAATGTGGGGGGAAGAGTCAATGTGCAGCTGTTTATGAAAACGGCAGTGATGTTATGTGAGGTTTTGGCAGGTTCATTCTGGATAATTATCTTCTGGCAGACAGTCACGGCTCTTTTTGCTTTGTTAGAAGCTCTTTCATAACTTCTGTTGGTGTCCCTGAATAGACTGAGTTTTTACGCCAGGCCTCGAGCCCGGTGCCACACTTGACGAAAAACAGCCCGGGGCCGCGGACGGCGGGGGAAAAGGGTGTTCGTACGGACGCTTATATCATCGGATTAAAGTGACCATAAACAGAATGATTTGATTTGATTACACAAAGGAAAAGATATTGCATGGGTTATGAGCCCTTTGGAGGAAAACCAAGCGAAGCAAAGCTCCTGTCGTGCAAGGTCACATCACGCTGCCAAACATCTCGCGGTTTGGGATGAGAGAAAGACCCCCTCCGCGCACACGTAAAAGCCCACTAATAAACAAAAGCAGACGCAGGTCTCTTCATGTAGCTTGTTGATTCTTTGACATGTTATTTCTGCATCTCTCGGTGGTTTGGCTGGAATTAATCAAACGCTTTCCTCCTTCATGACAGCTACTTGGATTCATCTGCTGCGTAACACAACGTTGTGTGTGCAACCGATATTACATGCCACGACATGCGTCTGCAATGAAAACCGACAGAGCGGCTGCGAGAGGACGTGTCATTAAAACGTTTCCCTTTCTACCTTTATATAAACACCATCATTCTGTCATTTAGGAACAGTGAAAGATGGTAATTTGAGCCCTGCAGTCGCTCATAAAACAAATCTCTCCATCTCTGTTCTTACAGGCTCATCTTATGCAACGCACAGAAATGAATCTGATGCCAGTCGACGTGCTGCATCCGTTGACCTCAAGTAGTCGTTTTGTGCAGAACACTTGTTTGCATTCTATTGTGCTACTTTTTTATTGTTAATCTATGCAAACATGCGCTAGACGGACGTAGTGGTAGTATCTTTTGCAGCATCGCACACGTAACAAATAATGTTGTAAAAAATTTAAATAAGTTAATCTTTTAAAAACATCTCTAGACATTGCATTTTTTTTTATTCTACTACTCTCTGTCTCTTGTTTATAAAAGTAAAACACATTCTGTGTGAATGTATGGAAGCTTATTTCCATCACAAAATAAAAATATAGGCTCGGAAAAAGTAATTTTTCTCACAATGCAAGTTTACGTCTCACAATTTACATTTTAACATTGTCATGTCACTGACTTTACATCTTGCAACTCTGACTTAACATGTCACAATTCTGGCTTCACATCTTACAATTCTTATTTTCACCTCTCTCAATTCTAACTTCATATCTTGCAACTCTGACATTACATCTCACAATTCTGGCTTTTCGTCTCACAATTCAGACTTTAGGCCTCACAATTCAGACTTTAGGCCTCACAATTCAGATTTTACGCCTCACAATTCAGACTGTATGTCTAACAAATTAAGACTTTATGTCTTGCAAATTAGACTTTAGGCCTCACAATTCAGACTTTACGTCTCACAATTCAGACTGTATGCCTCACAATTCAGATTTTACGCCTCACAATTCAGATTTTACGCCTCACAATTCAGACTGTATGCCTCACAATTCAGATTTTACGCCTCACAATTCAGACTGTATGTCTAACAAATTAAGACTTTATGTCTTGCAAATTAGACTTTAGGCCTCACAATTCAGACTGTATGCCTCACAATTCAGATTTTACGTCTCACAATTCAGACTGTATGCCTCACAATTCAGATTTTACGTCTCACAATTCAGACTGTATGCCTCACAATTCAGACTTTAGGCCTCACAATTCAGACTTTACGTCTCACAATTCAGACTTTACGTCTCACAATTCAGACTTTTGGCCTCACAATTCAGACTTTACGTCTCACAATTCAGACTGTATGCCTCACAATTCAGACTTTTGGCCTCACAATTCAGATTTTACGCCTCACAATTCAGACTGTATGCCTCACAATTCAGACTTTAGGCCTCACAATTCAGACTTTACGTCTCACAATTCAGACTTTACGTCTCGCAAATCAGACTTTTCGTCTTGTAATTCAGACTTTAGGCCTCACAACTGACTTTACATCTCACAATTCTGACTTTACGTCTCACAATTGACTTTACATTTCACAAATGACTTCAAGCCTCGCAATTGACATTGCTACTTATATGCAATAATTCAACTTTTAGATATAAACTCGCTATTTTGAGACAAAGTTAGATTTGCGAGACGTAAAGTAAGAATTGCGAGACATAAAGTCAGAATATTTTACAACTTTATGTCTAGCAAATATGGCTTTACACCTCACAATTAACTTTACGTCTCCCAATTGACTTCACGTTTTGCAATTCTGACTTTACGTCTTGCAATTGACTTTACATTTCGCAATTATGATTTTTACGTCTCACAATTGACTTTACGTCTCGCAATTCTGACTTTGTCTCACAATTGACTTTACGTCTCGCAATTATGAATTTTACGTCTCACAATTGACTTTACGTCTCACAATTGACTTTACGTCTCGCAATTCTGACTTTGTCTCACAATTGACTTTACGTCTCGCAATTATGAATTTTACGTCTCACAATTGACTTTACGTCTCACAATTGACTTTACGTCTCGCAATTCTGACTTTGTCTCACAATTGACTTTACGTCTCGCAATTATGAATTTTACGTCTCACAATTGACTTTACGTCTCACAATTGACTTTACATCTCGCAATTATGATTTTTACATCTCACAATTGACTTTACGTCTCGCAATTAAGATTTTTACGTCTCGCAATTAAGATTTTTACGTCTCGCAATTGTCTACATCTCACAATTCTGACTTTGTCTCACAATTGACTTTACGTCTCGCAATTGACTACATCTCACAATTCTGACTGTCTCACAATTGACTTTACGTCTCGCAATTCTGACTTTGTCTCACAATTGACTTTACGTCTCGCAATTATGAATTTTACGTCTCACAATTGACTTTACGTCTCACAATTGACTTTACATCTCGCAATTATGATTTTTACATCTCACAATTGACTTTTCGTCTCGCAATTCAGACTTTACGTCTCACAATTCAGACTTTTGGCCTCACAATTCAGACTTTACGTCTCACAATTCAGACTGTATGCCTCACAATTCAGACTTTTGGCCTCACAATTCAGATTTTACGCCTCACAATTCAGACTGTATGCCTCACAATTCAGACTTTAGGCCTCACAATTCAGACTTTACGTCTCACAATTCAGACTTTACGTCTCGCAAATCAGACTTTTCGTCTTGTAATTCAGACTTTAGGCCTCACAACTGACTTTACATCTCACAATTCTGACTTTACGTCTCACAATTGACTTTACATTTCACAAATGACTTCAAGCCTCGCAATTGACATTGCTACTTATATGCAATAATTCAACTTTTAGATATAAACTCGCTATTTTGAGACAAAGTTAGATTTGCGAGACGTAAAGTAAGAATTGCGAGACATAAAGTCAGAATATTTTACAACTTTATGTCTAGCAAATATGGCTTTACACCTCACAATTAACTTTACGTCTCCCAATTGACTTCACGTTTTGCAATTCTGACTTTACGTCTTGCAATTGACTTTACATTTCGCAATTATGATTTTTACGTCTCACAATTGACTTTACGTCTCGCAATTCTGACTTTGTCTCACAATTGACTTTACGTCTCGCAATTATGAATTTTACGTCTCACAATTGACTTTACGTCTCACAATTGACTTTACGTCTCGCAATTCTGACTTTGTCTCACAATTGACTTTACGTCTCGCAATTATGAATTTTACGTCTCACAATTGACTTTACGTCTCACAATTGACTTTACGTCTCGCAATTCTGACTTTGTCTCACAATTGACTTTACGTCTCGCAATTATGAATTTTACGTCTCACAATTGACTTTACGTCTCACAATTGACTTTACATCTCGCAATTATGATTTTTACATCTCACAATTGACTTTACGTCTCGCAATTAAGATTTTTACGTCTCGCAATTAAGATTTTTACGTCTCGCAATTGTCTACATCTCACAATTCTGACTTTGTCTCACAATTGACTTTACGTCTCGCAATTGACTACATCTCACAATTCTGACTGTCTCACAATTGACTTTACGTCTCGCAATTCTGACTTTGTCTCACAATTGACTTTACGTCTCGCAATTATGAATTTTACGTCTCACAATTGACTTTACGTCTCACAATTGACTTTACATCTCGCAATTATGATTTTTACATCTCACAATTGACTTTTCGTCTCGCAATTCAGACTTTACGTCTCACAATTCAGACTTTTGGCCTCACAATTCAGACTTTACGTCTCACAATTCAGACTGTATGCCTCACAATTCAGACTTTTGGCCTCACAATTCAGATTTTACGCCTCACAATTCAGACTGTATGCCTCACAATTCAGACTTTAGGCCTCACAATTCAGACTTTACGTCTCACAATTCAGACTTTACGTCTCGCAAATCAGACTTTTCGTCTTGTAATTCAGACTTTAGGCCTCACAACTGACTTTACATCTCACAATTCTGACTTTACGTCTCACAATTGACTTTACATTTCACAAATGACTTCAAGCCTCGCAATTGACATTGCTACTTATATGCAATAATTCAACTTTTAGATATAAACTCGCTATTTTGAGACAAAGTTAGATTTGCGAGACGTAAAGTAAGAATTGCGAGACATAAAGTCAGAATATTTTACAACTTTATGTCTAGCAAATATGGCTTTACACCTCACAATTAACTTTACGTCTCCCAATTGACTTCACGTTTTGCAATTCTGACTTTACGTCTTGCAATTGACTTTACATTTCGCAATTATGATTTTTACGTCTCACAATTGACTTTACGTCTCGCAATTCTGACTTTGTCTCACAATTGACTTTACGTCTCGCAATTATGAATTTTACGTCTCACAATTGACTTTACGTCTCACAATTGACTTTACGTCTCGCAATTCTGACTTTGTCTCACAATTGACTTTACGTCTCGCAATTATGAATTTTACGTCTCACAATTGACTTTACGTCTCACAATTGACTTTACGTCTCGCAATTCTGACTTTGTCTCACAATTGACTTTACGTCTCGCAATTATGAATTTTACGTCTCACAATTGACTTTACGTCTCACAATTGACTTTACATCTCGCAATTATGATTTTTACATCTCACAATTGACTTTACGTCTCGCAATTAAGATTTTTACGTCTCGCAATTAAGATTTTTACGTCTCGCAATTGTCTACATCTCACAATTCTGACTTTGTCTCACAATTGACTTTACGTCTCGCAATTGACTACATCTCACAATTCTGACTGTCTCACAATTGACTTTACGTCTCGCAATTCTGACTTTGTCTCACAATTGACTTTACGTCTCGCAATTATGAATTTTACGTCTCACAATTGACTTTACGTCTCACAATTGACTTTACATCTCGCAATTATGATTTTTACATCTCACAATTGACTTTTCGTCTCGCAATTCTGACTTTGTCTCACAATTGACTTTACGTCTCGCAATTATGAATTTTACGTCTCACAATTGACTTTACGTCTCACAATTGACTTTACATCTCGCAATTATGATTTTTACATCTCACAATTGACTTTACGTCTCGCAATTAAGATTTTTACGTCTCGCAATTGTCTACATCTCACAATTCTGACTTTGTCTCACAACTGACTTTATGTCTCACAATTGACTTTACGTCTCGCAATTGACTTTACGTCTCGCAATTGACTTCACGTTTTGCAATTCTGACTTTACGTCTCGCAATTGACTTTACGTCTCACAATTGACTTTACATCTCGCAATTGACTTCACGTTTTGCAATTCTGACTTTACGTCTCGCAATTGACTTTACATCTTGCAATTATGACTTTACTTCTCACAAATGACTTTATGTAAAGTTCGAATTGAAAGATGTAAAGTCAGATTTGCGAGAAGTAAATCAATTGCGAGACATAAAGTCAATTGTGAAGTGTAATGTCAGATTTGTAACATATAAAGTTGTAAAATATGACTTTACACCTTAAAATTGACTATGTCTCGCAACTGATTTTACATCTCGCAAATGCAAAGTCAGCAATGACCTTTTTATTTTTAATTCCTTCTAATTCTTTAAAAAAGTGGCAGTGACCTTTTTTTTCTGTGGAGAAAAAAACATATAAAATCCCTAACACAACTGAGCATGATGAGACACTGCTGTGTGATCTGCAGTTGACCTCTTGTCCTCTAGAGGACACACCACCCGAGGAGGCGCATTAAACGCGTGCGAAGCGCCGCTCGTGAAGATGCCGACTGTCAGGGGGCAGATGGAGGGTCATTAGTGTCTCAGAGATAAAGAGCTCGTCCTCACGCAAGAGCAGCAGCAGGACCCTGAGGCTACACCGTAGACATCTCCGTGGACTCGTCCGGCCGGTTCTGCGCTCCTCGCCGATGGATGTGCATGCGAAGAGCTTGTAAACGAGAGAGGAAGTGAAGGTGTAGTGTTTGAGCGCCTGAGGCTAAGAGAGTTTAGACAGAGCTGCAATCACGCCTCGAGACTGCTTTACACTCCACTAACCTTCGGCAGGTCATTTATGAAAGGGCTGATGACTCATCTGCAGTGCAAAACATGAAGAAACTGTAATTAACTTTATCTCATAAACAGTCTTCATAAAACAGCACTGTGATCTATTAAACTCTTAAAAAATAAATGGTTGCATGAACTTTTCCAGTGCACAAAAGGTTCACACTATGAAAAAATGGTTAGGTAAAATGTTAAACCTCCCTTTGGAACCATGTTCAAAAAATAAAATAAATTAGTAATAATTTGGGTCTATTTACCATAGTATGTTTTTGTAAGCAACAATATTTTGTAGAAACATGTGACACACTTTTCAGATTTTTAATGTAAACAACTGCAAAAATAATTTCTCTGCTGACAGCAGCACAAGAAAACATTCACATAAACATTGTCTGACAAGAGTTACGATGGAAATTCAGATCCTATTGATCAGCTCTTGGGAACAAACTCCTGGCTGAATGTGCACATACCAGACAGCGGCAGCCAAACCTCAATGATGATTGTGTTCATGTTGAGCACAGGCCTAAAAAACAGGCCGAGAGACAGAGAGATAGACAGAGAGAGAGAGAGACAGACAGACAGGCTGGGATGAGCGCAGCGATGTGTTTGGCCCAAGGCCTGGCAGCCCAGATTTAAGAATGAGTTAGCGTGTGAAGGCTGTGTGTCGCAGCAGACCACGCCCGCACCTGTCAGGTGTTTGCTGGCATGAAACACAGAGCTGCTGCACAGATCTGTGTCGCATGTGTTCCTGTTCACATGTGAGCCTGTGACACCCTGCAGTTTCACCAAAGCACTCTGGCCCTGGAAACCGCTAAATATTTACACTGTCACTCTGAGACTATGTGCTACTGAACACACACACACACACACACACACACACACACACACACACACACACACACACACACACACCCACATCAACACGCACACACACACACACACACACACACACACACACACACACACATGTTGGGTTTACATGTTTTATGGGGACATTCCATAGGCGTAATGGTTTTTATACTGTACAAACCGTACTTTCTATGGCCCTACACCTACCCTACACCTAAACCTAGCCCTCACAGGAGATTGTGCACACTTTTACTTCATCAAAAAAACTCATTGTGCATGATTTATAAGCCTGTTTCCTCATGGGGACCTGAGAAATGTCCCCACAAGGTCAAAATCTACTGGTATTCCTATCCTTGTGGGGACATTTGGTCCCCACAACGTGATGAATACCAGGTACACACACACACACACACACACACACACACACACACACACACACCCACATCAACACGCACACACACACACACACACACACACACACACACACACACACACACACACACACACACACACACACACACACACACACACACACACACACACACACACA
>NC_133371.1:47801409-47828909 GCF_049309525.1 Garra rufa | reverse complement strand
TACATCTCGCAATTCTGACTTTACATCTCTCAATTTTGACTTTACATCTCGCAATTCTGACTTTACATCTCTCACCTTTGACTTTACGTCTTGCAATTCTGACTTTACATCTCGCAATTCTGACTTTACATCTCGCAATTCTGACTTTATGTCTCTCAATTCTGACTTTACATCTGTCACCTCTGACTTTAGGTCTCTCAATTCTAATTTTACGTCTCTCAATTTTGACTTTACGTCTTGCAATTCTGACTTTATGTCTCGCAATTCTAATTTTACGTCTTTAAATTCTAACTTTACGTCTCTCTGTTCTAATTTTACGTCTCTCAACTCTGACTTTACATCTTGCAACTCTGACTTTACATCTCACCATTTTTACATCTCTCAATTCTGACTTTACATTTTGCAATACCATGGAAAATTGCAACTTTTTTCTTTTTTTTCATACTTAAAGCATCTTTTGAAGTGATTTGTGTAATCGGATCAAACAAGATCAAAGTTTAAAACAAACAAACTAACACCACAAAACATACCAGAATATATATGCCACTTACTGATGGCTGAACTGCTGTTTTCCCTCCAAAACGATGTCACTTCCTGGAGGATGATGTCATTGTTAAAAGAATTCTGCAAAAGACAGATGGAAAACGTTACTGAAGACGCAGGGAAAATGCAGAACTAATTATCATCCACAAAAACAATTTAAAATTCAGTCCATTATTAAAAAAAAAAATTATATAAAAAAAGAAAAGTTACAAATATGAACTAAATTATTATATGGACATACACTACCATTTAGAAGCTGAAGAAATTAATACTTTTATTCATCAAAGATGCATTAAATTGATAAAAAGTAACACTAAAGACATTTATAATGTCACAAAATATTTATTTTTTAAATAAATTCTGTTCTGTGAAACTTTCTATTCATCTGTCAATCCTGAAAAATAAAATGTATCACGGTTTCCACAAAAATGTGACCCTGGACCACTAAACAGGTCTTTTTTTTTTTTTTTTTTTTGAAAGCATCATCTGAAAGCTGAATAAATAAGTGTTCTTTTGATGTATGGTTTGTTGGGATAGGACAAATCAAATCAAATCAAACTATTAAGAAAATTGCTTTTAAAGTCGTTCAAATGAAGTTCTTAGCAATGCACATTAATAACCAAAATATTTATGGTAGGAAATTTACAAAATATCTTCATGGAACATGATCTTTACTTAATATCCTAATGATTTTTGGCATAAAATCGATCATTTTGAACCTATAAAATGTATTTTTGCCTATTGCTACATATATACCCGTGCTACTTAAGACTGGTTTTGTGGTCCAGGGTCACAAATATTAGGCAGCACAATTGTTTTTAACACTGATAATAATCAGAAATGTTTCTTGAGGAGGAAATCAGCTTATTAGAATGATTTCCAAAAGATCATGTGACTGAAGACCAGAGCAGTGATGCTAAAACATTCAGCTTTGATCACAGAAATAAATTCCACATTAACAGATATTCAAATAGAAAACAGCTATTTTACATTAGAACAATATTTACAATTTTTACAGTATTTTTGATCAAATAAATGCAGCCTTGGTGAGCAGAAGAAACTTTTGGATACACTAGTGCATCTAATACAAATCTAAAAGTCATAAAAGCGTGCTGGAATGAGACAGAATCGCGAAGCGAGCGTGTGAAGCAGCTTCATCCAGCGATGTGTGTGCGTCTGGAGCTGCGGTCTGATGTTTGAGATCTGTGATCAGATAAGCGGAGCTCCTGTAATCACGGCTCGCATGCACTTCCTGCAGGTGTTTGCTGCAGTCGCTTATTCTCACGTGAGATCTGCCGGGTCACAGACGCGTTTAGAGACGCTGGTTACCTGCAAACATGTTATGGAGACGTGTGGAGACATCCTGGACACAAAGGAGAGGCCCAACGCTTTCCAATCTCTGCATTAAAACATTTTGTTAGTGCAGACATCCACTTACATCTCAGCTGTTGGGATGAGATTTTGCATAAGTCTCAGAAGAAGAGCAGCAGATTTGTGAAGGATAATTTGACACTGAAGACTGGAGTAATGATGCTGAAAATCCAGATTTTAACACAGAAATAAATTACATTTTAAGACATATTCACAAAGAAAACATTTGTTTTAAGTTGTAATAATATTTCACATTATTTTACATTTAATATTCCACAAAATTCAAAACTATTTTCTAATTTTAGATTTTTTTTGTTTTCATTTTATATATATAAATATAAAAAAAAAAAAAAAAAAAAAAAAAAAATATATATATATATATATATATATATATATATATATATATAAAAATATATATTGATATATATATATTGATATATAAATATTTTGTCATTTTTATAATTTTTTTAAATCCTTAATAAGGTAGATATTTAATATGAAGTTATTACTATTTAGCTTTAGTTTTTTTTAATAATTGTGAACAAAATTCAAAACAGATTTTTTTAGATTTTTTTTATGTTTTTGTCATGTTTTATACATTTTTGATCCTTATTAAGGCAGATATTTATTATAAAGTTTTTATTACTTTTTTAGTTTTAGTTATTTTATTCATTGTGTTTTTAGTTTTTATCTTTAGATATTTTTTTCATTTTTTAAATATAATTATGTTTTTATTCTTAATAATGTAAAGTTTGTATTACTTCTTTAGTTTTAGTTATTTTATTCATTGTAAATAAAGTCAAAACTAGTTTTTTAGCTTTTCTTTTTTTAACAATGTTGTTGTGTTTTTGCCATTTTTATACATTTTTGATCCTTATTAAGGCAGATATTTATTATAAAGTTTTTATTACTTTTTTAGTTTTAGTTATTTTATTAATTGTGTTTTTATTTTTTATTTTTAGATATTTTTTTCATTTTTTAATATAATTATGTTTTTATTCTTAATAATATAAAGTTTTTATTACTTTTGTAGTTTTAGTTATTTTATTCATTGTAAATAAAGATTTTCTTTTTTTTAACAATGTTGTTGTGTTTTTGCCATTTTTATACATTTTTGATCCTTAATATTGTAGATATTTAATATAAAGTTTTAATACTTTTTTTTAGCTTGAGTTATTTTATTTATTGTGAAAAATTCAAAACTAGTTTTTATTTTTAAATTTTCTGTTTAAAAAACTGAATTGCATTCCCATCCACTCAAGTATGTACTACTCTGTGTGGTTAGTTTGTGGTCAATTTTTTTGTTTGTTTGTTTTTATTAATTGTGAATAAAATTCAAAACTAGTTTTTATTTTTACATTGTGTTTTCATTTTTTTTATATATATATATTTTTTTTGTAATTTTTATACATTTTTTATCCTTAATATGGTAAATAGTTAATATAAAGTTATAATTTTTTTAGTTTTAGTTATTTTATTTAGTGTGAAAATTCAAAATTGTTATTTTTAGATTGTGTTTTTATCTTTTTTTATATATATAATTTTGTTGTTTTTGCCATTTGTATACAACATTTGTTGATCCTTAATCCTTAGCTTGGATTCTTTTATTAATCGTGAATAAATATCCTTAATATGGTAAATATTTAATATACAGTTTCATTATGTTTTTTACCTTAAGTTATATTATTAATTGTGAATAAAATTAATTTTAATTTTTTTAATTTTTAAATTTGATTTTTATATATATAATGTTGTGTTTTTGTCATTTGTAGATATTTAATATAAAGTGTTTACATTTTTTTATTTTGTTGTGTTTTTGTCATTTGTATAAATGTTTTGACCCTTAATAAGGTTGATATTTAATATACAGTTGTATTACTTTTTTAGCTTTAGTTATTTTATTAATTGTAAATAAGTTATAGTTTTTATTTTTAGATTTTTTTGTTTTCATTTTTTTATATAATTGTTGTTTTGTCATTTTTACATATTTTTATCCTTAATATGGTGAATATTTAATATAGTTTTATTACTTTTTTAGCTTTAGTTATTTTTATTAATTATGAAATTATGAAAATATTATTTTGTTGTGTTTTTGTAATTTTTATACAACTTTTTTGATCCTTTTTGTTTTAGTCATTTTATTATTGTGAATAAACTATTTTTTATTTTTAGATTTTTTTTTAAATTTCAATAATTTTGTTGTGTTTTTGTCATTTTTATACTTTTTTTATTCTTAATATGGTAGATATTTAATATACAGTTTTTATTACTTTTTTGTGTCATTTTACTATTGTGAATAAAATTCAAAACTATTTTTTATCTTTAGATTTTAATTTTAATAATTTTGTTGTGTTTTTGTATTCTTAATATGGTATGCATTAAACAGTTTATATTAATGTTTATTTATTATTTTTATGGTTTTAATTTTAATTATCTCTAATAATCCTGGCAAAGCATGTCAGTGTAGACTAGTTATTTAATAACGACGTCCTTGGATCAGAAAAGGCCGACAAACCCAGTCATATAAATGAACAAATAGTTCTGCAGGTATAAAGAACAAATATCACAGTGCATTATTTAATAATTCACAAAGGATGACTTGTCAATAAAGAATTCTCTTTATGTCTTAAAGTTTCGTGTTGTGGTTTCATGTTAAAGTTACATAAACCTGAACAATAGTTCAGCATCAGTGGAAGTATGCGGTCGGTCCACATCCAGGAACTCCACTGACCTCCTCAGCAGCGCCTCTAGAGGAACAGAAGCTCACATCTAACAGCAGAACACATGAAGAACATCAGATCTGCTTAAATACACACACATCTGTGTGTTTGATATCACAGCAACAATATCAAAAAGACTCAAACTCTGTGTTTGGAAGAAGAGTGTGTTTAAATCTCAAGATTGATAAAGTACTTTCTACTCTCCCATACATACAATAACAGTTTTAGGTATTTTATTAATTGCAAATAAAATTAAAAAAAAAAATTCTTTTTTTTTTTTTTAAATATAATTACATTGTGTTTTCATCATTTTTATACATTTTGTGATCCTTTGATATTTTTTAATTTAAAGTTATTACTTTTTTCAACTGTGAAAATTCTAAATTAGTTTTTATTTTTAGATTTTTAGTGTAAATTTTTTAATACATATTTTTTTAAAATCAGTTTTCTATATTATTTTATCCTTAATGAGGGGTTTATTTTTAAATTGAAGGTTTTTATTACTTTTTTAGTTATTTTATTAATTGTGAAAATTCTAAACTAGTTTTTTTTGTAGATTGATTTTATTTTTTTTAATTAATTACGTTGTGTTTTCATCATTTTTCTTATTTTTTATTCCTTTGATATTTTTAATTTAAAGTTATTACTTTTTTTAAATTGTGAAAATTCTAAACTAGTTTTTATTTTTAGATTTTTAAGTTTTAATTTTTTTATATATTTTTTTTCATCATTTTTATAATTTTTTTGATCCTTAATAAGGGGTTTATTTTTAAATTGAAGGTTTTTATTACTTGTTTAGTTTTAGTTATTTTATTAATTGTGAAAATTCTAAACTATTTTTTTGTAGATTGGTTTTATTTTTTTATATAATTATGTTGTGTTTTCATAATTTTTTTTTCAATTTTTTGATCCTTTGACATTTTTTTATTTAAAGTTATTACTTTTTTAACTGTGAAAATTCTAAACTATTTTTTTTATTTTTATTTTTTGATCCTTAATAAGGTGTTTATTTTTAATTTTAAAGTTTTTATTACTTTTTTAGTTTTAGTTATTGTATTAATTGTGAAAATTCTGAACTAGTTTTTATTTTTAGATTGATTTTTTTAATATATAATTTTGTTGCATTTTTATACATTTTTTGTCCTTAAGGTAGATATTTAATATACAGACTTTATTACTTTTTTTAGTTATTTTATTAAATGTGAATAAAATTCAAAAGTAGTTTTTTTTTTTAGATTTTTCATTAATTTTGAATATAATTTTGTTGTGTTCTTGACATTTTTATACATTCTTTGATCCTTTAATGAGAAAATACTTTCTACTCTCCCATAAAAGCAAAAAATAAAAAGCCTGATGGAAAATTAATTTCACACTCATTTTGTTAAATTTGCTTTAGACTAATATGTGTTTAGAGATATTGTTATTAGAGCCCAATGAGCCAAAATATGCAATAGTGTAGTTTCGACACTGATATTTAGTCTCTAGTGATTGTTAGCTGTAGTTTGGCTCCACCTGCAGGATCAAACACAGCACTACATTCACTCAAAAACTCAAACGTGACCCTGGACAAAACTAACAAAACCAGTCATCAGGGTCAATTTAAAGAAATAAAATAAATAAATAAAAAGAAAAGGAAAAGATTGAGATTCATACATTACAAATGAAAAGTTCAATATCTTCAGACTTATTTAGGATTTATGTTTTATGTTTTTTATTTGTCAAGTCAGGGTTTTACAAATGAAACTTAAAATATTGAAATAATTGAAAACAAAAAGCTATACATTTTTATATTTTCCCTTACGTTTTTTTTTTAATATGTTGAATTTTTGCCAATTTTAGTAAATAATTTTAGCTAATTTATTTTTAGTTATTTTAGTACTTCAAGTTTAACTAAAAGGTGAGAAATGCTGAATTTTTTGAGCTACAATGCATTCGAATTCATTTGAATTGTATTATCTTTCCACTCATTTCTACATGTGAATGTGAATTTCAGTTCTGACTGTGTTCCAGACTGTACTGTTTAAGCACATTTCAGTCAAGAATAAAAAAAATTAACTTTTATTTCAACTTTTTACCTCACAATTCTAACTTTTTTCTCACAACTGAACTGTTGCAATTCTGTCAAAGATAGGCCTAGGAAAACCAGAGTTAATTGTCATAAAAGGATTTGTATTTGTGTATGCCTTTATTTTTTTTTTTCTTTGTTTTGTTTCTTTAACTGTACTGCCTTAATGATTTAATGTTTTGTACTGTTTAATAAAAAAATAAAAAATAAAATAATAAAGTGATTCTCAAGCCCTAATTTCAGATCAGTATTCGGAGCGCAAATCGCGAATCATTCAATTCGAAACGATTCATGAACCAGCTCTGAATTCCCGATGTAAATCAACTGATTCGCGATTCACAAAGTTTCGATCCAAGTCAAATGATTCACGATTTGACGGCCCGATCTGAATCAAATGAGTTTAAAAAGCTCTGTTTCAAAGTGACTTTAAAACCATTACCAGCGATTTAGAAATTCGAAAATGAATGGCTCTTTTAATTATAACTGGTTTTTGTAAGTGAACCGTTTGAAATGAATGATCGAAGCGGCAGCGTGAATGATTCACTCAAATGACTCGGTTCATCTGTTCCTCTTTTCGCGTCTTCAGCCATGTTTACACGACACTGTCAGTATTACTACTGGCTTTGCTCGCTAGTTTTATGACATTAACTGAATGTGTTTTTTGAATTGTGGAACTTTGCATTAAAAGATATGTGCTTATTGAAAAAAAAAATACCTAATGTCTTTCAACAATTTAAACACTTTCCAAGTACCTCTTCAGGAATACTGCTATTTTCCAGATTTTCCTGACCAAATTCAAGTCAAATTCAAGTACTTTCAAGCACTTTAAGAACATTTTATGAACCCTGTTAAAAAGTCACAAATATGTTTTTTATTTTTTATTCCATGGTGGAAACAGGCTTCCATATTTTTTTTTTTTTTTACGTTTTAATTAAGCTTTGAGTAAAATTGTCTTAAAGGAGTAGTTCACTTTCAGAACAAAAATGTACAGATAATGTACTCAGCCCTTGTCATCCAAGATGTTCATGTCTTTCTTTCTTCAATCGTAAGGAAATTATGTTTTTTAAGGAAAACATTTTAGGATTTCTCTCCATATAGTGGACTTCTATGGTGCTCACGAGTTTGAACTTCCAAAATGCAGCTTCAAAGGACTCTAAACCATCTCAGCTGAGGAAAGAAGGGTCTTATCTAGCAAAACAATCGGTTATTTACAAAAATTACAATTTATATACTTTTTGACCTCAAATGCTCGTCTGTGTGTACTCTGGGTAGAGATTAAAAAGTATATAAATTGTAAATGTTTTTAGAAAATAACCAATCGTTTCGCTAGAAAAGACCCTTCTTCCTCGGCTGGGATCATTTAGAGTCCTTTAAAGCTGCATTTAAACTGCATTTTAGAAGTTCAAACTCGTGAGCACCATAGAAGTCCACTATATGGAGAGAAATCCTGAAATGTTTTTCTCAAAAAACATCATTTCCTTACGACTGAAGAACGAAAGTCATGAACATCTTGGATGACAAGGGGATGAGTACAATATCTGTACATTTTTGTTCTGAAAGTGAACTACTCCTTTAAGATTTGTCATTCTGATGAAATAATGAGTCAGGAAAGAGATGTTAAAACCACAGCTATTATTTCTTCTGGTTCATTTGTCACACAGATAACAGAAGGTCAAGTTGAGCACTTTGCATTGTGGGATACAGCATCGCACACAGTCAGTGAACGTCAGTGATCCTGATGTTCCATACATAGTGTGCACTGCTAAAAGAGGAGTATTCAGTATGCAGTATGTTATTCTCTATACTTTGTTTGTTCTCCAAGCATCATCTCACAGTCTTTCCGTCCCACAGATCAAGTGACATCAGGTAAAGCGTTCACCATGTCATTGCACTGATGCACTGATGAAAAAATCATGACGCACGTGTTCCTCTTTTGAAGCAGCTGCTGCTGGACTCTACCTGCTCAGGTTCTTCTGGGCTTCAGTTTTTTTGGGGTTAATGCGGCATAATGCAGCTTCACGTGTTCGGCATCAGCTCTCCCTCTCCTGACGCCCGCTCCTCAAGCTCCGCCTCTCCGCTGGAGAGAATGGGTGTGTCC
The DNA here is from genome assembly GCF_049309525.1 of Garra rufa. Taxonomy (NCBI): domain Eukaryota; kingdom Metazoa; phylum Chordata; class Actinopteri; order Cypriniformes; family Cyprinidae; genus Garra; species Garra rufa. The sequence continues at coordinate 47,820,112 of NC_133371.1, read as the reverse complement.
ACAGAAAGGCCACGCCTCTTTCCAAAAACTCGCTGCTGCAGCTCGATGATGTCATGACGGATATCAGCCATCATTAGTAACAGGAAGTCAAACGACCCTGGAGGACCCTGAAGAGAGAGAGAGATAGCTCTTTGGTAGCACAACATATTTACAAATGTCACAAAATAAGAAGTAAAGAGTGAACACATCTGTATTAGTAGAACCATTAATGTTTATATAAATATATATGAATGTATTTTTTTATGGATGTATATTATATGTATTTTTGTTTTGATTCTATTCTGATGTATAGAATGCTTTGGCAATATGTATCCAAGTATGTCATGCCAATAAAGCAATATGAATTGAAAATTGAATTGAATTGAATTGAGAGAGAGAGAGAGAGAGAGAGAGAGAGAGAGAGAGAGAGAGAGAGAGAGACACACATCACAGATATAGACCAAAGTAAAATCAATTATTTCACTGTGATGCCACAGCTGCCATTTTCAGACCATAGCCACATAGTCCTCAGTCTCAACAGATCAGTGAATCATCTGCCCTCTTTAAAACAAAAAGTTAAACTATATCCACTCCCCCCCAAATTTAAATGGAGCAAAGACAGTCCTGCCCAGTATGAAGCTGCGCTCCACAGCACCCAAGTTGACAACATGATAAACTTATTTCTCCTGACTACATTTAGTGAAGAGAAGAGAAGTATCAGTTTAGCAACTGAACAGTTAACTCAAATCTTTTCTACAGTGGTCAGAAAAGCCCTCAGAAAAAGAAAAAAATTCAGATGCAAAGAATTGGCTAAAGATGTTTGGTTCGATAAAGAATGCCAAAAACTAAGAAAAGAATTACGATCATTATCAAATAAAAAACACAGAGACCCAGCAAACCAACAAATACGAGCCACATATCAACAAACCCTCAAAATATACAAGTCACTGCTAATACAGAAGAAAACTGATCACATAAAAATAAAAATAAACAAAATTGAGGAGGCAATCGATCAAAATTATTTTTGGGACCTATGGAAAAATTTAGAAAAATCCAAAGAGACCAAACACCTTCCCATCTATGACCCAAAAATCTGGACTCAACATTTTGGAAAACTCTATTCACTAAACGAACCAACCCCCACCCAAAAACATCTGACTTCCCAACTAAATAACCTGGAATACACTATTAAAGACAGGCTAAATCATTTAGACAAGCCCATAGAATTAACTGAGCTGACAGAGAAGATGAAATCCCTAAAAATGAAGAAATCAAGTGGCTTAGATGGAATATCTAATGAGATGCTGAAACACAGCAGCCCCAAACTGACAGTTGCTGTCCTAAAATTATTCAACCTTTTATTAAAATCTGGACACTTTCCTGAGATCTGGAAAGAGAACCTGATTACCCCAATTTTTAAACAAGGAGATAAGTATGACCCAAATAATTATAGAGGCATTACAGTGAGCAGTAACCTCGGAAAACTATTCTGTTCGATCATTAATGACAGATTAATTCAGTTCATCCAAGAACACAAAATTTTAAACAATTGTCAAATTGGATTTATGCCTAAACAGAGAACTTCAAATCACGTTTACACACTCCACACACTTATACAAAAATATGTTCACCAAACAAAACAAGGGAAAATATTTGGCTGCTTCATTGATTTTAAAAAAGCCTTCGATTCGGTATGGCATAATGGACTTTTTCTAAAACTAATTCAAAGCGGAATAGGAGGAAAGACATATGACATCATAAAAGACATATACAACGGAAACAAATGCTGTGTCAAAATCAGTGACAAACGGACTGATTATTTCAGTCAGACCAAAGGAGTCCGTCAAGGCTGCAACCTGAGCCCGACTCTATTTAATATCTACATAAATGAATTGGCATCAAAACTCGAAAAGTCCTCTAATCCTGGCCTGACCCTAGAGGGCAAAGAAATCAAATGCCTCCTGTACGCCGATGATCTTCTGCTCTTGTCACCTCATGAAGAGGGGCTACATGAAAGCCTCTCAATTTTAGAAAATTACAGTAGAGACTGGGCCTTACCAATAAACATGGAGAAATCCAAAATAATGATCTTTCAGAAAAAGCCTCGCCTTACTGACAAAAAGTATAGTTTCACAATCGGGGGAACACTTATTAATCATGTCACATGTTATAATTATTTGGGTCTCACAATCTCAGCTTCGGGTAAATTGGATCTGGCAATAAAACATCTGACCGATAAGGCACGTAGGGCTTATTACACAATTAGAAAATCACTATTCAAATTCAACCCACCCATTAAATTGTGGCTGAAAATCTTTGACAGCATCATCAAACCCATTCTTCTGTATGGCTGTGAAATCTGGGCCCCCAAATTTAAACTAAACTATGATTCTTGGGATAAAAACCCCACTGAAATTTTCCACCTCGAGTTCTGCAAGAACATCCTGGGACTCCACAGAAACGCCCCTAATCTCGGCTGCAGGGCAGAATTGGGCAGATTCCCCCTCCTAGCAGAAATCCAGAAGAGAACAGCGAAGTTCTGGTTCCATCTGTCTGACACACTGACAGACGGCTACCATCACTGTGCTCTTACTTACAGGGCAGGACACCCAGAGAGTGACCCCATGCAATATTTAGTGGAAAAACACCAACTAAATTCAACAATTCAGTTTAGACATGCAAAAGTTAAAGAAATTGGTAGATTAACCCAGGAAGAATATATCCATGATTGGCAAATCAAAATAGCACAAATTAACAAATTAAAGTACTTCTCCAGATTAAAGACTGGTTATCAATTGGCACCTTACTTGACCAAAATTAAAGATTATCATCAGAGAAAGCTCCTGACAAAGTATCGTCTAAGTGAGCATAGTCTATATGTAGAGACGGGTCGACACAAGCAGAGCTGGAGAGCCAGAGAGCTAAGACTGTGTTCTCACTGCACAGATGGACTTATAGAGGATGAGCTGCATTTCCTTACGGAGTGCAGCAAATATAAAAACATCAGAGACGCCTATTTTACCAAAATAGCTCAAATTGTGCCTGATTTCCAACAAGTAAGCCACATAGACAAACTCGGTTATATCTTGGGAGAGAAAGACAAGTGTATCCATTTAGCAGCGCAGTATGTTTCCTCCTGCCACATTATGAGGGACAAAGGCTGAACCCCCCTTTTCCTTATCACTGCTCTCTGTAGATATTTACATGATATTTGCTATTGTTTTTGTTTTCTTTTTTATGCATTTATTTATTTATTTATGTATTTATTGTTGTTGTTCACTGTTTATTGCTTTGGCAACATTGTACTATTATACAGTCATGCCAATAAAGCTCAATTGAATTGAATTGAATTGAATTGAGAGAGAGAGAGAGAGAGAGAGAGAGAGAGAGAGAGATTTAATTAGCATTATTTCACTTTGCATTTTCGGAAGCAGCAAGTTAAAAAGATCAGGTTTGATTTTTTGGTTCCGTGTGAAGGAAATGCAGCATCAGATATGCATTATCATCTACGCAGGGCTAATACTGTTAATGTAAAAAAATAATAAAATTAAAGACTAATACTTGAAATAAAAGTAACTGTAATAAAATTACAAATAAAAAAATGTTCTTTAACTTTATTCACTAGTTGCAAAGAAAGCATTTCTCATTTTCATTCAGAATAACTTTACAAAATTATTAAAACAATACAGATGTATAAAAAAAAAGACATAATAAAAATGACCAAGACACACAATAAAATACTGTAAAAATAATAAATAAATGAATAAATGAAAATAGTAAAATATTATATACACTACCGGTTAAAAGTTTGGGGTCAGTAAATTTTTCTTATTCTTATTCGTTTTTTTTTTTTTTTTTTGAAAGAAATTAATACTTTTATTCACCAAGGGTGTGTTAAATTGATAAAAAGTGATAGCAAATACTTACATTGTTAGAAAATATTTATATTTTGAATAAATGCTGTTCTTTTGAGCTTTTTATTCATCAAAGAATCCTGAAAAAATATCACAATTTCTAAATAAATACTTTGCAGGGCAACTGTTGCAATATATAATCCAATATAGATCCAATATAGATCCTTCTAATAATAAATCAGTATATTAGAATGATTTCTGAAGGATCGTGTGACACTTAAGACTGAAGTAATGGCTGATGAAAATTCAGCTTTGCATCACAGGAATAAATTAAATTTTAAAGTATATTACAATAGAAACCATTATTTTATATTGTAATAACATTTCGCAAAATTACAGTTTTTTCTATATTTTTTATTATATAAGACTTTCCTTAAAAACAATACAACTCTTACTGACCCCAAACTTTTGAGCGGTAATGTATATGTGGGTTTTCAAAGATAAAAAAGGGTTAAACCATAAAAACAATTGTAATACTGCTTTAAATTGTTGTTGTTTTTTCCAAAAAATGTAAAAGTTTTGTATTTAATTTAATTGCATTTTTGTTTTTGTTTTTCTGAGCAAAAAATAAATATCATAATTTTTTTTCTCATTTACAGAAGACACCCACTAAAATGTCATTTAGTGTAACAATCTTGTCAGGCATATTCATTCAACAAAAATCAATTTATGACATATTAAAAGATAAATTATTTTCACCCCAAATACTAATTAGCTGTAATTCCACATTTTTAAATAGGTTTTGCCCATTTGTCAGTAAAAATGTCAGTAAAAAAAATGTAATATGCTCCCTTATTCTTTTTTTTTTAATATATATTTTAATATGTACAAGTCAGAATAAGCATGTTGTTTGAATTTTGACATAAATATTGTGTTACACTGAATGATAATGTAACATTATTTCAACCAAATTTTGACATTTTATTTTCGAAACACTTATTTGAAACCTTAAAAGTAGACACTTTACTTACATTTAATCTTTCTATGGACATAAATTCACTTTTGTAAATTTCTTTTGATGTGGACATCTTAACATCTTTGACCCATATACATTTTTTTTTTTTAAATTTGAATACTTTTGAATTTGAATACACAATTTTTTTTTTTAATAATAATAAACAATAATAATATTTCATTGATAACTTACTGGAGATCCTTTGGGTCCAGGAAAACCTCTGTCTCCCTGCACAGAAACATAACAACCTCATATAACCTCTATTTATCAGATTCATACTGTTTAAGCACAGCACTTAGTGTTTAATAAAAATCATAAATAACAGAAAACTGCCACATAAAGCAAGACAAACGTGCCTTTTGTCCATCTTTACCAGGCGCTCCTGGAGGTCCCTGTACAAACAGATGAAAACTTTCTATCAAACTACAGGAATCACACAATCAAATACATCAGACATGAACATTAAAACGGTTGGAAATTATTCTCAACCAATGTTAAACAGTGAGAATATGAATCATTTGTGACCCTGGGGCACAAAACCAGTTGTAAGTAGCACAGGTATATTTGTAGCAATAGCCAAAACTGTATCAAAAATGATCGATTTTTCTTTTATGCCAAAAATCAATAATATATTAAGATCATGTTCCATGAAGATTTTTTCTTTCCTACCGTAAATATATCAATTATTTTTGATTAGTAATGTGCATTAAAGGTGATTTTCTCAATATTTCGATTTTTTTGGCACCCTCAGATTCCAGATTTTCTGTGCCAAATATTGGTCCTATTCTAACAAACCATACATCAATGGAAAGCTTATTTATTTTTCATGTATAAATCTCAATTTCAAAAACCGGCTTTGTGGTTCAGGGTCACATTTGTTGAGTGTTTTCTCAGTGTCAGCGGTCAGTAAATCAGATTTACCACCGGTCCTCGTCTGCCCATCTTTATGTGCTGAAGATCCGGTTGTGGCCCCATCGGACCCATGTCTCCTCTGGGTCCCTGGGGTCCTGCTGGCCCCTGCTCTCCCTTCTCCCCTCGCTCACCCGGGTCACCTGAAACACTCCTTTTTTTAACAGGGTTTCCGCGGGGTCTTAAAAAGTCTTAAAAAGTCTAAAATTTAAAAATCAAAATTTTAGGCCTTAAAAAGTCTTAAATTCGCTGTTCTAGGTCTTAAATAATTTTACACAGGTCTTATTTTTCCGATGTCCATGTAACGCTACCTCTAATGCTCATTTAAATTCTCTTTCTGTTGTTTCCGTTGTGTTGTAGTTCTTTATTTCACTATTCCAAATATAATTTGCTGAATTTAAACTACAAATGAGACCAGCATGCAATAGCCAATCAGCTTTCTGTTATTGGCGCGAGTCTCTCTCGGATTGTACCGCAGAAGTCAAATGGATTTAATTTTTTAGCTATGAGGAAATGCAAGTTTAGCGATACTGGGCTTGGAAAAACTGAATATAGGGCTTGCCGCTTGGCTAAGGCCAGTTGCTAACAACTGTAGATTTTTTTTCCCTCTGTGGAAGTTACTGCGTCTTCAGACAGAATCGCAGTATTTATATAACATTTCTAATATATATATTTATAAATCAATAAATGTATTTAAAACATTAATCTCACTTTTAATTTTGCAGTGTAAATTATGTAATCTCACTGCTAACAGCCATTTAGAATTTATTGATAAATTCATAAAATAAATTTCAAAGGTACGCATACATTTCAAAAGTAAAAAAAAAAATCGCTTCAGAATTTTTTTTTTTACATCAGATATTTCTAGTGGTACTTTTATGGGGATATTTTGTGTGGAATAGTATCTGCTGATATGGAAAGTTCACTGTATATCGTAGTAATAAATTTAATTTATGACAGCCATGAAATTTTGTTTACATTTTACATTAAACACATTAAGTATCACATATGCATGTAATATAATATCTATTTCCATTACAGGTTTAGGTCTTAAATTTCATATAAGGTGGTATTAAAAAGGTCTTAAAAAGTCTTAAATTTCACTTGTTCATATCTGCAGAAACCCTGTTTAAGTTTGGACATTCTTCTGGCTTAGTTCACTGTGTTTTTACAGTGTTGTGTGAAATATTGATGTAATATGAATAGAACAGAGATTTAAAGGAGAAGTTCACTTCCAGAACAAAAATTTACAGATTTACTCACCCCTTTGTCATCCAAGATGTTTATATCTTTCTTTCTGCAGTTGTTAAGAAAATTATGCTTTTTTCAAGAACATTTCAGGACTTTTCTCCATATAGTGGACTTAAACACAGTTTGAACTTCCAAAATGCAGTTCAAATGCAGCTGAGGAATAAGGGTCTTATCTAGTGAAACGATCAGTTATTTTCCCAAAAAAAAAAAAAAAAAAAATTAACAATTTATATACTTTTTAACCTCAAATGCTCATCTTGTCTAGCTCTGCGATGCGCATATGTCGAAAAACTCCCATCTCATTTTCTCCTCCAACTTTGAAATTGACCTACATCATTGTTTTACCTTTTTTCTGTAAAGGGCGTTTGATCTTTGCACGTTCTCTTTGTAAACACTGGGTCTGTACTTCTGCAGCGATGGAGGATGATTTTGAAGCTGGAGGAGAAAATGAGACGGGAGTTTTTCGACATACCCTTACTGTCATGAACTGGAGTGCACAGAGTTGATGCAGAACTAGAAAAGATAAACATTTGTGACCCTGGACCACAAAACCAGTCATAAGGTAAAATTTTACAAAACTGAGATGTATACATCATATGAAAGCTCAATAAATAAGCTTTCTATTGACGTATGGTTTGTTAGGATAGGACAATATTTGTCCGAGATACATCTATTTGAAAATCTGGAATCTGAGGGTGCAAAAAAATCAAAATACTGAGAAATCCACCTTTAAAGTTGTCCAAATTAAGTTCTTAACAATGCATATTACTAATCAAAAATTACATTTTGATATATTTATAGTAGGAATTTTACAAAAAATCTTCATGGAACATGATCTTTACTTAATTTCCTAATGATTTTTGGCATAAAAGAAAAATCAATAATTTTGACCCAAACAATGTATTTTTGGCTATTGCTACAAATATACCCCAGCGACTTAAGACTGGTTTTGTGGTCCAAGGTCACATTTGACGATTAAAAATGTATATCATTTGCATTTTTTTTTTAAGATAATAACTGATTGTTTCGCTAGATAAGACCCTTCTTCCTCGGCTGGGATTGTTTAGAGCCATTTAAACTGCATTTTGGAAGTTCAAACTCGCAGACACCATCGAAGTCCACTATATGGAGATAATTCCTAAAAGTTTTTCTCAAAAAAACTATTTCTTTACGACTGAAGAAAGACATGACGTCTTGGATGACAAGGGGGTGAGTAAACTATCTGTACATTTTTGTTCTGGAAGTGAACTTCTCCTTTAACAATGACTTGCTGATACCAAATGTAGTGGAATCCACAATACTGCAGTGATGTTCATTTTCCAGATTCAAATGTAATTCATTTCAATGCTTCCTAATATGAGAAAATGAGGACAGTAGAAGATCTGCAGATACAGTTGAGTCCGATTCAATTAAGTGAATCAGTTTGAAGAGTTTATATTATTTACAAGCTCTGAAAGTGGTTATTCCAGAGACAGTCTGGTGTGTGTGTGTTTACCTGGCAGACCAGGAGGTCCAGGTGGTCCTGGTGGTCCAGAGCTGGTCTGACTCTCAGGATTTTTCTCTGTTCTCCCATGAGTCAGTTTGTGGCTGTTATTATCCAGACTGGGAGACAAACCCTGAACATACATGATACAGATGAGATGTGTTTGAGCTTATAAGTGTGTTCATGCACTTGTACAGCTATCTTTGTGAGGAACAGTTTGAGTTTTAGACCATCAGAGTGAGGAAAAAGAGAGTAAAGTGAGGATATTTTGAGCCAGTTTTCACTTTCTGAGACCGCTTTAAAGGCCTGTATCAAGACTTGATTTTAAGGATCTGGGCCCAGTTTTTCAAAAAAATTAATCTGGATCAAATTGTCGTCAAATTTTGCTATCCAGGATTGACTGATCTATTTTACTTTTATGACAGTTTTTTTTAAAGGTAGGCAAAATACCAGTGGCCACAAATATCCATTGTTTGATTTAATTGTAAGAAACAGAAACACTGCAATAAACAAACATTTTACATTTCTTAGTTTCTTCTAATGTTAAATAACAAAACAAAAACAATACTGTCAAAAATCATTTACAGGACAGCTATCAGCACTTTCCATCTTTGACTTTCCATCCATTTATTTGACATCTGATAGTTTTGATATTATTTGTTGTTGTTTTTTACCATATTTCATTAGATGTGACATGCTTCATATACAGATCTGGCCATTTAAAATGCGCGCGGGAAGTAAAGTGGTCTCGCGTGACGCCGGTGTATTCCAAAGGAACACGGAAAATACAATGACATAGGAAAGACATGATCAGTAGGGGGCAGTCATGTAACGCACTGGACTGGAGCAGGCTGAAAACATTGCTGCAAACTAAAAGGTACGGTAACCTGGAGGGGACACCTTCGGTTCACTTATGTTTGTCGTGGCCACACAAATGAATTCGTAGGAACGTCATATTACTTTTTGTCATTGCCACGAGATATTAATTCCTGGGAATGTCATATTATGTCGTGGCCACAAGATTATTTTGTCGAGGTAACGACATCCTAATGTTTAATGCATAAACAAACCTGCGTAACCATAACCCAGGATTATCAGAGATAGGTTTGTTAATATTTTTTATTTTGAGTTAAGAAATGATTATATTAATTGTTATAGAAATTAATGCAATATTAAGTTATATATTAACAATAGGCAATGCTGTATATGCGAATGTCTGTGCGCGATGTAGACAGCATTCAAAAGTTTATCAAGAATAAATATTAGATATAAGTACTTCAAATTAAATAGCCCTGCAAGAAACATTTTATGCATCCTAAAGTCTTATCCATTAATTGATCCTCTTTTTTCTGTAATAAATTTATTATTCGTTTATATTCAGTATGTCCCCCTTAATTTCGATCTCTTAACATTCCGAATCTAAATGACAAATGCTGGCATGCAATTAAAGATTTGATTATGCTATATGGCTGGGATTTTAAATATATATATATATATATATATATATATATATTCATTTTTAGTCTAATTATAACCTTTATAGTGTTTCATTGTCGAGTGAATCATTCACGTTCCATTTGTAAATCGTATGGTCACACACGGGCATTAATACAATCATAAAGTCAAAACTTTATTGGCATAATTGTCGTTCACAATATTTGCTAAATATATGCCAAATAGCATATACAGAAAGTTATTTAGGTTAAGCGATTCAAAGTAGATAGCTCTAAATCACTTATTATTTATTATAATTATAGGTTATTATTATTTCAATACCTGGTTAGGGCTATTTATTTTTAACGCCTGACAATTATGCCAATAACGTTTTGACTTTTTGATTGTATTTATCCCCGTGTGTGACGATACATGAGTATGTTTTCATTTACAAATGAAACTACGTGATGATTCATTTCTCAGTAAAACAGTTTAGTATTTATATAGTCTAGTATATTAATTAGACGAAACAAAATAAAATATGTTCAATTCAACCTTTAAACTACATTCCAGTAAAAATCAGTCATATCATATGTCAAGCATTTACAGAATCATTTACATGAACGTTAAAGAGAGCCAAATTAAGGGGTGGAAACGCACGGAAATAAAAATATATACAAAAATAACAGGCTAATAAAAATAATATTAGTAATAGTAATACTAATGATAATGATAATAATATTAATACAAATACGAAAAAAGACTATTAGTTAATAGAAGGAATGTAGGCCTATTTTACTGTGTGACGATAAATTATTTCCAAATGAAACTACGTGAATGATTCACTCTTCAATTATTTGTCTATTAATTAGACTAAATAAAATACAATATATGTTAAATTTAAGCTTTAAACTGCATTCCAGTAAAAAACCCAGTCATAGAACCTTTACAGTATCATTTACATTCAGAATGTTATGTAACGAGATCAAAATGAAGGAAAAAATAACGAATATAAACGAATAATACAAATATAATGGGAAAAAAAGAAGGTCAGTCAATGGACAAGATTGTGGGATGCATGAAATGTTTCTTGCAGGGCTATTTAATTTGAAGTAGGCCAACATGTAATACATGTAAACACTTGTGAAAGCTGTCTACATTGCGCACAGACAGCATTAGCATATACAGCATCGCCTATATAATTATTTAATATTGTATTAATTTCTATAACTATTAATATAATAATTTCTTAACTCAAAATAAAATATCTCAAATAATTCTGGGTTACTAATGTCACGCAGGTTTGTTATATTAAACTCGTGGCCACGAGAAATGCATGTTGAGCAAAAATACATTTCACGAAAATAATATAAAATTACAAAACAAAGAAAACAAATGGAATGAGGGATAAGCTTTAAAGTTCACGTAAAAGCCAAATATTAAGCGGCATCCTTCATGTTTTCTTTATTCAGCAAATACTTTACAGTTTTGAATTATGTTCAGCTTCTGTTTTTATGACCATAAATGACAGTGTTTTTTTTTTTTTTTTTTTTTTTTTTTTTAGAAAAACGTCCGAACACCGGTCTCAAAAGTAGAAGCGAAAGTCTTGTTTCCACCAGCGCGGCATTTTTTTATTCACCGTAATTGATGGATGTCTAAAACAAAAACAAGGAGAATCCTAAAACATATAAATATACATTTCTTAAAATAATAACATCTTAACTTCGTACACAACAATACGGCAACGACTTTACAACAGGACACATTATTTTATTTTAAAGCAGCTTGTACACCAATGGATTTCAGATGTCGGGATATTTCAGACCGCATCTCCACAGCTTAATCACTTTAGTATTAAACATACGGGTCAGGAGGCGGGTCGGGTACAATATTTTATTTTTTTATTCGGCGGTCCGAGTTGCGGGCGGTTTAGTTGAAAACGTCGATCGGGTTCGGGTTGTTTATCCACTGACCCGCGCATCACTGGTGTCAGGGCCGTGGACACTAATGTTTTGAAAAAAGTGGAGCGAGTGAGGAAAGCTTTTCCCTTCTCCCTGGCATGCATTTGAATGCTGAATTCGAAATGCAACTGAATGCAGTCGGAATCCGCCCCCAGCACCCCCAAGTCTCCAAATGTTGATTACAACAAGGCAACAGACAGCATTCAACACCCCACCCCACCCCCACTCTGCCATTCATAAACATTTCGCTCTTTATACTGCATGCCGCTTAACTCTGATGCCTCATTAACGGCTACTTTTCAGAAAACTGAAAAAAAAAAAAAACACTTCCCTTTGGTTTCCCAGAACAGACTTAAGCCTAGTTCCAGGCTTAACGAACTTCTTCGAAATAGAAGAACTACTTTTCCACTTTAAAAAAAAGAAAAAGAAAAAAGGTGGGGAAAAATTGCATAACTCACTGGAGCACTTTTGATACTTAACAACTGTATTCGTTGTCAGTCATATAAGCTTTATTGTTTTGAAAAGTGAACCTTCTGTTTATTTGTCTAAATTATTTTCTATATTAGGATATAATACTAGGCTATAGTATTTACATGGACATTAGGCCAAATCTACATGGGTTTCTTCCCTTTCACTTCAATTAGTTTTTAAGAAAAAAAAAACTGCATGGGCAGAGCGCCATCTTAATGTACAGCATCAAAAATGTAAGAACAAATCTAAAGACAATAATAATAATAATAATAATAATAATAAATAATAATAATAATAATAATAATAATAATAAAATTAATTATTAACACTCCTAAAAGTACAGTATAGTGCTCAGATACACTTAAGTTAGGTGACCTAACCCTAGTTGATACTTTATTTCAACTGTTCAATTATTTCATTAATTTACAAATAAACAAATGCCTTTCCGATGTGATATAAGTGAAAAGGGAGACGATTTCGAAAATGATTTCACCAAAAGGCGGACGCGAACTCGGGTCTCCCGTGTCATAAACGATATGTTACTCGTATTATCACTTGCGCCACTGAAAATGTTGCATAATAGCCGTCTTTTGTAATATTTGTAAATATGGCCTATTTGCATTGTGTAAAAACATTAAATAAAAGGCACCCGACTACAGAAAATGGCATATACTAAAGTATTTTTTTTTTTCTGTTTTTACATTTTTACATTTATTTTGCTTCCGACGCCCATGCTTGATGATGAAGTTTAGTCTATAGGATATAACAAAGTGCTTTTCCAGTCCCGATTCGACGAGGTTTTATTCCGCATCCACCCGCTCCCGCTATATTAACTATATTATTTGCCCGCTGCCTGCTTAGAATAAATTTCTAAGCACCAAAATCGCAAAAACAAATCAAAATAATAATAATAATAATAATAAATTAATTAATTTTTAACTCTAAAAAAACTGTAGTTTATATTTATCCTCTCCATTTCTATTTCTCTCTACTCAAATTAATTGTCAGTGTATCTAAAATTGTGTATCTTAGAAAAAGAAAAAGACGAACTACCTCTTAAACAGGCATATCTTAATTTGATGTTGCTTTAAAACGCTGAAATATATAATGTATTTTATTCTGAAGGTGAAAGTTGTCGAGTTATTCAACTGCCCGCGGCGCCGTCAGGATCACTTTTTTATTGTGGATACAGCTTACAATAATCCTTCAAGAGTACGGGATTGCGCAAAACTATGCTATTTTACATATTTCTGTTATTTGTGTACAATCACAATGAAAAAAACAGATGTGTATGCTATTTGTAAAAAAAAAAAAATGGAAACGAGATGCTAGTTTAAGGGCGCATCACAGAAATTGCCTACAATTCTGCATATAGGCTTGCTACTTATTAATTTAATTTTATTTCTTTTTTTTAAATTATTATTCATTAAGAAAATTATATTTCGCATATGGGCATTTTTATTTATTTTACATACAGCTTTTTTGGGGTTTTCTCTGTGCATAAGCTCTGCGCGTGACGTTCTGATGTTTCTGCTGCTTTTTGCTTGTGTACAATTAACCCCTCAAAACGAATTTAGCTGTTATTAATATGACACAGCCACGTTTCAATTTAAATTTAAATGTAATTTAACACAATCTGGTCGTTAATAGGCTAATAACTAAACGCGTCGGTTGTCGTTTGAAAAAAAAAATTAACATTTCTATTTTCAATGCAGTCTAATAAAAGTTCATCAGGAAAAAAAGAAAAGAAAATAATAATAAAACTGCTCCTGCTTATGAATAAATTTTTGCTTGATGATGAAGTATCTAAATAGTCTATACTCTATATAACAAAGTGCTTTTCCAGTCCCGCTTCCACAAGGTTTTATTCCGCATCCACCCACTCCGCGCTATATTAACTTTATTATTCGCCCGCGGCCCGCTTAGAATACATTTCTAAGCACCAAAATCGCAAAAATATTGTAGTTTATATTTATCCTTCCCATTTCTATTTGTCTCTACTCAAATTAATTGTCAGTGTATCTAAAATTGTGTATCTTAGAAAAAGAAAAAGACGAACTACCTCTTAAACATGCATATCTTAATTTGATGTTGCTTTAAAACGCTGAAATATATAATGTATTTTATTCTGAAGGTGAAAGTTGTCGAGTTATTTAACTGCCTGCGGCGCCGTCAGGATCACTTGATTTTTTTCCCTTAATAAAGTGGATACAGCTTACAATACTCGTTCAAGAGTACGGCATTGCTCAAAACTATGCTATTTTACATATTTCTGTTATTTGTGTACAATCACAATAAAAAAAAACAACAACAGATGTGTAGGCTATTTGTAAAAAAAAAAAAAAAAAAAAAAAATGGAAACAAGATGCTGGTTTAAGGGCGCATCACAGAAATTGCCTAAAATTCTGCATACAGGCTTGCTACTTATTAATTTGTTAAATTATTATTCATTCAGAAAAGAAAAACATATATTTCTTATATGGGCCTATTTTATTTATTATTATATATAGGTTTATTGGGTTTTTCTCTGTGCATAAGCTCTGCGCGTGAGGTTCTGATGCTGCTTCTTGCTTGTGTATAATTAATCCCTGAAAACGAATTTAGCGGTTTACGTCAGTTGTCGGTTGGAAAAATAAAATAAATGAAATTAACATTTCTATTTCCGATGCAGTCTAATAAATGTTCGTCAGGAAAACAAAGAAAGAAAACAAAATAACAATACAACTGCACCTGCTTATGAATAGGCTATCTTTTTGCTATTGGTTGGAACCATAATTTCAGGAAAGAGGAATCATTGAACTATTGTACTGGTATATATGACCAACGCCCCCTAGAGCTGGCCATGGTGTTTGGCTACAGAATGTTGTTCCTTGCGCCACCTGGTGGATATTATATAAAGCGCAACAACGTTGTAAAAAAATAAAAAAAAGCAGCTGCGGTAGGACGCGTGCCCACGCGTGCCGAATTGCAGGCTGCCGCGTGAAAATAGACGCATTTTTAATGGCCAGATCTGTAGGCTTCGAATATGAAGGAATTTATATATCATCAGTAACCATTAAGTTTGTGATCATTCACTTTATTTTATTTGGTTCAAAAATTACAACTGAATCCACCCTTCTGATGGAATCATGATAATACTGTTTTGTTTTTGGATCAAATAGATCCCAATCTGAGTTCAAAGTTTTGAATAACCCAACGGACAGGTTTGATCCAAATGAAATGTAAGATTGGATTACATGGTCTGATCTTAATTCAAAATCCCTCTTTTACTTTTGAAAAACCCATTTCCAAGATTCGATCCAATCTGTGATCCAAAATCCCACTGGATTACTTTTGAAAAACTGGGCCCAGGTTATAATCGGGTCATTTTTAGGTTTAGGATAAGGGTTTGGGGAGGCACTGTGTCAATGTATGTCCTCACAAAGATAGCTACACTCTTATAAATAAAGGTGCTTGTTGATGCCATAGAAGAACCCTTTTTGTCTAAATGGTTCCATAAAGAACCTTTAACATCTGAACAACCTTTCTGTTTCACAAAAGGTTCTTTGTGGCGAAAGAATATTCTTCAGATTATAAAAAGGTTAGAGATGGCTCTTTAAAGAACCTTTGATGGAATGGTTCTTTGTGGAACCAAAAATGGTTCTTCCAAAAATGGAACCTTTTAAAGCACCTTTATTTTTAAGAGTGAATACAGAGTAGTGTGTGTGTGTGTTACCTGTGTTTGTGTGTGTCCCAGCTGGAGTCTGATCTGCTGTAAGCTGCTCCTCATGTTGATGAAGTCCTGACAGCTGAGAGAACATGATCCAGAGCTCATCTGAGTCTCAGACTTACTGGAGGAGCTCACTGACACACACAAACAAACACAGCTCATTATCCACCGAATTCAGGATCAAATACATGCGAGGCCTTAAAGGAGAAGTCCACCTCCAGAATAAAAATGGACAGATAATTTACTCACTCCCTTGTCATCCAAGATGTTCATGCGTTTCTTTCTTCAGTCACAAAGAAATCAGGACATTTCAGGGTTTCTCTTCATATAGTGGACTTCTATGATGCCCATAAGTTTGAACTTCTAAAATGCAGTTTAAATGCAGCTTCAATAGGCTTTAAACAATCCCAGCTGAGGAAGAAGTCCTCAGTCTTATCTAGCGAAACAATCAGTTATTTAAAAAAAATAAAACAAATGTCAATCAGTATACTTTTTAATCTCAAATGCTCGTCTTGTCTAGCTCTGCCCAGTAAAAATCTGCTGTGCCCCAGTAAAATCTCAAATTTAAGTTAGAATTTACTTTGATAATCCCAAAATAAAGACATTAAACTGTATGCAACAACTGAATTAACGCTTCTAAAAGCAACGCAGTTTAACCAAAGCCTATGCAAGCAGATATCCATACAATAATCGAGGTAAAACTATTATTACTCCCGATTCCGCCCCCTTTGTTCACTTTCTCTCCTCTATAAAAGCCCAATTTCACATGCAAATCAGTAAAATCATTGTTTACTTGATGTCGTGTTTAGTGTATTGCGTTCAGAGACAGAACAGAACACGGACAAGTAAAGTGAACATTTAGCTTAAGATGCAACCTAAAGGTTAAATACATTTAAGAATATGTCAAAATGCAGCGTTTGGTGATTATTCGTGTAAACCTTCATCAGTTATGTCTCAAATGAACGTAAACAGTTGAGAATGAAAATCCGCGTGTAACAGTATATTGGATCCATGCAGCTCTTAAAACGGCCACAAGTAATATTCCTTCAGCCATCTCTGTGCTTAATGTTCATCAAACAACAAAAGACAAAGACAGAATCACACACTGCTCTTGACGGAGGGACTTTTGTAGTTTTTATAAGAAACAAAGCATGTTTAATTCTTACAGTGGTGTTTTATTATACATTCAACTAATTACATTCAATTACCCCCCCCCAAAAAAACTTTTTTATTGTATTGCTATCCTTAAATTAAACAATCATATAAATTTCCGGACCCACTCATTATTGTGTTAAATAATCGTGATTACAATACTGACCAAAAATAATTGTGATTATGATTTTTTACAGTTACATTTACATTTACATTTATTCATTTAGCCGACGCTTTTATCCAAAGCGACTTACAATTGGGAATACAACAAGTGATTCATCCTAAGGAGGCAGATCAACATAGGAAGTGCTCAAAAATACCATATATCAGGCCATATATAATGAAGCAGCCCTACAGTTAGGGTATGTCAAAAAACTCCCATCTCATTTTCTCCTGCAACTTCAAAATTATCCTACATCGCTGCAGAAGTACTAATCTAGTATTTACAAAGTGAACGTGCAAAGATGATCAAACGCCCTTTACAAAAAAGGTAAAAAAGCGATGTAGGGCGATTTTGCAGTTGGAGAAGAAAATGAGATGGGAGTTTTTCAACATACCCTAACTGTCTTGAACCAGAGTACACAGAACTAGACAAGATGAGCATTTGAGGTTAAAAGGATATGAATAGAAAATAACCGATTGTTGCTAGATAAGAGCCTTCTCCCTCGGCTGGGATCGTTCAGAGTCCTTTGAAGCTGCATTTAAACTGTATTTTGGAAGTTCAAACTTGTGGGCACCATAGAAGTCCGCTATATGAAGAGAAATCCTGAAATGTTTTCCTCAAAAAAAAAAAACAAACAATTTCTACACGACTGAAGAAAGACAGACGTGAACATCTTGGATGAAAAGGGAGTGAGTACATTATCTGTAAGATTCTGTTTTGGGAGTGAACTCTATCAGACACAGAGACTCACGGTTGTGTTCAGGAGCGCAGGAGCGCTGATCTGAGGTCAGTGTGAATCCAGCATTACAGCGGCAGCGGAAACTTCCAGGAGTGTTTTCACACACGTGTTCACAAACAGTGCTGTTTGATTCCTCACACTCGTCCACATCTGGATCACAGACAGACATTTAGACAGTCAGACTGAGAGGTTATGATTGTCGGTGTTTGCCACATAGTGAGACATACTAACCGATGCAGTACGGGTGCAGGTGCTGCCGGTGTCGCTCTCGGTCGAAGCGGTAACCCTCGTAACACGTGCACAAAACACGGCCGAAGTTGTCAGTGCACTGCTGCTCACAGGAGAACCGGCGCATACCGTCCAGACCTGAACACACACCACAACACTGCAAAAAAATGCTTTTCTTACTGATTTTTTTGTCTTGTTTCCAGCAAAAATATCTAAAAATCCTAAATCAAGGAGTAAAAAAATTTGGTGCGTTTTTGCTTGAAACAAACAAAATAATCTGTCAGTGGGGTAAGAAAAATGTTTTCGGTTTGAAATCTTTTGCTTACCCCATTGGCAGATTATTTTGCTTGTTCTA
>NC_133371.1:47766056-47800909 GCF_049309525.1 Garra rufa | reverse complement strand
ATATATATATATATATATATATATATATATATATATATATATATATATATATATATATATATATATATATATATATATATATATATATATATATATATATATATATATATATATATATATATATATATATATATATATATATATATATATATATATATATATATATATATATATATAATATATATATATATATATATATATATATAATATATATATATATATATATATATATATATATATATATAATATATATATATATATATATATATATATATATATATATATATATATATATATATATATATATATACCCAAAATCAAATGTAAAGCATTATCTGTTTAGAATGAATTATACAAAGTAGTATTACATTTATTAAGTAAAATAAAACACATAAGCCTTGCTTATCGGCTTTACTAACATGGGAAAAACAAAAAAAAATTATTAATGACAGAAAACAAAATTGGAAGCTGAAATTTGTCATCATAAACGTTCCAGACTTGTTTTTTAACATGTATTTCTGTATTTTTAAATAAATAAATTATATTTTACATTTTAGACTTGTATTTAGCTGCAAAGTTGTCTATAGTGTTTCCAGCACTAGGTGGCAGCAGAAAACTCGGGCACGCGCTTGAGCCTTAGGCAGTGACGTCATTCGAGTGAAAACTATTACAGCTGCAGAAATGAGCAGTTCTTTTGTCAGATCTGTCTACTTACATTAGACTGCAGTCATATCAGCCACCAGCAGCTCAGTAATACTCACTTTATTTCAGTATTCCACCTGAAAATTAAACACTTTCAAATTATTATGAATATTAAAAGGGTATTTTAATAGAATATTTTTACATGACATGGTAAAATATCTATAGTAAGTATAAACTCCAAGACCACAGTCATGTTAACCACCAAATCATAATAGAATATACATCAAAATAAATAAAGAAATATATAAATAAACAAGGTTATTTTAAACTATATATAAAATTAAATATACAAAATATACAATTACAATTGAACTATTATAGAATATAAGGAACAAAAAATACTTAGTACATATTATCTTTACTAAAATTAAAATAAAAAAAATAGAAAAAACAATACTTCAAATAAAATACATGTTTTCATATAGGCAAAATTTCTAATAAAATGTAGAAAAACACCTAAAACTGAAATAAAAATTAATAAAATCTATAAAGACTAACTATATAATTATAAGTCATAATTTTACTTACCTTCGTGTTGTTCCAAAACAGAAAGAAATGATTCTTAATCAGTATTTTTGCGTTTGCTTTGTTTCTTAAAATGCTACTTCTGTAAACTGCTACTGTTAAATTTGTTATTATTTTTAGATGCTACATCTGGAAACTGTTACTTTCAAAATCATAACATTCGTAGGACAGTACTTCTAGAAACAGCTTCTTTTAAAATTGTTTAAAGACATTCTAAAGACATTCCTTTTGGAAACTATTGCTTTTAAAATGGTTACATTGTTAAGACGTTACTTCTGGAAACTGTTACTTTTTACAATAGTTACATTCTTAAAACACTACTTTTAGACATTTGGAAGTTATTTGTTTAACTTGTAATAAAATAACTAAAACTGAACTAAAAAATAATAAAATCCATAAAGACTAACTGAAAATCATTCAACTCTCTTTTATGTTGTTCCAAAACATAGAAAATCAATTCTTAATCAGTGTTTTTTTCTTTGTGTCCTGTAAATCATTCGTAAAATATTACTTCTGTAAACTGCTACTGTCAAAATTGTTACTTTTATTTTTAGATGCAACGTCTGGAAACTGTTACTTTCAAAATCATTACATGCAAGACAGTACATCTAGAAACTGCTTTTAAAATGGTTACGTTGTTAAGATGTTACTTCTGGAAACTGTTACTTTTTAAAATAGTTACATTCTAAAAATCTTACTTTTGGAAGTTTGGAAGTTATTTGTGTAACTTGTAATAAAATTTAGTAAAATAACTAGTAGAGAAAAAAATAGTAAAAATGACAAAAACACAACACAATTACTAAAACATCATCATTAAAATAAAAATAAAAACTGAAAAATTGAAAAATTAAAAAAGTCTTAAAGTGGAAAGTGTTACTTAAAATTATTACATTCTTAAAAGTTACTCTTGGAAACTGTTACTTTTTAAATCGTTACATTTTTAGGATGGTACTTTTGGAAAGTCTTACTTTTAAAATTGTTACAGTCGTAAGACACTACTTCTAGAAACAGCTACTTTTAAAATGGTCACACTTTTAGGATGTTAATTTTAGAAAGTCTTACTTTTAAAGTTGTTACATTCTTAAAACATTAATTTTGAAAAGTGTTACTTTTACAGTAGTTACATTCATAGAACATTACCTAAAATATGTAAATTCTGAAGATATTACTTCATGCTACTTTTAAAATTCCTTTTCAGAGCTGCATGAACATTCTGCTAAATCTCTGTTTGTGTTCTGCAAAATAAAGCCCTGTGAGTTTGGAACAACATTAATGATGATGACAAAATCTTGACATGAATTATTCCATTAACCTTAAAATATTTTTCCAGAGGACAATGTACTTAAATTTACGGTTATTGCTAAAGAATAAAGCAGCATTAAAGTTATTATTATTCACTTAATGATGTTTTATTAACAAAGTTCGGGAGGAGCACGTCAGATACTTAGCCTAATTAATACAGCTGGAACTCACTCAAGTCATAGTAATAGTTACATCACTTCTGGAAAGTGTTACTTTTAAAGCTGTTAACTTCTTAAAACGTTACTTTTGAAGTTTGGAGATTAGTTGAAATGGTAAGAAAATGTAGTAAAATAACTAAACCTGAAATAAAAGGAGATTTTAAAAAAATGACAAAAACAGAACACTAAAACATCAACTAACATTAAAAGAATTAAAAATATAGAAATAAAAACGAATTAAAAATTTTGATAGATAACTATACTAAAATAACTGTGCACATGAAATCAAAATGTACTATTTTTGTCTTCATAATTCTGCCTCTGAAATGAGTTTCCTTTTTAGCTGACATCATCAATCCCATTTTCATTCAGAGACACTTTGATAAGCCTGAGGCCTTAAACGTTATAATTGAAACGTTGAGATCATTTGCTGTAGTAAAAGCAGGAACGGCCTAAAACAGGTTAGCAAATGTTCATGTAGTATTTGAACTTGTGCGAGAAAATGCCATCCCTCAGCCGCATCTCGTGCTCTCTTCATTGTGCAGAATGATTTTAGGTCATTAGCGCTTTCAAATATTCATACAATTATCTCCGATTTCCTCCTGTTTCGACTGTGTCCTGCCTCTCAGGCATTAATCAGAGCTTGTTTGATGTGTGTAATCCGCTAATATTGTTCAGTACGTAAACTCTGCCAGGCTTTTATTCAGCGGACATTATCGTGTCTCACAGCTTTGACTCCAGCACTGCAATTACACCCTCAACTGCTCCCATTAATTCAACATGCAGGAATTTCTGAGAGGAAAACGGCTCTCTCTGCATGAGCTGTCAGACGCCTCGCGCTGCCGCCGTTGGCCGACCATCCTGATCCCGGTCCAGCTAATGTCTGGAGAAGACGCAAGCCAAACTGGTCTGGGAACAGTAAAGTAGGCCATTTATGACACAAATATTCTGAATTATTAAGCAAAAAAAGACAAAAATTACTCAAATGTGCTCATTCTCAGGCCAACCAAGATTAGGATGAGTTTCTTTCTTCATCAGGTTTGGAGAAATGTGTCATTCCATCACTTGCTCACCAATGGATCCTCTGCGGTCAATGGGTGCCGTCAGAATGAGAGTCTAAACGGCTGATAAAAACATCACAATAATCCACAAGTTATCCACACCACTCAGTTAACAGCTTGAGAAGACAAAAGCTGTGTGTTTGTAAGAAACAAATCTATTTTGGACTGTTTTGTGCAGATTTCTCTCTTGATTCAGACCACTTTTTCACTGGAGGAAGCATTATTATGGATTTGGATTTTGGTTAAAAACATCTTAATGATGGGTTTGTTTCAGCTTTTGGTTTCTCAAGATGTTAACTCAATGTGTGCTGCTCACCCTTAGGCCATCCAAGATGAAGATGAGTTTGTTTCTTCTTCAGAAATGTGTCATTCCCTCACTCACTCACCAATCGATCCTCTGTAGTGAATGGGTGCCGTCAGAATGAGAGTCCAAACGGCTGATAAAAACATCACAATAATCCACAAGTAATCCACACCACTCAGTTAACATCCTGAGAAGACGAAAGCTGTGTGTTTGTAAGAAACAAATCTACTTTGGACTGTTTTGTGCAGATTTAAAGTAACTGCTACTTTTAAAAGCGTTTCATTCTTAGGACATTAAGTCTACATGATTAAGATGTTACTTCTACAAACTGCGACTTTTAAAATCGTTACATTCTTGAGACGTCCGTTTTGGAAAGTGTTACTTTTAAAATAGTTACATTGTTAGGATGCTACTTTTGAAATTTTTGCTACTTTTTTGTTAGTTTACAATAGTTACATTCATAGAACATTACTTTTGGAAACTGTTACTTTTAGTTTAGATACATTCATAGGATGTTACTACTGGAAACTGTTACTTTCAAAATTATTTTTAAAAATTCCTCTTCAGAGCTGCATGAACATTCGGCTAAAATCTCTGTTTGCGTTCCTCCGGTGAAAAAGTCAGTCTGCTGTTGTTTCTCACATCAAAGTCCACATATGTATTTGTTCAGAGCTGTTTTGGTTTGTAAAGGGTGCTTGCTCTGTGCAGATTTCTCTTCTGATTCAGACCAGACCACTTTTCCACTGGAGGAAGCGTTATTATGGATTATGGATTTATATTTTGGTCAGAAACTCATCTACATCTTGGATTTTCATTTTTGGGTGAACTATTCCTTTAATGTCCTTGTCAGATTATATGGTGGGCGGAAACAGTTGCTACAGTCTGATTGGTCCGTTTTCAGAGGCGGGGCTTCACGGATCAATTGTTAGAAAAACGCAATGCATTCCTCCTGTTCCATTTCTTTTGCGCTTACTATTGTATAAATTGAAAGTGGTTTGCATAATTTCCAGAACATCCTCTTTGTGGACACTCATGGCTTTGCCGTCCATTCATTTCCTCTGAATGCATAATCAATCTTAGTGTTATTTTCCGACAGATCCGGTTTGCGTAGGCCCAGGTCCGTCCGGCTTGGAGAGAACGGGGCCTGCGGCGCTACGGCACAGGCTGGGAACATCAGCCTAGTAAATATTCAATTTAAAGGATTCCCAGATAAGACTGCCTGAAAAACGGAGGCAGCGGCCATTCTTCTTGATAAGAAAAGACGCCACCATCTGCAGGGAGAGAGATAGTGAACTCCTACAACAACCCAAAGCCCTCCACCACAGACAGACAGACTCAGAGAGAGAGAGAGAGAGAGAGAGAGAGAGGCTGCTCACAGAGAACAGAGTTCTTACAGGTTCTGGAAATTCAAAAAAGAAATTTATTTTGACCTGAGAAAGGCTGTAGACAGTATTAAACTTGACAGGCCAGTTCACAAATACAAAAAAGCACACTTTCTTTTTCATCCTAGCTCTTTTCTGCAGCTGTGTGGAGGACAATCTTTGAAATTCTGTCATCATTTGACTCCTTCATGTTGTTCCAAAACAGAATAATCAATTTGTAATCAGTATTTTTGTCTTTGTTTCCTGGGAACTGCTGCTGTTGAAATAGTTACTTTCTTAAGATGCTACTTTTGGAAAATGTTACTTTAAAAATGACATCGTAACATTCTTTGGATGTTACTTTTGGAAATGGTTACATTCTAATAACGTCCCTTTTGGAAACAGTTACATTTAAAATCATTAAACTCCTAAGACGTTATGTCTTAAAACTGCTACTTTTAAAAACTGTTACATACTTAGGACATTACTTCTGGAAAATGTTACTTTTAAAAATGTCTACATTATTAAGATGTTACTTCTACAAACTGCTTCTTTTAAAATTGTTACATTCTAAAGACTGGAAACTATTCCTTTTTTTTACAGTAGTTACATTCAATAGTTACATTCTTAAAACATTACTTTTGAAAATTGTTACATTTAAAATCATTACATTCTTAAGACGTTATGCCTGAAAACTGCTGCTTACATTCTTACATTACTTCTGAAAAATGTTACTGTTAAAATGGTTCCATTCTTAGAATGTTGGAAAGTCTTACTTTTAAAATGGTTACATACTTAAGACATTGCTTCTGGAAAGTGTTACTTTTAAAAGTGTTACATTCTTAAAACGTTACTTCCGGAAACTTATAAAACTTTTAATTCATAAGACATTACTTCTAGAGAAATTCTTAGGGTGTTACTTTTGGTAAATCGTAAAATTATTATATTCTTAAGATGTCACTTCTGGAAAGTGTTACTTTTAAAGTTGTTAAATTCTTAAAACATTACTTTTGGAAACTGTTACTTTTAAAAATGTTACATTCTCCGGATGTTACTTTCCTAAAATGTTACTTTTGGAAAGGATTACTTTTAAAATTGATTTCAGTTCTGGAAAGTGTTACTTTTAAAATTGTTACATGCTTAAAACAGTACTTTGGAAGCTGTTACTTTTGAAAACTGTAAGACATTACATCTAGAAACTGCTACTTTTAAAATGGTTACATTCTAAGGATGTTACTTTTGGTAAATCTTAAAATCGTTACATTCTTTAAGACGCCACTTTTGGAAAGTGTTACTTTTAAAGTTGTTATATTCTTAAAACATTACTTTTGGAAGCTGCTACTTTTAAAATGGTTACATTGTTAGGATGCTACTTTTGAAAAGTGTTACTTTACAATAATTACATTCATAGAGTGTTACTTTTGGAAACAACTGTTACTTTTACAATAGTTACATTCATAGGAAGTTACTTCTGGAAAATGCTACTCTCAAAATGATCTTTAAAAATTCCTTTTCAGAGCTGCATGAACATTCTGCTAAATCTCTGTTTGTGTTCTGCAAAATAAAGCCCTGTGAGTTTGGAACAACATTAATGATGATGACAAAATCTTGACATGAATTATTCCATTAACCTTAAAATATTTTTCCAGAGGACAATGTACTTAAATTTACGGTTCACAAAATAAACAAAGTCCTGTGAGTTTGGAACAACATAATGACAAAGTTTTGAGGTCAGTTATTGCATTAACCTCAAAATTGAACAATATTCTTACTTAAATTTAAGTTTAAGCTGCTTTACCGTTTACAATTATTCAGTTACGTCCATCTGGTATTAATAAACAGCTATAAAAAAAAACCAAGGTCATGGGTTCCCAGGGAATGCATAAATTGATTGTGCATCTTGAATGCAACATTAAGTTACTTTGGCCAAATGCATCAGTATAAATGCCAATAATCACAGTGCGCCTGTGTGTTTTAAATAACAGCATTTAAACAGTGACCTGTTCAAGCGGTAATGTCTGAATGGGGTCAGGGATTGATCCTCTGAGTCTCTCTCTCGTGTCCCGCTTCACTCCCATCTGCATTTCCACACTCGGAAGGGAATTTCAAACGGCTGCCGGAGGCTTCAGGTCGATGTAGTATTTACTGTGCAGTGTGTGACGTGTGTGTGTGTGTGTGTGTTTGTGTGTGTGTGTGTGCAGGTGAGCGCTGCTGACTGTGAGATAAGACGCTCTCTGATAACACGCTCCGTCTGTGACCCTCCAGAGTTTGTTGAATGTACGTGGAGCTGTAGCTGGAATGAGTCGGGATGCGGCGCCCCGTGATCATCATTTAGTCAGCTGGAAAAAGGAGGATAATGATGTGTCAATCACTGATGGGAGGACTTGGGGAAAACTGACAAACAAAAGGTTTTTAAAAGAAAAGTTCATCCGAAAATAAATATGCTGTCATTTTTCACTCACCATAAAAATCTTTTTCTTCATTCAGTTACAACTGTAAAAGTTAACAGTGTTTGGCATCAGTGATTGATGGGGTTTTTGCATTTCTTATTTACATTTCTTAAATAATTACACTTATTTTGGCATCTTGATTTCACAATGTGACCCTCTGTGCTTTAACATACACTGTAAAAAATTTGCTGTAGTTCTGCAGCTGGTTTCCAGTAACTTACTGTAGATTTTTAATTTATGTTATTTACTGGCAACAGTTTGTTCAAAGTTAAATGAACATTAAACATTAACAAGTCTTTGTCTTTACAGAATAAAACTATAAAATAACAACCTACTGCAAAGCATTCTGGGAACCAGAAACCTTCATCAACCTTTTTCTGTTTTTTTCCTTCAGATTTTGGTTCCCAGAATGCTTTGCATGAGGCTGTTATTTTAGTTTTATTCTGTAAAGATAAAGACTTGTTAATGTTTAATGTTCAATTAACTTTGAACAAACTGTTGCCAGTAAATAGCATAAATTTAAATCTACAGTAAGTTACTGGCAACCAGCTGCCAGTAATACTGTAATTTCTACAGATTTTGTTTACAGTGTACTGTATTTTAGGCCTTTTAAAAGAGAAATTCCACCATAATCTGTGATTCTGCATTCATTTAACATTCGTTTTATTTCTGAAATATCATGCATTTCTTGCATATTGAGAATGAATTGTAAAAGCTGCCAGAAAGCACTATTTCAAATTGTGATTTATTTTATTTACAACAAAGGAAGTGGACATAAATAATAACTAATAAGAATAATACTCGTCTTAAATATAATGTATGATATAAAACTATTAACATATGTAAAAAATATATATATACGTTAATAGTCATGATGCTTTAATGGTTCTTTTACAGCAATTATACGGCAAAAATTATATTATTATATTAGCACAAATATCTAAACACTTATAAATCAATATGCATTTACTTAAAAAAGAAAATTACTGAAGATTTTAAGTCTTGTTTTGTTAAAAATGTATCATAATTTATGATTAAAACAAGAAAAATATCTACCAGTGGGATCATAAAAATAATCTGTCAAAAACCGACATGCATTTTTCTTGTTTTAAGCATAATCTCACTAAATTTGGATCATTTTCAATATTCATTTTAGAATCTTTTGTAAATACACATATTCTTAATTTAAGAAATCTGTACTGGAAAGCAGGACAAATTATTAGTTTTGGAAACTGTTACTTCTACAGCAGATTTACATTCATAGATTGTTTCCTCTTGAAATATTTACATTCTCAGGATGCTACTTTTGGAACGTCTTACTTTAAAAATCATTACATTCTAGAAAGTGTTACTTTTAAAATTATTATTATTATTTTTTTTTTAAATTCTACAAAAGGTTTTTAAAGGAAAAGTTCATCCAAAAATAAATATGCTGTCATTTTTCACTCACCATAAAAATCTTATTCTTCATTCATTTACAACTGCAAAATGTAACAGTGTTCGGCATCAGTGATTGATGGGGTTTTTGCATTTCTTGATTATGTTTCTTAAATAAGGACACTTATTTTGGCATCTTGACTTTACAATGTGACCATCTGTTTTTTAACATACTGTATTTCAGGCCTTTTAATAATGTTTTTATTTCTGAAATATCATGCATTTATGCATATTGAGAATTAATCGGAAAAGTGTCCAGAAAACACTATTTCAAATTTTGATTTTTTTTTTTAATAAGGAACTAATAAAAATAATAATCTTAAAGAATTACATTTGGCCCCAATTCTAAATATATGTTAATAACCATGCTTTTATGAAACTTGAATGGTTCTTTTACAGCATTTTTACTGCAAAAATTATTACTTTGAATATTTGTATTTTCCAGTACAAATATCTAAACATTCATGAATCAATATGCATTTACTCAAGAAAAAAAAAATATTTTTTTTTTTTCATTTTTATTTTGTATCAAAATTTATACTTAAAACAACAACAACAATGAGATCATAAAAATAATCTGTCATAAACTGACATATAGAATGTTTCATCTTTAAACTGTTACTTTTAAAATACTTACATTCTTAGGACATTATTTCTGGAATATAATACTTAAAAAAATAGTTACATTCTTAAGATGTTACTTTTAGAAGCTGCTACTTTTAAAAGAGTTACATTCTAAGGATGTTACTTTTGGAAAGTCTTAACTTTAAAAATCGTTATATTCTGGAAAGTGTTACTTCTAATTTTTTTTTTTTTTTTAAATTGCGTTTTAGAGCTGCATGAACATTCAGCTAAATTTCTGTTTGTGCTCTACATAATAAAGTCCTGTGAGTTTGGAACAACAAATTAAAACATTAAAATAATTAATTAAAATTTTAAAATATTTTGCAGAGGACAATGTTATTTAAATGTCAGTTTATTTATATAGAATAGATCTGATTTACTATTACAATTATTCAGTTATGTCCAAAAAACATATTTTTTTTGCTTTGCATTTAAAATTTGCAAAAGTAACCGCATGAGGTCAAGCAAACAATGACAGAATTGTGATTTTCGGCCAAACTTGAACTCCTCTAATAACCCGAGAAGACGACAAAAAGATTCAAATCAGCGTGCTTCTTTTTATCGTTTAGAAAAGTCCATTTGCAGAGGCGATCAGCACAATTAGATTGCACAGGCTGTTTTGTGCACACATATTAAAAGCACGTCTGAGACATTTTGATAAATTGAAAGCATTAAGTGGTTTTCAGCCCTCAGAGATTTTCATTACGATCAAGAGAAACGTCCCGAGGTTAGACAGAGAGAAACGCACAAACTGGAGGATTGGGAGCAGACGAGCCTCACCAACATCATAACGCCGCTTACAGTGATGAATGCTGCTGCTGGGAAACTGATAGAGACACAATCTGTGATCTCTTCTGGAGAAAACACTAGATTGTGATTTTGATGAAGTGACTCTGTCAAAAGCACTCAGAGTGTGTGAGAAACACACACAAACACACACACACACACACACACACACACACGC
Source organism: Garra rufa (assembly GCF_049309525.1). Classification (NCBI taxonomy): domain Eukaryota; kingdom Metazoa; phylum Chordata; class Actinopteri; order Cypriniformes; family Cyprinidae; genus Garra; species Garra rufa. The sequence continues at coordinate 47,790,021 of NC_133371.1, read as the reverse complement.
ACGCACGCACGCACACACACACACACACACACACACTGATTTCTTTACTCACTTGGACCTTTTGAGGAGAAATGTGAAAATATGGCATCTTCACTATTAGTACTTCTACTTTAACACATGGATTTTAGGAAATTTTTGACACATTTTTAAGTATCACATGACTAAAAGTCTCCGATTTTGTTTTGTGGTGCATGCTTTTATGATTTTTTTAATGGCTCCTTTACAGCATTTTTGCTTTTTTCGAAGATTGCAAAAAGTAATTGTTTTCCAGTACAAATAGCTGAACGTTGTTAAATCAACATGCATTTACTTGAGAAGGTAAATTACTGGAGATTTAAAAAAACTAAACAAGACAATTTTGGCCAAACAACACTGAGGAATTATGTCAATTAATATCTACGACTTTGTTCTGTGGTGCAACTTTCCATCATAATTTAACATGAACTCAATATTATGCATTTCCAACAGAATATTGAGAACTGATTGGGAAAACTGCCAGAAAATTGACTGACGCAACTCTTTAACATTCTGCAATTAATTTAATTTAAATGAAAGATTCAAAACAAAAAAGTGGATATAAAAAATAAATAATAATATACTTAAATAATTACATTTGGTCCCAATCCTATATTAGTCATGCTTTTATGCTATTTTAATGGCTCTTTTAGCGGCTCTTTTTGCATTTTTACTTTTTCGAAGATGCATTGTTGTTTATAAAAGTGTTGCATGTAGATAACACTGCAAAAAATAATTGAATTACTCTTGTTTTCCAGTACAAATAGCTGAATGTTGTTAAATCAACACGCATTTACTTGAAGAAGGTAAATTACTGGAGATTTAAAAAAAAAAACAAGACAATTTTGGCCAAACAACACTGAGGAATTATGTCAATTAATATCTATGACTTGGACTTTGTGTTGCAACTTTCCATCATAATTTAACATGAACTCAATATTAGTGTTTAATTATGAAATATTATGCATTTTCAACAGAATATTGAGAATTGATTGGGAAAATTGTCAAAAAATTGACTGACGCCACTCTTTAACATTATGCAATTAATTTTATGCTACTTTAATGGCCCTTTTAGCATTTTTTTGTCTTTTTCAAACATGCATTGTTGGTAATAATTGTTGCATAAAGACTACATTGCAAAAAATAAAGTTTTCCAGTACAAATACCTAAACATTCTTAAATCAACATGCATTTACTACAGAAGTAAAATGACTTATGAAATCTTGTTTTGTGAAAAACCAAGTGGTGCAACATTCCATCATAATTCAACATGAACTCAATATTAGTTTTTAATTATGAAATACCTCACTTTTTCAACAAAATATTGTGAATTGATTGGGAAAACCGGCAGAAAATTGACATACACCACTCTTTAACATTTTGCAATTCATTTTATTTAAATGAAAGATTCAAAACAAAAAAGTGGATATAAAAAATAAATAATAATATACTTAAATAATTACATTTGGTCCCAATCCTATATTAGTCATGCTTTTATGCTATTTTAATGGCTCTTTTAGCATTTGTACTTTTTCGAAGATGCATTGTTGTTTATAAAAGTGTTGCATGAAGATAACATTGCAAAAGAATATTGAATTACTCTTGTTTTCCAGTACAAATACCTAAATGCTCTTAAATCAACATGCATTTACTAGAGAAGGAAAATGACTTATGAAATCTTGTTTTGTGAAAAACCAAGTGGTGCAACATTCCATCATAATTCAACATGAACTCAATATTAGTGTTAATTATGTAACATTTGATGCATTTCCAAAAGAACACTAAGAATTGATTAGGAAAATTGACTGACGGCACTATTTAACATTTTGCAATTAATTTTACTTAAATAAACAATTCAAAACAAAAAGAGGATATAAATAATAAATAACAATAATAAACTTAAATAATTACATTTGGTCCCAATCCCAAATATATTAGACATACATTTATGACACTTTAATGGCTCTTTTAGCATTTTTACTTTTTCGAAGAAGCATTGTTGTTTATGAAAGATTTGCGTGAAGATAACATTGCAAAACTAATTTAATAACTCTTGTTTTCCACTGCAAATACCTAAATGTTCGTAAATCAACATGCATTTACTTGAGAAGGAAAATGACTGAGATTTTAGATGTTGTTTTGTGAAAAACCAAGACAATTTTGTCCAAACACCACTTAGGAATAACGTCTATTAATATCTACGACTTTGTTCTGTGGTGCAACATTCCATTATATTTCAACATGAACTCAGTTTTAGTTTTTAATTATGAAATATTATGCATTTCCAACAGAATATTGAGAATTGATTGGGAAAATTGCCAAAAACTTGAATGAAGGCACTCTTTAACATTCTGCAATAAATTTCATTTAAATGAAAGATTCAAAACAAAAAAGGGGATATAAATAATAAATTATAATAATAAACTTAAATAATTACATTTTTACAAAAAAGTAAAAATGCTAAAAGAGCCATTAAAGTACCATAAAGGCATGACTAATATATTTAGGTTTGGGACCAAATGTAATTATTTAAGTTTATTGCTTTTTGTAATAATTTGTTATTTATATCCACTTTTTCTGTTTTAAATCTTTCATTTAAATAAAATTAACTGCAAAATGTGAAATAGAGCCGTCAGTCAATTTTCTTCTGGCAGTTTTCCTAATCAATTCTTAATATTCTTTTGGAAATGCATCACGTTTCATAAATAAAAACTAATTTTGAGTTCATATTGAATTATGATGGAATCTTGCACCACTTGGTTTTTCACAAAACAAGATTTAATAAGTCATTTTCCTTCTCTAGTAAATGCATGTTGATTTACGAACATTTAGATATTTGTACTGGAAACACGAGTAAACTTTTTGCAATGTTATCTTCACGCAACTCTTTTATAAACAGCAAGGCATCTTCGAAAAAGACAAAAATGCTAAAAGAGCCATTAAAGTAGCATGACTAATTGGGACCAAATGTAATTATTTAAGAGTATTATTAATCTTTATTATTTATATCCACTTGTTCATTTAAATAAAATTAATTTGTGAATGTTAAATAATGCATAGTACAATAGTAAATAGTACAAATACCTAAATGTTTGAGAAGGAAAATGACTCAAATCTTATTTTGTGATATACCCAGATCATTTTGGCCAAACAAGACTGCAGAATAATGTCATATAATAATACTTTGTTCTGTGATGCAACATAGAAATTCCATCATAATCTGTGATTTTTCATGCATTCAACATGAGTTTTTTGAACAGAATACTGAGCGCTGATTGGAAAAGTTGCCATAAAACTGACTGACGGCGCTATTTCACATGCTTCCATTTATTTTAATGAAAGATTTCAAAACATAGAAGTGAATAAGTCACTTTCACGTTGACTTGCAAAAATAATATTCCCATTTTTTAAAGCCGTCCAGGAGGACCATGTTTACTGAAAACGCTCTGCCTGTCACCAAACGTTTTTCTACTTCTTAAGATGGAAATTGCTTTTTCTCCCCCAAACATTCTGCCAGACTAGATGTTTGCTTTTCCAGAAGATTATTTATCTCTGAGATGCAATCGAGCATTATGATGCTGACATTATGTAATGGAGTCAAAGCGGCGACGAACAGGTTGGTTCAGTCTGCAGGTAGAGGCTTATCAGAGTCCATGTAATTAAATCAACCATCCCTCAAATAAATCCCTCAAAAGACATTTATCGGGATCCGCCGCTGTGATATGACGTGCCGCTCTACTGGAACGGAACGTTTTGTCCGGATGAAAGCGCTTGAACTCGTCACGGGGACAGTTGCACACGGTGGCACTTTCTGTGTGGTTAAAACCACAGAGAAAGCATGAGGATCAAATGCTTTATTTGCACATAAACTGCACGCTGGAGCTCTGAGGAACTGTCAGTCTGGTTGAGCCGCATGCTGCTGCGTTCGGTTTTTGCTGAGGTTAGAAATAATACGATGAAAACACTGCATCTTAACAAGGTTTTTACCGGCACTCTAATAAAACAACGCAGCATTTCCTGAAGCACAAGCCATTAGAAAGCATCTGCATGTTTCCACCAAAGAGAAAGTGCATGAAAATTCATCTTTGGGGAATCAAAAACATCAGTAGTTTTATTAATAAATATTTGCATGGATTGACTGCTTTAAGTTTTATGTAATAATGTTTAAATTACATTTATGCCTTTGGCAGGTGCTTTGATACAGATTTTTTTTTTTTAATCAGCACATGCATTTCCTGGAAAGTCACTGAATCAAATTAGTGATGTTGCATGCTCAAAACCAGGACTGAAATTGAAATCAAGACAAGCATCTTATGAAGCATCTAAAATAACCTCCATCTCATTTTAATGTCCATCTAAGATGTTTGCATGCATCTGGACTGGTTTTAACCAAAGAACCTGTTTTTAGGTCAGAAAATTGGCTCCACCATGAATGCCAGTATTTTTGGTCATAAATATTGTAATGTATAAATGTATGCATTTATCCAACTGCATTTCATTTTTTAGTCAGCTAAATTTCAGTCATGCATTTCCTGGAAATTAGTATTTTAAAGCATCTGAAATCATCTCTATCTGATTTTGATGTCCATCTGAAATGTTTGCATGGACCAGTTTCCATCAAAGCAAAAGTGACTTTAGGTTGGGAAATTGGCTCCACTTTGAAACCTGCTGGTCTCTGCCCCAGTAATACCAGTACTTTTAGTACATTAATATACTTTTTTGTGTGACTTATTTAAATAATGTTTAAATTGCACTTTATGCATTTAGCAAATGTATGCATTTATTCAAGTGCACTCCAGTTTTTACTCAGCTCATGCATTCCATGGAAATGCAGCTCTGATTATATCACTATCTTAAGTTAGTGATGCTGCATGCTCAAAATCGAGATTTACACTCAAATCATGACTGTGATGCGCATGTTTTTTGTGGACTGATTACGAAACACAAACTCCATCTTAACACAATCTTTATTGTCTCTCTAATTAAACAACACAACATCTTTCCAGCAGCGCAAGCCATCAAGAAGCATCTGAAATAATCACAATCTCACTCTGATGACCATCTGAGATGGATCTACTAAAGGAAAAAAAAAGCGATTCCTGAAAAGTGAAACCTGAACCACACTAAAACCAGCTTGTTTTTTTAAATTGCACTTTAAATTACAAGTATGCATTTAGCAAATGTATGCATTCATACAGTTTTTTAACCAGTTCACGTATTTCCAGGGAACATCTGGTTGTATCCAAGTATTCAATTAGTGATGTTGCATGCTCAAAATGGGTTTAAACTCCTAAATCAAGACTGTGGACGTGGACATTAAAACTTGAACCACACATTTTGCTTGCCATATTTTGGAATAAAGCTTAAATTGCACTTTAAAATACATTTACGCATTTAGCAGATGTATGGATTTATTCTCTGAAAATGCACGTCCGACTAAGTGAATTAAATTAGTGATGTTGCATGCTCAAAATCAAGATTCACACTCAAATCAAGACTCTGCATCTTAGCACAATCTTTATCTTCTCTCTAACAAAAAACGCAGCATCTTTCCAGCCATCATGAAGCATCTGAAATCATCTCGATCTCACTTTGATGTCCATCTGAAATATTTGCATGAATCTGGACCAGTTTCCACCATGGTTCAGGGTCAGAAAATTGGCTCCATATCAAAATCTGAACTACACTAAAGCCAGTAGTTTTTCATTAATATTTTATGAATACTTTATAAGAAATTACCTACACATCAAAACCCGCTGGTCTCTGCACCAGTAATACCAGTATTTTTAGTCCTAAATGCATAATTAATGCATTAATTGCATTATTTTTTTTGCTATATATTTAAATTCATATGTAATGCATTTACATTACATTTATGCATTCAGCAAATATATGCATTCCAGTTTTTAGTCAACTTGTGCATTCCCTAGAAATGCATGTCAGATTATACTGAAGACAATGAATTAAATTACTGCAGTTGCGTGCACAAAAAAAAAAAAAAAAAAAAAAATTCAAGATTTGAACTCAAATCAAGACTGTGATGTGTATGTTTATTTGTGGATTGGTTATGAAACACAAACATGATCTTTATCATCTCTCTAATAAAACAACACATCTTTCCGGCAGCACAAGCCATCATGAAGCATCCGAAATCATCTCCATCTCACTCTGATGTCTATCTGAGATGTTTGCATGGATCCACCAAAGAAAAAGCGATTCCTGAAAAGCAGTGATTCCTAAATGTATGCATTTATCCATTTTTTAACCAGTTCATGCATTTTCAGGGAATGCTCATCTGGTTGTATCCAAGTATTAAATTAGTGATGTTGCATGCTCAAAATGGATTTAAACTCCTAAATCAAGACTGTGCATGTGTTTTTGCAAGTTGGTTATGAACTAACACAGTCATCATTCAGCTTTCAAAACAGGTTCTCAGAGAGTTTAAGCAGAAAAGATAATCTTTAACACACTCATGATCCTCAGAGACAGACCCTCTTCGCCTGCGGCTCCGTCAGAGTCTCAGAGGAGTCTACAGATCGTTTCTCCGCCGTCTGCAAAGCTTCTCCTCCATTCCTCTCCTCCCACAAGCCGTTCTCCGGAGGCTGGTAACCCGGTTCCATTGGGTCCAGAGGGTCTTTGGAGAGCAGGATGCTGATGGACGGAAGCGTCCGGTGGACGGTCACCTCCGAATCGCCTCCTTCCTGACTCTCCCAAACCTCTCGCAGGCCCTTGTACTGCAGTTTGGTCATCTGATGGAGGCCTCCGATCTTTCGTTTCATGATCTCGGCGCACGTGATGGTTTTAGTCACGGCTCGTCCGGACCCGCTGAACACCACCTGTCTCAGTCCGGTTTGACCGACGTCCCCGGGTTCGTCCAGCATGCGTGCCATGGCGAAACCCATGAGATTGCGAATTTTGCTGCCCTCCTTCACCCTCATCTCCAGCACACCTGCCGGCAGGCCGGGAAACGGACACGTGCTTTCCTCTTCGATCCGACACACTTTCTTAAACCCGCCCGCGTGAGTTTGTTTAAGCAAAGGTGACGAGGCGGAGACGCTTGTGGTCTGACCCGGAACGGACAGACGGGGGTCCTGACTGGCATTGAGCTCCATGGGAGGACGTTTGATAGTGATTTCAAATCATTCCTTCATCTTAAACACTCAAATTACAAGCAATTTCTTAATATTCTCCGTGATTAGTGTCCTGCGGATGAATCGCTCGAACCAGAGGCACACGGAAATGAAACTCATGACTTCATGGATTCATTCACAAGATAATAAACCAAAAATGTCTTGCTTGAAATGCAAAGCTTACCCACGTGTCTTTTAAAAAAAACACAATCTAATCATTCTGGTAAACTTTCTCCTAGATTTGAACTTCTGGAAATGAAGTGGCAATTCCTCCAAGGTGTTTTGGGTTTTGGACAGCACACTTACTGTACTTCTGCAGGACGATCCAGTTACAGATCCAGCTCTTCTCTTGGGTTTTCCAGACCTCTGTTTTCTCCCGTTGTCCTTTCAACTTTGCGGATGTAGTCACTGGAGTGCATCTCCCTCTCTTTCGCTGTCCTTTTCTTGTCTTCCTCCATGTGCCAGCGGAGCTGGAATCTCTCTGTTTCTCGCCCGACACTCGTGCTGCCTCGTAAATGCTGGTGGGGGGTGAACGAGAGAGAGAGAGAGAGAGAGAGAGAGAGAGAGAGAGAGAGAGAGAGAGAGAAAGACAGAGAGAGAGGGTCAGCCTTCTTAAAGCAACAGTAACCTCAAATCTCAAATGAACAATATTAGTAATTAAACTTCTATAGGGGGTCTTTCAGGATGCGAAATTGTGTCTTCTGTTGAAAATGGGCATATGCACTATGTTTAATCACAAATGCACCTTCTTTTCCTGAGAAACATCCACCGATTTAGAGTTGTTTAATATTCTATTTAGTTTCTAAACTTAATTTTATCCTTTGATATAAATAGTATATTAATTCTTATTGTAAATATGCCAAAATGTAATTTTTCTTTAGTAATATGCATTGCAAAGAACTTCATTTGGACAACTTTAAAGGTTATTTTCTCAATATTTATTATATATATATTTAGATTTTTTGCATCCTCAGATTCCAGATTTTCAAATAGTTGCATATCAGCCAAATATTGTCCTATCCTAACAAACCATACATTAATGGAAAGCTTATTTATTCAGTTTATAAATCTCAGTTTCAAATAAATTGACTCTTATGACTGGTTTTGTGGTCCAGGGTCACATATAATCATATATATATATATATATATATATATATATATATATGAATCTGTGATATAATTTTCTATTAAAAGTGGCATAATATTTTAATGTTATTTAAAAAAAAAAAGTAAAAATACACACACATGCATGATTTTCTATTAAATCTAAATATATTTCTATGATTGTACATGTTATTTCTCTCTCTCTCTCTCTCTCTCTCTCTCTCTCTCTCTCTCTCTCTCTCTCTCTCTCTCTCTATATATATATATATATATATATATATATATATAAACTTGACAATATATTAATATTTGATTTTAATATTTGACATATTTATACATTTTCAATAAAAGTCCCATTATTTTGTTTTATTTTTAAATACATTTTAAAACTCGTAACTTATCGTCATACTTGTAAATACACACACATTTTTTAATACATTAATTTATTTTATATTAAACGTAAACATATTTCTATTATTGTGCATGTTACTCCTTTCTCTCTCTCTCTCTCTATACTGTATATACTTGATTGAAAAAAAAAAATCAATTATAACATGCAAAAGAAATAGATTAAAACTTGTTCCAGTATGATTTCATACATACATACATGGGTCAGAGACGAAAAAGGGTTCAAACATTAAAAACAATAAGTGTAATACTGCTTTAAATTGTTGTTGCATTTCAAAAAATATTTAAAAAGTTTTCTGTTTAATTTAATTGCATTTTTGTTTTTGGTTGTCTGAGCAAAAAATAAATATCACACATTTTTCCCTAATTTACAGAAGACAGCCAGTAAAATGTCATTCAGTGTAACAATCTTGTCAGGCATATTTACAACAAAAATTAATTTATGACATATTAAAAGATGAAATACTTGCACCCCAAATACTAATTAGTTGTAATTCTATATTCTTAGGTTTGGGTTTTGCCTATTTGTTAGTAATAATTTTTTACTCATTTGAAACACAAAAATGTATTTTATATAGTTTAATATTTACAAGTCAGAATAAGCATGTTGTTTACATTTTTACATAAATATTGTGTTACACTGAATAACAATGTAACATTATTTCTACTAAATTTTGACATTTTATTCTCCAAAAACTTAAAAGTAGACACTTAACTTACATCTAATGTGCTATCTGGGCATAAAATAAATTTTATAAATTTCTTTTGACCTGGACATCTTAACGTCTTTGAAAGTCCCATCATGTTTTAATATAAAGCGACTGTCCTGATAAACTCTGCAGAAGGTCCTGTAGCTTTAAAAACGAAGCCAGCAGCTCTAAAGCAACTTTGCTGATCCGTTTAAAGGACGTCCGGTGCGGGGACTGTAGGAACGCTGACAATTAAAGCATAGTTCTGGAACACAGAGCCACTGGGGCTCAGAAGGACGCATTTCCAGCAGGTGAATGAAGGTGTGAATGAAATTAGCTGCAATCTAATTGAAAACACCCTTCACAGGGCAGAGGAAAGTCAGACTGCTAAATGTGCTGCGCTCGGCCTTTACCCCTCGACATGCATTTGGCCATTTCCATTTGCATAATGTGATGTTAATGGTCTTTATACAGGAGGAATCTTGGGACGGAGAGAGCTGGCCGTTCATCGATGTCTCTTCACTCGAGGATAAAATGCAAAATGGATTTTATCACCTGTGCACACATGAGTTATTTGGCAACATCTATCCTTTCCTTCCCTTTTTATCCCGCCATTTAATCCCTTTTTAATTAACCTATGATCTAAACGAGCTTAACATGATTTTTTTTAATCTGTGTTTTTCATTTTTCATTCTGGTGTAAAGCGCTTTGAAGCACTACTGTCCATGACATTCACATTCATGCATTTTGCAATGCTTTTATCCAAAGCGACTTACACTGCATTCCCTGGGAATCGAACCCTTGACATTGGTGTTGCTAGCGCCATGCTACAGGAATGCTTAAAAATGCTATGAAATGTGCTTAACAAAACAGTTCTGATTGGATGAGCTTTATATGAACCTTATCTTTGCAACTACACTGTAAAAAAACAAAAAAACAAAATTTGTTGAGTCAACTTAAAATAATTTGTTACCCTGCTGCCTTTTAAGTTCAGTCAACTCAAATAAGTTTATTTAACTTGAAATGTTACGTTGTACTAAGATACAACCTTAACAAAAAAAAGTATTTGTTGAACTTAACATTTCAAGTTGACTAAACTTTTTTCGAGTTGACTGAACTTAAAATTGCGAGAATTAAAGTCGCAATGTTTATGAATAAAGTCAAAATTATGAGAATTAAAGTCGAAATTACGAGAATTAAAGTTGAAATGATAAGAATAAAGTCAAAATTAAGATTAAATTTAAATCAAATCAAAATTATGAGAATAAAATTTAAATTATGAGAATAAATTATGAGAATAAAATCAAAATATTTTGAAAATAAAGTTGAAATTACGAGAATTAAAGTCGAAATTACGAGAATTAAAGTAAAAAAATAAGAGAATTATGATAACATAAAGTTGGAATTATGAGAATTAAAATTAAAATTTAATGAAAATTATGAGAAAAAGATTGAAATTGTGAGAATAAAGTTGGAATGTTTTGAGAATAAAGTCAAAATGTTTTGAAAGTGAAGGTGAAATTCTGAGAATAAAGCCAAAATTTCAAGAAAATGTTTCGAGAATAAAGTTGAAATTATGTGAATAAAACTGAGAATAAATGAGAATTAAAGTTGACATTTTGAAAAGAAAATTTTCGAGAATAAACTCAACATTTTGAGTCATTAAAAATGAAAATTATGAGATTAAAATTAAAATTAAAGTGAAATTATGAGAATAAAGTCAAAATTCCGAGAATTAAAATTGAAATTCAGGGCATAAAGTCGAAATTACGAGAAAAAGTTTTAAGAATAAAGTCAAAATTATGAGAATAAAGTCAAAATGTTTCAAGAATAAAGTCGAAATTTTGAGAATAAAGTCAAAATTACAAGATTTAAAATTGAAATTATGAGAATAAAGTTAAAATGTTTCAAGAATAAAGTTGAAATGTTTTAAGAATAAAGTCTAAATGTTTTGAAAATAAAGCGAAATTATGAGAATAAAGTCAAAATATTTCAAATATAAACTGCAAACTACAGCAGAATAGTGTTAAAATGTTTCAAGAATAAAGTTGAAATTTTAAAAAATAAAGTCGAAATATTTTACAAAAAAAAATTCAAGAATTAAATGCTTAGTTTAATGTGGTGGGACAGATCACTGTATTCATGTGAAGTCTTTTCGATTACAATGAGACATTTTTTTTAACATGCCACTAAAACACAGTTGTACAAGAATTGTCTGATTCCCATTGGCAGAAATTAGTTGAAAAATCATGAAAAAAAATCATACTTTTGTAAGTCAAAATGTTTAGATAAAAAGGCAACATTAATCTCATAATAATTCAGATAATAATTTGGATACTTAGTATGTCAATTTTAACCTTTAAAATCACAGTTTTGACTTGATATGTCATAATTGCACCTTTTTATCTCTTAGTATGTCAAAATTATGACACATTGAAATGAACATAGTAAGTCATACTTAGATAAAATCAGTAATGTCATAATTATTAGATAAAAAGTTAAACTGCCTTCATCCAGTGTTTAGATTTTTGTACTAGAAATGTATGCAAATTAGTGCATATTTCATTAAATAATGGCTCATTTGCATATTTAAACCTAACATTTTAGAAAACTTGTAATACATTTTTTTTGTTTCCAATTATCAATGTAATAATTAACTTGGTAAGTGAGGTCATAACTATTCGTTCATTTTTTTTTTTACCCTATTCACCTGCAGTGCTTTGCCTTAAGAGGTTAAACTACTAAATCTAAAAAAAAAATCAAAATGATCCTGAAATCACTGTCTAGTTCTAAAACACTTCATTATATGATGCTGCTAGAAGGAATATAGTGTTATCAATTTACAGCTCTCACTGTTACCATCCCTGTCTATTATGTATTCATACTTTGCCATTTTGTCTTTTTAACACAAATAGTATCATTACTCTCTCTGACTCTCTCTCTCTCTTTCTCTCTCTCTCTCTCTTTCTCTCTCTCTCTCCCGCAGGCAGCTGTGTATCTCTTTATGAGTGATGAGGGTAATTTCACCCAAACAGCCAAACGATCATTTCACCCCCTCACACACACACACACACACACACACACACACACACACACACACACACACACACAGTGTATAAGCGGAGGCATTTGTTGCGGCGTCTCCTGCTGTGGGCAGCGTCGTGTTCAATGAAGAGTTTATCATATTTAAAAACAGATTTACACCCAAACGAGAAGCAAATTGTTTCAGTGAGATGAGAGGCAGAAACATGCAATGATTGTTCATCAGTAATTGTGAGTAAAGGCTGTCGTGTCGTGGACGTCCGGCTTGTTAAAGACAAAGAGACCGACGGGCATAAAAAGTCTGATGAGTTTGAATCGGGGTCGAAATAATGGGGACTTGTGGCAAAAATGCCACCAGAATTAACAAACATGCCCTACAGATTCAAAATAATTAAACTAAGCCAATTTCTGCAACAAATTTATCAATCTAAAAATCTCAGCGTAATGACAAAAATAGACTTTTTTGCTTTTCTGTCTCGGAATTTCTACTTTTATCTCAGAATTATAAAAAAGAATGTAAAAATTTTAACTTAAAATTTTTAACTCAAGGATGATTGCTAGAAGTGAGCAAAAATGCTGATTTTCTCAGTGTTGTCAATAATCAAAGAGCTGAATGGAACTCCTGAAATTCCTCCTGAAAACTGAACTAAATCAATATTAAACTGAACTGAATCAACAACAAACTGAAATGAATCAACATTGAACTGAACCAAATCAACATTAAACTGAAATGAATCAACATTGAACTGAACTGAATCAACATTAAACTGAAATGAATCAACAACAAACTGAAATGAATCAACATTGAACTGAAATGAATCAACAACAAACTGAAATGAATCAACATTGAACTGAACCAAATCAACATTAAACTGAAATGAATCAACAACAAACTGAAATGAATCAACATTGAACTGAAATGAATCAACAACAAACTGAAATGAATCATCATTGAACTGAACCAAATCAACATTAAACTGAAATGAATCAACAACAAACTGAAATGAATCAACATTGAACTGAACTGAATAAACATTAAACTGAACTAAATCAAAATTAAACTGAAATGAATCAACATTAAACTGAACTGAATTAACATTAAATTGAAATGAATCAACATTAAACTGAACTGAATCAGTGACCTGAATCAACAATAAACTGACCTGAATCAACATTCAATTAATTCAATCAACATTAAACTGAACTGAATCAATATTAAACTGAACTGAATCCACAGTGAATTGAACTGAATCAACATTGCGCTAAACTGAATCAACATTAAACTGACTAAATCAACAAAAAACTGAACAGAATCAGTGAAATGAACTAAATCAGCATTGTACTGAACTGAATCAACATTAAATTAATTTAATCAACATTAAACTCAACTGGATCAACACTGAACTGAATCAATATTAAAATGAATTCAATCAACACTAAACTGAACTGAATCAACATTAAACTGAACTGAATCAACATTAAACTGAACTGAATCAATATTGAACTAAACTGAATCAACATAAAATGATCTTAGAATTATAAAAATTGCTCTTACGAATGTAAAAATAAAATCTAAATCTAGTTTCAAGAATGATTACTGGAAGTGAGAGAGAGCAAAAATGCTGATTTTCTCAGTGTTGTCATTAATCAAAGAGCTGAATGGAATTACTCCAGTGTTTTTTCAGAGGAGCCCTCCCTGTTTTCCTCCTGAGAATTGGCCGTTCTCGTTCAGACAGTCCATTGGTTCGGGCTGAATGATCTGTCGTCTCTCATTCGCCGGGCCTTCATTCTGTCCCGCTGTCCTCCGCTGGGACGGGCCCGCTGAACCTCTGCTGTCTCTGCTGATCGTCTGCTTAAGTGACAGCGCACACAGAGCTAACCAGAGCACTGACAAACCCAAATAACTCTGTGCTGAATATCACGGATCACCGGCCCGCGCTCAGAGGAAATAAGACGGGAATCACGTCGAGGTTTTGTCGTTGAGGGAGCTGTAAGAAAGAGGAAACGTGATTGTTCAGGAGGAACATCAGGACTGTGAGTTTGTTCAAAGGGAACAAGATGAGCTCATCAAAACATCATTATGATCATTATGAATCGTTTTGGTAAGCAACAATTATGAGAAGAAAAGTCTAAATTATGGCATACTTATGAGATTATGATATAAAAAATGAAATTATGACTTTAAAAGTCAACTGACATACTGAGTCATAATTTTAGATTCATTTGAAAACATTATGATATAACTAGCCCTTTTATCTCATAGTTTTGACTTTTCTCATAATTTCAAATTTATATCTCAACTTAATTTTATATGACCTAAAAGCAGTAACTTTCACATTAAACACGCAAGAATAAAACAAATGTAATACCTAGAAAAGTAGAGATCAAGTAATACATATTTACAGAACAATCATATAAGTGCTTCAAGAAAATCAACATTAATCTGAACTGAATCGACACTTAACTGAACTAAATCAACATTGCACTGAGCGAATTGACTCAAGCAACACTGAACTAAAGTGAATCAACATTAAACTGAATTTAATTAACATTGAACTGAATTGAATCAACATTAAAATGAACTGAATCAATCGTGAACTTAACTGAATCAACAATAAACTGAATTGAATTAACGCTGAACTGAAATGAATCAACATTAAACTGAACTGAATCAATAGTGAACTGAACTGAATCAACATTAAACCATTCTGAATCAATATTGGACTGAATTGAATCAACATTAAACTGAACTGAATCAATTGTGAATTGAACTGAATCAACATTAAACCATTCTGAATCAAAACTGAAACTCAACTGAATCTATAATAAAATTAATTGAATTAACACTGAACATAATCATCATTAAACTGACCTGAATCAACACTGGACTGAACTGAATCAACATCAAACTGAACTGAATCAACAATAAAATCAATAGTGAACTGAACTGAATCAACATTAAACTGGCTAAATAAATGTTAAACTCAACTGAATCCACACTGAGATGAACTGAATCAGCATTAAACTGAACTGAATCAATAGTGAACTGAACTGACTCAACATTAAACCATTCTGAATCAAAACTGAAACTCAACTGAATCTATAATAAAATTAATTGAATTAATTGAATTAACTCTGAACATAATCATCAACAGTGAACTAAACTGAATCAACAACAAAATCAATAGTGAACTGAACTGAATCAACATTAAACTGAACTGAATCAATACCAAACTGTACTAAATCAACATTAACCTGAATCAAATCCACACTAAAAAGAACTTAATCAACAGTCAACTGAACTGAATCCACTGAACACTGAACTAAACAGAATCAACATTAAACAGAACTGAATTAATATTAAAACTGACTAAATCAACAATAAACTGAAATGAATCAACACTGAACTAAACTGAATCAACATTCAACTGAACTGAATCAGCACTGAACTAAACTGAATCAACATTCAACTGAACTGAAACAATACAAAATTAAACTGAGTCAACATTAAATTGAATTAAATCCACACTGAAATGAACTGAATCAACAGTGAACTGATCTGAATCATTACTGAACTAAACTGAATCAACATTAAACTGAACTGAATCCACATTGAACTAAACTGAATCAACATTAAACTGACTAAATCAACATTAAACTGAGCTGAATCCACATTGAAATGAACTGAACCAACAGTGAACTGATCTGAATCAACATTAAACTGAACTGAATCAAAGCTAAACTAAATTGAATCAACACTGAACTGAATTGAATCAATACTGAACTAAACTGAATCAACATTAAACTGAACTGAATCCACATTGAAATTAACTGAATCAACAGTGAACTGAACTCAATCAATACCGAACTGAACTGAATAAACATTAAACTAAACTGAACCAATACTGAACTAAACTGAATCAACATTAAACTGAATTGAATCAACACTGAACTAAACTGATTTAAAAAATGACACCATTGCCTTCTGCTGAGCTACGAACAGCTGAAACTGAACTAATGTCATAATTGCTAAATTTTGCAATATTAACAATGTTACTTTCCTATTTTTGTGAAGCTGCTTTGAATCAATCTGCTCTAGAGATAAACGTGACTTGATTAAAGCTTCACCTTAGACCCTCCATTTACTGACTGCAAGTTTGAGCTTGTTTTTCTAAACTGATGGAGTTTTCTAAAGGGTTTTCTATTGGCCTGTGTGTCAGATTCTGTTGACACACACATACTGACATTGGATTATTCCTTTAAGGAACGAGGTGTTTAACAGTCTGTCTCTTTCTTCATTTCTCATTCTAAGCGTCTCCTCGAAGCAAGAGAAGCGTGAATCTCACACACGGCAGCGACATTAATCCGTTTCTTTATCAAACGGCCATCAGGAGCAGAAGACCAACAGTCTGCGTCAGGAACTCCAGGGCAAATGAATCCCGCTCCCTCTCCCATCCGTACCTGCGCCTGAAGCCCTGAGACGCGTCTGATGAGGAACGGCCGGGGGCAGCAGGGTGTAATTAACTCTCCAGAACAGCAGTGACACCTTACAGCCCCGATGTGTCCCGACACCCTCAGCACTGCAATGCAGATACACAGAGAAAGAGAGAGAGCAGTTCAATACAGTGTCACTCACTCAGCGCTTGTGTTCACACACACACTTCACATATTCACATTCAACAGCAGACTCAGAGCATCCAAAAAAGTCAAGGGTTCAATTCCTAGAGAATGCATGAACTGATCAAATACTGCTAAATGCATTAGGGTCAAAGACGTTAAGATGTCAAAAGAAATTTACAAAAGTGATTTTATGTTCATAAAAAGCACATTAAAGCAAAGTAAAGTGTACTTTTAAGGTTTCAAATAAGATTTTGGAGAATAAAATGTCAAAAGTGGTTGAAATAATGTTACATTGTCATTCAGTGATATTCAATTATTCATTCAATATTTATGTACAAATTCAAGCAACATGCTTATTCTGACTTTCGGCACACACAGCATTTGGGTACATACTAAATATATAAAAGAATAAGGGAGCATATTACATTTTATTGTGTTTAATGAGTAAAAAATGAAAGTAAAAGAAAAGAAAAAAGAAATAATACAAAATCTTTTATTATGTCATAAATTGATTTTTGCTGTAAATATGCGTGACAAGATTGTTACACTGAATGACATTATAGTGCGTGTCTTCTGTACATATTAAAATATATAAAAGAATAAGGGAGCATATATTTTAAATAAATTTTATTGTGTTTTAAATGAGTAAAAAATTCTTACTGGACAAATGGGCAAAACTTAGGATAGTGGCTAAATATAAAAATGTAGAACTATAACTAATTAGTATTTGGGGTGTAAGTAATTTGTCTTTTAATATGTCATAAATTGTAAATATGTAAGATTGTTACACTAAATGACATTTTAGTGGGTGTCTTCTGTAAATAAGGGGAAAATGTATGATATTTATTATTTGCTTAGAAAAACCAAAACCAAAACGCAATTAAATTAAACAGAAAACTTTTTAATATTTTTTTAATATATTTTTTTATGTTTTTATTCTTAAACCCTTTTTCGTCTTTGACCCAATATAAATGCAAATGCAAGAGCATCATTTACACTGTTTATCAATGAAATTGCATGACTTTTCCAGTTTGTGATTACTGGTTTTAAAGCTTAACATAAATAGAAAATATTTATATTTGCTGTTGCTTAATAAAAGTGAACATTTGTGAGCATGGGCATAGCAAAACCAAAGACATGGGTACATACATATTAAATACATAAAAGAACAAGGGGGCATATTACATTTTTTTGTGTTTTAAATGAGTTAAAAATTCAGACAAATACATATGATAGTGGCAAATTTAACAAATGTAGACTTACAACTAATTAGTATTTGGGGTGAAAGTAATTCATCTTTTAATATGTCATAAATTGATTTTTGTTGTAAATATGCCTGACAAGATTGACACTGAATGACATTTTTTGTGGGTGTCTTCTGTAAATGAGGATATTTACTTTTTGCTCAGAAAAACAAAACCAAAAATGCTATTAAATTAAACAGAAAACTTTTAAATATTTTTATATGTTTTTATTTTTAACCCTATTTCATCTTTGAACCATTACTATAAATGCCAATTCAAGAGCATCATTTACACAGTTTATCACTAAAATTGCATGATTTTTCCAGTTGTTTGTGATTACTGGGATTTTTCTTTTAAAACCCACAAGCATCAGTTTGTACTATAAAATATTTGAGAGCTTGCAACTAGGAAACTATTATACAAATTTCCATGAATTGTCCATATCTACATAACACTTTAATTCCCTCATAAATCCAGATTTTATTGGATGGTTATCAGATGGCTCTCAGAGCACTAAAAAAAACAAAGCAAAACTATGATGTCAGTTTACAGTTGATCATTGCACTTGCAACATGAAGGTCATGGGTTCGATTTCCAGGGAATGTATGAACTGATGATAAAATATATACCTTTAATAGATTAAATAACTTGTTTTTTTCTACCTGACATAAATAGAAAAAATTCTGTATTTAAAATTTTTATTTCAAGGTTAGATTTTTTTTTTTTTTTTTTTGGTTTAGAAAATGTAATTAAATTATAAATATAAATGCAAATGCAAAAGCATCATCAATTAAATTACATTACTTTTTCAACTGTTTGTAATTGGTGGTATTTTTTATTTTTTAGATATTTTTCTCACAAAGAGTAAATGTGATAAAATATTTTAAAGCTTCACATAACTAGGGAAAATATATATATTGGATTTTCCAGGTCTATAAATATTTCATTTTAAATTCCCTCATATTGTATATCCAGGTTCTGTTGCTAAAATAAAAGTGACGTATATGTATGTATATATATGTATATGTATATCTTTAATGCAATGTAAGTAACTTTAGATAAACATGACAAATGCATAAATGTAAATTTAAATCAATGAACTCAAAAATCGTGAAAACCTTTAATTTTTAATTCCAGCCTTAAAATCACAGTGAACAGGTGCAGAAGTGACAAGAAAACAAACATTTGTTTCTACCAGGTTTCTACCCGAGTACATCTGATAGCAAACGCTTGAATTCATTCCGTGGCGTTCGCTGCATTAAGATGAAACGTGGTTTTCCTGCGTGTTCTCTAAAGGCGAGTGGAGCGTGTTAACGTGGAGAGTTTAATTGAACAGCTCTTCAGTGTAATTGTCATTACCTGATAATGGCAGAAGAACGCCATGCTTCAGACCCACTAATGGAATTATTGCAGTATTTTGATCAATTAAATTAAAAACAATTAGAGTTTTATGCAGAAAAGGAAAAAATGGATGATTAATTATTCCACGTTAACTGAATGTTTAGACAGAAAATGATGTTAAAGTCTTACAAAAACACTCTGAGAAGTTGCTCTAACATGTTTTGAACATACTGTAGACATCAGCCTTTGCACTGAGTACAACTGAAATATCAGTTCATCTATCAGTGCACAGTTTACAATTAAAGAACCATTGTATTATTTTGCTGTGTGTGCACTTGTTTTGCTACATGTATGAGGCCCAAAATGTTGTCACTGGTCAAAAATATCTTTAGTAAAATAGTGACATTTGTACTAAACTGACAGAAGAGCTGATTTTTACCCTTTCAAAAGGTCACAAAAAATCATGTTTTGTTTTTGAAATCAAATAATGTATTAAAATTAAATCCAATGATTTACACTTTAATTGCTATTTAATAAAAATTCTGATGACTTTTAGATATGAACATCATGAACAATTCTGTTCCACGCGTTTAGATTTAAAAAAATAATTCTACAATTTACAAGAAAATATTACTTCATTTTTTTAAAATATTTGATTGTGCATTACTTGCTGTTACTTGTTCATTTGTGAAATTTACTAGCAATTTCTAAAAAACATTTTCACTCAGAAACTGCTAGTAAATTTTACAAATAATTACAAAGTAACAAGTAACATTGAACTAAACACAAAGTTTTGAAGTAGAAAAATTAAATTTTTTTACATTAAACATCTAAAATTTTACATTTTAGAAAATAAATAATGAAAATTAATGTTTCCTTGTCAACTAACTAAAATAGGTTTAAGCAGATGCAATAAAATTAAATAATAATAAATAAAAAATGACAAAAACACAACATTACTTAAAACTTAATAAAACTTAAAAGAAAAAAATCATGATTTTCTATAGGTCTTATTCAATGAAATGATTTAAATATATTGACAATTTCTGTCAATAAAACAAGTTTGATAACAAGCAGAAATACCTTGAACATTAATCAAGTATCATTGAAATACAGTTTTTGTTAGTAGTTTGAAATTTCATTTTAGATTTTTGGTTAAGGTTTAATTCATTTAGTTTTTTTCTTGTTATTTTCTTTCTTTTTTTTTAATGCCCATATAAATAGATTTTTATTTCAGTTTTAGTTTTATTTATTTTAGTACATCAAGTTAAACTAAATGAAAATATGTAATATTTTATTTCAGCTACTGTTTACTTCAACAATTTTTTATGACTTTAGTTAACTATAATATATGGAAGCCCATTTCTGCCTCAAGATATAAAAAAAGTATTTTTGAAATTATGAGATGGGATTGTTAATGTACATTCAAATTCTGGGGTATATTCTGCTTGTTATTAATAAGCTGTGTACTGAAATGGCCATTTATTTTAGAAAACAAGACATAATATCTTAAGTCATTTTACTTGTCCAGTAAATGCATCCCGATTCAAGAATTTTTAGATATTTATACTAGAAAACAAAACAAAAATACTAAAGAATATCACATTGCAAAAAATGCATTCCTTACTTACATTTTTAGTCTTGTTTCCAGCCAAAATATATAAAAATTCTGGTAACACTTTACAATAAGGTTCCTTAGTTAAGATTAGTTAACATGAACTAATAATGAACTGCACTTATACAGCATTTATTAATCTTTGTTAATGTTAATTTCAACTTTTACAAATGCAATTTTAAAATCTTGTTAACATTAGTTAATGCAGTGTGAACTAACATGAACAAACAATGAACAACTGTATTTTCGTTAACTAACGTTACAAAAGATTAGTAAATACAGTAACAAATGTATTGCTCATGGTTAGGTCATGCTAGTTAGTACATTAACTAATGTTTAACTAATGAACGTCTCAGGTTACGTATGTAACCCTGGTTACCTGAGGGAACGAGACGCTGCGTCATACAACGCTTTGGGGAACGCCATTGGCTGGCCGCACTCTGAGTCATAGTCTGCAAACCAATCAGAAGACGGGAGTGACATCACAGGCGCGGTGACGTCAGCGACCAGGAAGTATAAAGCACGTGCGTTTGAAGCCGGCGGCAGCTCTTTTAGGAATGAAGCGAGCGCTGCAGGGATGCGGGGATTATGATCCATGACGCAGCGTCTCGTTCCCTCAGGGAACCAGGGTTACATACGTAACCTGAGACGTTCCCTTCCGGGAACTCGAGCTGCGTCATACAACGCTTTGGGGAACGAGATGCCCACGCCCCCATAATTCCAAGTCCCTGCCTAGTGTCTGCTAGGACAAGGGTGGAAAAAGTTGTGTCTGGTGAGCCTTGCCAGAACACGGGATGAAATCTCCGCCTGGGGAACTTGCCAGGACGCGAGTGGTAATACATCTCTGTCTGTGACAACCACCAGACAAGAGGTAGATATATTCCTCGGCCCTCAGGCACACGAGGAGAAAGTAGCAGTCCTTTGTCTGGGAACGGCCAGAACAAGAGGGACACAAGTAGTGCCTGGTGAACTTGCCAGGACGCTGGAATGGCTCCGCCTGGGGGACTTGCCAGGACGCGAGTGGTAATACATCTCTGTCTGTGACAACCACCAGACAAGAGGGAGAGATACTCCTCGGCCCTCAGGCCCGCGAGGAGAAGTAATACACCACTTGCCTGGGAGACTGCCAGGCCAAGAGGGTAGGAATGCATCTCCTGTCTGGGAAACTGCCAGACCAGGAGGAGTAAACATTCTCTAGTTCTAAGAGAAAACAGTCTACCTCAGTCTGGACACTGCCAGAACACAGAGGGATAAGGAGTGCCTGGTAGTATTTGAGTGCCAGGACACAAGTAATACACCTTCGTCTAGGGAAATTGCCAGACCGAAAGGGGTAAAACATATTTTCCTTGATAGAAGGAATGCGCCTTAAAGGATTGAAACTCTGCCTAGGGAAATTGCTAGGACAAGAGTAATAACACACCTCTATCTGGGGGCTACCAGAAGAGAGGGATGAATAGTGCACCTGGTGAAGATGCCAGGGCACAAGAGGATTCTGCCTGGGGATACCAGGACAAGAATAAACGTACATGTCTTGTCTGGGGAACTGCCAGAACAAGAAGGATAAACTCTGGGCCTAGCCTTGTTGCTAGGGCGAGAGGACAAACGAGCCGGGAGTGGCTCTGAGGTCAAGTTCGTAAAACCTGACGAACGTTAAAGGTGAGGACCAACCCGCCGCACTGCAGATGTCCTGGATAGGGACACCTGCCATCAGAGCTTTAGAGGCAGACAAGCCTCGAGTAGAGTGAGCCTTGACTCCCAACAGTGATGGGAGACCAGAGGACTCGTAGGCAGTAGAAATGGCATCTACGATCCATTTACTGATAGTGGGCTTTGAAGCCGGGCACCCCCTCTTAGGGGGGCCGTAACAAACAAAGAGTTGCTCTGATTTACACCACATGGCAGCTCTGTGGACGTATGTGTCTAGTGCTCTTACTGGACACATTAGGTTATACTTCCGATGGTCGGGCTCCACGAATGGAGGAGGATAAAACGCTTGAAGCATAATTGGCTGTGCTGTTGAAGACGGGACCTTAGGAACATACCCAGCTCTTGGGTAGAGAAATGCTTTGGCCAACCCAGGCGCAAAGTCAATGTATGAAGGGGCCACCGAAAGGGCCTGCAGGTCCCCGACTATCTTAAGAGAGGTAAGAGCAAGCAGCAGTGCTGTTTTCAAAGTAAGCATACGATCAGAGACCTCTTCTAAGGGCTCAAATGGAGGCTTACATAGAGCTTCTAACACCACAGCTAAGTCCCACGTGGGGACTCTCGGTTTCACTCGAGGCCTCAGCCTGAGTGCACCGCGGAGGAAACGTGTGACCAGGGGGTCTCTGCCCACTGAGAGGCCACAGTGAGGGACAGGCCTAGCTTGACCGCATTTACTGCAGTAAGGATTGACTCGATCCGAGCAGGTGACATTCGTGCCTGCATCGTGGTCGAATCCCAAACTACACCTAAATAAGTGGTTTTCTGCAGTGGAGAAAGCACACTCTTCTTGGTGTTGAGTCTCAACCCCAGCTTTTTCATGTGAGCAAGAACAACATCTCGATGTTGAGCCGCTAACTGTTCCAAGCTGGATAGGATCAGCCAGTCGTCTATGTAATTGAGTATACGGATGCCCTGGAGTCGCAGAGGAGCCAGAGCAGCATCCACACACTTCGTGAAAGTTCGGGGTGAGAGTGCTCTGAGGAAGAACTCTGTATTGGTAAGCTTTGCCCCTGAAAGCGAACCTGAGAAACTTCCTGTGTTGAGGATGGAGAC
>NC_133371.1:47739907-47765556 GCF_049309525.1 Garra rufa | reverse complement strand
GACCTTGCATGCTCCGCACCCAAGCAAGCCACACATAGATTGTGTGTATCCCCACCAACAATGAAACGTTGGCAGGGAGGGACACACCGTCTATGGGGCTGCTCAACCGCTCTCTTAAATGTTCTTTTTCCCCCTCTTTTAGTTGACATATTGCTCAAAATAAAGTAGTGCAAACTGGCACTGAAAAACAGCAATACACAACAGACATACACAGACACAGAGCGCTCTTGCTGAATGACAAAAGCTGCCGCCGGCTTCAAACGCACGTGCTTTATACTTCCTGGTCGCTGACGTCACCGCGCCTGTGACGTCACTCCCGTCTTCTGATTGATTTGCAGACTATGACTCAGAGTGCGGCCCGCCAATGGCGTTCCCCAAAGCGTTGTATGACGCAGCTCGAGTTCCCGGAAGGGAACCTTATTGTAATCAAGAAGGATTTTCTAGACTAATAAAAATTGTCTTGTTTTCAGAAAAAAAGACTCACAAGCAAAATAATCAGCCAATGGGGTAAGAAAAATAATATTGTTTTCTCTTTGAAATAAGATTTTTTTGCTTACCCCATTGTCAGATTATTTGCTTGTTCTAACTTTTTCTGAAAAAACAAGAAAATAATTTATACTCTAGAAAATTCTTCTTGATTTAAGAATTTTTAGATATTTTGCCTGGAAACAAGACAAAAAATCTAAGTAAGAAAAACATATTTTGCAGTGCAGTGAAAAACTGCATGATGTTGTCACACGGTACCTGTTACTTTTCTCAATGCAGTGTGGACATTGTTTGCATACAGTGATTAAATGATTGTTAAAGTGCTACTAAATTACAGTCCTGATCCAGACCAATAATATATGACAGTCTGTCCATACAAACAGCGTATTTCAAACAGTATTTCCCTCGCAGCGTGCCATTAGATGACCGAGCGTCTCTGTGAGCGTGACGAAGAAAGTAGTGACCCAGTACGAATGGCCACTGCAGGGGAGTGTGTCTCATACACACACACACACACACACACACACACACACACACACACTCTCTCTCTCTCTCTCTCTCTCTCTCTCTCTCTCCATGCAGTCTTTAACCATCTGGCTACATGCTGAATTGTTGGGTTTTACATGCGCTCTGGACTAAATGCTTTCTCCTGTGGAGCTCAAGAGCTGGTAAAATGGTTCTGATCCTCACGAGGAGAGAACTTACTAACACAACAACCACCTGAGATGAAAACAAGACCAAATTCAATCAGTTGCACCAAGTCTCTGGGTTCAGTACTAGTTAAACTCCATCACCAGCATCTGTGAGTGTTTACTAGTGGAGAAATGATTTGTGGTTCACTTGCACTATTTCAGTTTTATTTTATTTCAGCATTATTTTAATTAACAGACATGCTTAATCGTTTTAGATTTCCACACACGTGAGATGCACAAGAACATTGCATAAGCATAAAATAAATCAAATAATGTGTCTAATTAAATGTAATGATTTGAACTTTAATTGCTATTTAATAAAATATCTAATGACAATTCTGTTCCACACTGTAAAAATGTTTTTAAGTTTTACAAGAAAATATATATTTTAAATATTTGATTCTATGCATTACTTGCTGTTACTCATGTTAAACCTTTGTAAAATTTACTAGCAATTAAAAAAAAGTAAAATCCACACTTGCACTGAATGTGTTTCGCAAAAAACACTATTTCAGTTTTATTTTATTTCAGCTTTATTTTAATTATTTTAATCATTTGTCAAATTTACTAGCAATTTCAAAATATTTTTTTTTCAAAGTACAAATAATTACAAAGTAACAGCAAGTAACACACTGAACTAATCATGAAGGTTTGAAGTAGAAAAATATCCATTTAGATGAACAACTAAATTAAAATTATAATGTGTTAAAAATGTCTCCATGCCAACTAACTAAAATAATTTTAAGCAAATGCAGTACATTTCAAAAAAAAAAAAAAATAAAAAAATAAAAATAATAATAATAATAATAAAAATAAAACCGTATAACCTAACCTAAATAGTTAAATATAAAAAAATAATAATTATAATAAAAAAGCACAACAAAAATACTTAAAAATGAAACAATGTTTCTAATTAAATGTAATGATTTAAACTTTAATTGCTATTTAATAAAATATCTGATGACTTTTAGATATAAGCATCATGAACAATTCTGTTCCACACTGTAAAAATGTTTTACATTAAGTTTTACAAGAAAATATATTTTTTTAAATATTTGATTCTATGCATTACTTGCTGTTACTCATGTTAATCATTTGTAAAATTTACTAGCAATTTCTAAATTATTTTTCAAAGTAAATTCAACACACAAAAAAGTTTTTGAAACATTTTCACTCTGAAACTGCTAGTAATTTTTTTTTACAAATAATTACAAAGTAACAGCAAGTCACACAAAGTTTTGAAGCAGAAAAATGTAAATTCTAGCTAAAAAATAAATGTAAATTATAATGTGTTAGAAATGATGCAGTAAAATTACTAACCAAAAAAAAAAAAATAATAATAAAAATAAAACTGAATAACCTAACCTAAATAGTTATATATATATATATATATATATATATATATATATATATATATATATATATATATATATATAAAGCACAACAAAAATACTTAAAAATTAATTAAAACTTAAACGAAATCAAATAATGTATCTAATTAAATGTAATGATTTACACTATAATTGCTATTTAATCAAATATCTGATGACTTCATGAACAATTCTGTTCCACACCGTAAGAATGTTTTACATTACACACAAAAAACTTTTTGAAACGTTTTCACTCGGAAACTGCTCGTAAATTTTACAAATAATTACAAAGTAGCAGCAAGTAACACATTGAACTAAACATGAAGGTTTGAAGTAGAAAAATATACATTTTAGATGAAAAACTAAATGAAAATTAGAATGTGTCTCTTTGCCAACTAACTAAAATATGTTTAAGCAAATGCATAAGTTTTCCAAAAATGTATGTTTTGCAAAAAACACTATTTCGTTTTCACTTTATTTCAGCATTATTTTAATTAACAGACATGCTTAATAGTTTTAGGTTTGGACACATGCATTAAGAGCACATCACCCGCACAAGAGCATTACATAAGCACAGATTAAACTTCAGGTGTCAAAACTCTGAGTATTTCTTCCCTGAGTGTGACACACAATATCTAAATTGCATGTGCATGTGGAAGGAGATTTGTCCCATTTTTTAATTGCAATGAGAGCAAATCCCCCATAATGCCCTGCTTTACAATAGAGCCATAATTGCAGGAGTGTAATTGCACACCAATGTTCAGCTGCTCACCGTCTGTGTGTGTGTGTGTGTTATTTCTAGTTCCCTGTAGCTGTCAACGCTGAAGAGCTCAATAATTAGAAACGGGGGAAAAATGAGGTGGCAATTTTGTGTCTGCAATTATCAAAATCCAGCATAAGAGTTATGAGAGTTTACAGAGGTAGAGGACTGAAGCTCTGTTCAGAATACTAGTGTACCAAAGCATTTACTGTATATTAGTATATACTGCCTACTATTGTAAATATATAAAACAGCATGCATTATGTCATCATAAACAACAATAATTATCGATTTTATTTAAGTGATTTTTTTGAAGTAGCTTCTCAGTTATTTTTCATTCTTAACAGTAATAACAGTAATACACTTTTTTTGTTTAAAAAAAAAACATATTATAAAATTATAAACATGCATGTCAAATCAATTAAAATTGATTAAAAAAAAAAACAGAAGAAATTGCAAAAAAAGTAAAAAAGAATGTTTTCAGATATTTAAAAATACCTAATCTGTGTTGAGTCAAGTGCTTTATGCATTATGGGATACAATACTCAGTGTAGTGTTTGGGAACGTTATCATTGCAGGTGTTTCTCGTCAATATAGAAATGTTCTGTGTTATAATGCAACCAAATTACTGAAGATAATCGACACTGCTCCAGCTTTTGTTTTGCAGATGTATGTACAACGAATAGGATCATTTACAGTGATTTACCACATGGTGGGAATAGTGTAGAAGCTTGTTTCTACCATGGAACAAAAAAAAAAAAAAGACTAGTTAGAATTGTGAGATGTAAAGTTAGAATTCTAAGATGTAAAATCAGAATTGCAAGATGTAAAGTTAGAATTATGAGATGTAAAGATAGAATTGTGACATAAAATCAGAATTGCGAGATGTAAAGTCAGGTTTGTGAGATGTAAAGTTAGAATTGTGAGATGTAAAGTTAGAATTATGAGTTGTAAAGTCAGAATTGTGAGATGTAAAATTAGAATTCTAAGATGTAAAATCTGTATTGCAAAATGTAAAGTTAGAATTATGAGATGTAGAGTCAGGTTTGCAAGATGTAAAGTCAGAATTATGAGATGTAAAGATAAAATTGTGAGACGTAAAGTCAGAATTGTGAAATGTAAAGTCAGAATTGTGAATTGCAAGATGTAAAGATAGAATTGTGAAATGTAAATCAGAATTGCGAATTGTGAGATGTAAAGATAGAATTAGCGAGATGTAAAGTCAGAATTGTGAAATGTAAAGTCAGAATTGCGAATTGTGAGATGTAAAGATAGAATTAGCGAGATGTAAAGTCAGAATTGTGAAATGTAAAGTCAGAATTGTGAAATGTAAAGTCAGAATTGTGAAATGTAAAGTCAGAATTGCGAATTGCGAGATGTAAAGATAGAATTGTGAAATGTAAATCAGAATTGCGAGATGTAAAGTCAGGTTTGCGAGATGTAAAGTTAGAATTGTGAGATGTAAAGTTAGAATTATGAGATGTAAAGATAGAATTGTGACATAAAATCAGAATTGCGAGATGTAAAGTCAGGTTTGCAAGATGTAAAGTTAGAATTGTGAGATGTAAAGTTAGAATTATGAGTTGTAAAGTCAGAATTGTGAGATGTAAAATTAGAATTCTAAGATGTAAAATCTGTATTGCAAAATGTAAAGTTAGAATTATGAGATGTAGAGTCAGGTTTGCAAGATGTAAAGTCAGAATTATGAGATGTAAAGATAAAATTGTGAGATGTAAAGATAAAATTGTGAGATGTAAAGATAGAATTGTGAGATGTAAAGATAGAATTGTGAGATGTAAAGTCAGAATTCTGAAATGTAAAGTCAGAATTGTAAAATGTAAAGTCAGAATTGCGAATTGCGAGATGTAAAGATAGAATTGTGAAATGTAAAGTCAGAATTGCGAATTGCGAGATGTAAAGATAAAATTGTGAGATGTAAAGATAGAATTGTGAGATGTAAAGATAGAATTGTGAGATGTAAAGATAGAATTGTGAGATGTAAAGATAGAATTGTGAGATGTAAAGTCAGAATTCTGAAATGTAAAGTCAGAATTGTCAAATGTAAAGTCAGAATTGCGAATTGCGAGATGTAAAGATAGAATTGTGAAATGTAAATCAGAATTGCGAGATGTAAAGTCAGGTTTGCGAGATGTAAAGTTAGAATTGTGAGATGTAAAGTTAGAATTATGAGTTGTAAAGTTAGAATTATGAGATGTAAAGATAGAATTGTGACATAAAATCAGAATTGCGAGATGTAAAGTCAGGTTTGCAAGATGTAAAGTTAGAATTGTGAGATGTAAAGTTAGAATTATGAGTTGTAAAGTCAGAATTGTGAGATGTAAAATTAGAATTCTAAGATGTAAAATCTGTATTGCAAAATGTAAAGTTAGAATTATGAGATGTAGAGTCAGGTTTGCAAGATGTAAAGTCAGAATTATGAGATGTAAAGATAAAATTGTGAGATGTAAAGATAGAATTGTGAGATGTAAAGATAGAATTGTGAGATGTAAAGATAGAATTGTGAGATGTAAAGTCAGAATTCTGAAATGTAAAGTCAGAATTGTGAATTGCAAGATGTAAAGATAGAATTAGCGAGATGTAAAGTCAGAATTGTGAAATGTAAAGTCAGAATTGTAAAATGTAAAGTCAGAATTGCGAATTGCGAGATGTAAAGATAGAATTGTGAAATGTAAAGTCAGGTTTGCGAGATGTAAAGTTAGAATTGTGAGATGTAAAATTAGAATTCTAAGATGTAAAATCTGTATTGCAAAATGTAAAGTTAGAATTATGAGATGTAGAGTCAGGTTTGCAAGATGTAAAGTCAGAATTGTGAGATGTAAAATTAGAATTCTAAGATGCAAAATCAGAATTGCAAGATGTAAAGTAGAATTATGAGATGCAAAGATAGAATTGTGAGATGTAAAGATAGAATTAGCGAGATGTATAGTCAGAATTGTGAAATGTAAAGTCAGAATTGCGAATTGCGAGATGTAAAGATAGAATTGTGAAATGTAAAGTCAGAATTGCGAATTGCGAGATGTAAAGATAGAATTGTGAAATGTAAAGTCAGAATTGCGAATTGTGAGATGTAAAGATAGAATTTGCAAGATGTAAAGTCAGAATTGCGAATTGCGAGATGTAAAGATAAAATTGTGAAATGTAAATTCAGAATTGCGAATTACAAGATGTAAAGATAAAATTGCATTGTAAAGTCAGAATTGCAAGATGTAAAGTTAGAATTGTGAGATGTAAAGTTAGAATTGTGAGATGTAAAGTCAGAATTGCAAGATGTAAAGTTAGAATTGTGAGATGTAAAGTCGAAATGACGAGCTGTAAAGTCAGAATTATGGTGTTTCCTCCTTCCTTTAAAAAAATCTTGTCCACATGAAAACACAAAAACATACCATGAACCGCTCTCAAGAGCATGCTAAACCAACAGGCAGCGATATAACCCTAACTGTAAAGCCATGTTGGCCAACCAGAAGCCTGAAGTTTCCAAAAATCTTCCCCCTGGCAAGAGTTTTAAAAAAGATTCGGTTTCAGTGACCTGCGTTTTCAAGTGGACAAACGCCTAAACCACAAAGAAAAATCAGTGGTTTTAAAAACATCCGTGCTCGGTTGGACAGGGCCTAAAATGCACAATATTTAATGTGTATCAGAGCACACGGGACGTATAGATTGAGCGTGTCCTTCAGCATCCACTTACACAACTCTCAGTGGCGCTCAGGCAATCAGCTGCTCCAATTTACTGCTGATTTTAATTTGGATCAGTGATCAAATTCCCCTCTGACTGGGGACCTGGCAACCATCAGAAGATGCATACAGATCAGCATTAAGGTCAACAAGCTGCGAACGAGGCGATTACAGCCCATTCGCCGTCCACTTCCCCGCACCTCGCACACGACGCTGCGGTTATCAGCACTTCTAAAGGTTAACACGTCAGCGTTAGAGCTTCCCTTAAACGGCAGTAATGGCTTTTATTCAAGGTGAATTTTCCGTCCAAAATCCTGAATGGCAAATTTAAATGCAAATTCAACGGCAGTACCCAAAAGACCTCTAAATATTCTTAAAACCTGCTGAAAGCATGTGCATACTCTCTCCCCGCGAGCGTGTTTTCGAATGGCCTTTGTCACGCCTGACGGCGCTTTCTGCTGATGGAATCAAAAAAACGCCTTTCACAGACTGAAATGAGCCGCGTTCGGCCGTGATCGGTATTGGAGAAGCGTTTTGTGCTAGAAAAGAGTGTTAAATACGAGGCAATCACTACGTCAAGCACAAAGACGGAGAGTGTGTGTGTGTTTGGACTGCAGAGAACGTTGGCTAGATTATGATGGTAATCAGAGGTGAACCAAAACAAAGTCGAGCCCTTGAAACGCTTTTCTGCCTGATATTGACAGGCCGGCGAACAAGCTATAATTCAAAATTCATCTGCGCCGATGCTTTTATTTTCATCCACACACGCATTCTCTCTCTCTATATGGATGGTGGGATCTATACACTAACACCCCAGCTATTAACCACGTGAAGGTTTATACTCAAAGTGCATTCGGGTGTCAAATGTGACGCGCTCGGGCCTCTAATGAACGAGCGTTTCTGCCGACCGCGAGTCTTCTGGTGGGTGTGCGTCTAAATCTTGCAGCCTGTATAATGGCACCCTGTCAAGACGGCAGCTCCATCCAAAGTGCTTCCCAAATAAGCACCTATTGTGGAGCCGCGGCAGAGGAGTGGAAGAGCGCTGAGAGAGCCGTCATTGTGCCGGGGAAGATGAAGAGAGGGGGAAGAAAAGAGGAGAAGATTGCAGAGCGATTTGCTGCGTTAGATGTTTGAGTCGCACACGGTTCCTCCCATTGTTCCCGCTGTATTTCGCGGCTCGTGAGTCACAGCATGTTCGGCTTGAACAAATAATTGATCGATGTAAAATTAAAACAATTGGATTTAGGGAGCGTATTGAGCTTCGGGGTGATGGATTTGAACATTACAGCCGGTCTGATCCGACCAAACGCACCGCAAAACATCAGACCGGGTCTGAATGCGTCAACCTACAGACTCTGCTGAAAGTCTTAGCTGACATATTTGATGTCACAATGCAGATATATTTTACTGGGTGTAGATATGTGCAGTACATACAAACACTAAAACAGATTAAAAGGGGGAATTCACTGCAAAGATGGTCTTTTAATAAAACCTGGCTGCCTCTATGCAGTTGAAACATAAAAAATCGTTGCTAGATGACAAGAGAAAACGGTAGTGATATACACTCTTAAAAATAAAGGTGCTTCAAAAGGTTCTTCAAGCGATGCCATAGAAGAAGCATTTTTGGTTCCACAAAGAACCATTCAGTCACCATTTCTTGCTTACCTTTTTATAATCTGAAGAAACTTATTTGTCACGAAGAACCTTTTGTGAAACAGAGGTTAAAGGTTCTTTATGAAACCATTTAGACAAAAAGGTTCTTCTATGGCATCGTGAAGCACCTTTATTTTTAAGAGTGTATGTGACCCTGGAGCAGAAAACCAGTCGTAAGTATAGCACTGGTATATTTGTAGCCATAGCCAAAAATACACTGGAAGGGTCAGAATTATTGATTTTTCTTTTATGCCAAAAATCATTAGGGTATTAAGTAAACATCATGATCCATGAAGATATTTTGTAAATTTCCTACTGTAATTATGTCAAAGCTTATTTATGATTAGTAATATGCATTGGTAAGAACTTCATTTGGACAACTTTAAAGCCAATTTTCTTGCACCCGCAGATTCCAGATTTTCAAATAGTTGTGTCTCACCTAAAAATGTTCAATCCTAACAAGCCAAACATTAATGGAAAGCTTATTTATTCAGCTTTTAGATTATGTATACATGTCAATTTCAAGAAATTGACTCTTATGACTGTTTTTGTAGTCCAGAGCCACATACGTATGTCAGTCAAAGACGTTAAGATGTCTACGTCAAAAGAAATTTACAAAAGTGATTTTATGTCCAAAAGTAAAGTGTCTACTTTTAAGGTTTCTAATAAGTTTTTGGAGAATAAAATGTCAAAATTAGTTTGAAATAATGTTACATTGTCATTCAGTGTAACACAATAATTATGTAAAAATTTAAACAACATGCTTATTCTGACTTGTACATATTAAAATATATAAAAGAATAAGGAAGCATATTCAATTTTATTGTGTTTTAAATGAGTAGAACGTTTTTACTGACAAATGGGCAAAACCTAAGATAGTGGCAAATTTAAAAAATGAGGCATTGCATCTAATTAGTATTTGGAGTGAAACTAATTTGTCTTTTAATGTGTCATAAATTGATTTATGTTGTAAATATGCCTGACAAGATTGTTACACTGAATGACATTTTAGTGGGTGTCTTCAGTAAATTAGGGAAAAATGTATGATATTTATTTTTTTCCCAGAAAAACAAAAACAAAAATGCTATTTAATTTAAGAGAAAACTTTTTAATATATATTTTTTGAAAAACAACAACAATTTAAAGCAGAATTATACTTATTGTTTTATGCTTAATCCCTTTTTCGTCTTTGTACACATGTAATTTTTACTGTAAATTATATAAATATAATTGCAAAACAAAACGAAAAAGCCAGAAAGATGGTATTTTACAGGTTGACAGGTGCATGAAAAAAACTTTTTACCTGCAGTGTCTCCCCTTAATGCTTTTTTTCTACGTATATAAAAATCACTTTTGTAAATCAAATTTGACGCAGACATCAAAATGTGATGAATATAAAGAGAGATTCACATAAAACCTCAAAACAAGTGGTATTTATTAGAACAAACAGAGCACAAGTACACTTTCCATTCTAAATACTTTCAATATTTCATTCTATATTTATATATAGTTAAAATATAAAGCAATAGATCTATTCCTGGGCATTTTCTACTTGTCAAACTCTCACACTGGCAATGGAATGTTGGCTTCTCTGTGAACTCAAGAGGAACTGACATCCATTAAAAACGACCTTGAGACGAGTTGGATAAAAATAATTTTAGTTCTGAGAAAAGCTCTAGTATTATTCGAGCACTTAAAAATAATTGATAAATTTAAACACAACTAATATTTTTAACTTACGTTTGCAAATAGTTTATAATATAGTATATACATTATGAATCTTAAAAATAACATACACTGCTGCTCAAAAATTTGGGATCAGTAAGATTTTTTATGTTTTTAAAAAAGTATTTTATGCTCAAAGTTGCATTTATTAAAATGCATTGATTAAAATACAGAAAGTAACATTATTAAATATTGTTGCAATTTAAAATAACAGGTTTTTATGTTAATGTACTGTAAAACATAATTTATTTCTGTGATGCAAGCTGAATTTTCATCAGCCATTACTTCAGTCTTCAGTGTCACATGATCCTTCAGAAATCATTCTAATATACTGATTTATTACTTTTATTATCAGTGTTGGAAACAGTTGTGATGCTTATTATTTTTTTGCATTTATTTGATCAAAAATACAGTAAAATTGTACAAATTATTACCATTTTAAATAACTGTTTTCTATTTGAATATATTTTAAAATGTAATTTATTTCTGTGATCAAAGCTGAATTTTCAGCATCATTACTCCAGTCTTCAGCGTCACATGATCCTTTAGAAATCATTCTAATATCCTGATTTGCTGCATTTATTTGATCAAAAATATCGTAAAAACGTGAAATACTTTTACTATTTAAAATAATGGCTTTCTATTTGAATATATTTAAAATTTAATTTATTACTGTGATTTCAAAACTGAATTTTCAGCATCTTTACACATTACTAGTGTCACATAATCCTTCAGAAATCATTCTAATATGCTGACTTATTACTTTCTATCATTCTAATATACTGATTTACTTCTGTTTTCAACCTTGATAATAAATCAGCATATTAGAATGATTTCTGAAGGATCATGTGACTCTGAAGACTGAATGATGCTGAAAATTCAGCTTTGATCACAGAAATAAATTATATTTTAAAGTATATTAAAACAGAAAACCACTATATTAAATTGCATTAACATTTCATAATATTACATTTTTTTCAGTATTTTTTAATCAAATAAATGCAGCCTTGATGAGAAGAAAAGTCTCCTTTAAAAAGCATTAAAAATCTTACTGGCCCCAAACTTTTGAGCAGCATTGCATATTATTATTATTATTATTATTATTATTATTATTATTATTATTATTATTATTATTAAAATCATTCATAACAACAACAAATATAATTACAATTTATTATTATATTATAATTAGGACATTTCAATTATTTTATTGTATTTTTAACTAGATGGCACTCTCACCACACACACACACACACACACACACACACACACACACACACACACACACACACACACAAAAAGGTTCATTGGTAAGTGGTTGCAATCAATTTATTTTAGCTACATTTAAATAAAAAAAGAAAAATGTTGACTAACTTTCAACATTTT
Organism: Garra rufa; assembly: GCF_049309525.1. Taxonomy (NCBI): domain Eukaryota; kingdom Metazoa; phylum Chordata; class Actinopteri; order Cypriniformes; family Cyprinidae; genus Garra; species Garra rufa. The sequence continues at coordinate 47,753,791 of NC_133371.1, read as the reverse complement.
GTTTTGTACTTAATGCAGCTAAAATAAATTGATTGCAACCACTCGCCTTACATTTTTTAGTAAATTCAATGAATCATTTTTTTCAGTGAACTCAGGAACCAGTTTTCAATTCAGACACTTGAAATGACGTCATTGCACCACTACATCAAAACTGCTGTTTGCATCAAAGCTTTGTTTGCCAATCTCACAGACAGAGATGCAAATCAATGGCCAGAAATCAGAGCAAAAATGCATTCTTCTAAATCGCATAACTCCTTTCACGTTCATATACTTGACTCTGATGTAAAAGTGTCTGATTCTCAGGCTGGAGTAGCATTGACTCCGTCTCTCTCTCTTTCTCTGACCTGTAAAGCGTCTGGTTCTTCAGCTCTTTTGTTCTGTCTGTCTGTCATGGATGACTGGCTCTGTATCCGTCTCTCTCTCTCTCTCTCTCTCTCTGTTCTCCACTTTAATTACTCTGTATTCAGTGGCTCTAATAGAAACCATGATGAAAGTGATTAGACCCTGGACAGGCCTGAATAGAAGCGCAAATGGAGCAAGGGATGGAAAGATAAGTAGATGAAAGCAAGGACAGAGAAGAGAACGAGGGAAAACAAGACAGTGGAGGTGAATATCCTTTGAGCGCGGATGATTTGCAATAACGTACAGTACAATAGAGCCACATGACAAAGAGCCAGGACTATTCAATGGGACTCCAAATAAAGTTCCAATATTAAATCCCAACATTCATTGTGAATAGAGACTAATATTTGTAGGCTCTTAAACTGATCAAATGCAATGTGAGTTTCTTTGGATAAAAGCGTTTGCCAAATGCATACATGTAATTGATCTTATATTTTACAGTTAAAAATGAATATTTGAATTTGAAATGCATGCATTTTATGGGCTATGATGCAAGAATACTTTTCCAAAATGCTATTTATCTGACTATTTATTTCTTGGTTGTTTGTTAGTTAGCTGAAAACAACTTTATTACCATTTTGAAGGTAATTTGTTCCTCCTGTAATACCACAGTAAATTTCCTTTGTTTCAGCAAGTTTGGGATCAGTAAAATTTGTAATGTTTTTTTTTAAAGAAAGGTCTTTCATGCTCATTGTTTCATTTATTTGATCAAAAATACAGAACCAAAAAAAAAGTAATATTGAAATATTGTTACAATTGAAAATAACAGTTTTTATGTTAATATACTATAAAATATAATTTATTTCTGTGATGCAAAGCTGAATTTTCATCAGCAATTGCTCCAGTCTTCAGAAATCATTCTAATATACTGATTTATTACTTTTATTATCAATGCTGGAAACAGTTGTGCTGCTTAATATTTTTTTTGGAACATGTGATACTTTTTCAGTTTGCTAAATGCATAAATAATTGATTTTATAGTTTACAATTAAATTAATTTTTGAATTAGAAATGCATGCATTTTATGGGCTATGATGAAAGAACACTTTCTCAGAATGCTATCTAACTATTTATTTCTTGGTTGTTTGTTAGTTAGCTGAAAACAACTTTATTACTATTTTGAAGGTAATTGGCTCCTCCTGTACTACCACAGTAAATAATTTCCTTTGTTTCAGCACAACAAATATTCATTTCACTCCTGGTGTGATTGTGAATGATTGTGTTTTGAGATTCGCTTCACTTTTTCATTTCAATCTGAAAACTGCAGCTTGTATGTAGAAAAAGCCGAGGAACGCTTTAAACTTTCTCTTCACGTTCATCTGTCCTGAAGCTGCGAGAAGAGACGATTAGATGAGACGTGAAGCCGGCGGTGTGATGGGAAGCGCAGGAGAGAAATGAACCGCACATACTGCTGAAAAACTACTATCATGGTAAACTGATGGTATTGGATGGGAATAACATGGTACTTTAATGTACTGTAGTAGTCAGAGGAAAAACATATTTTTTTTAGTCTTGTTTTGTTTTCCAGTACTAAGCAAAAAAGATATTTAGTCTTGTTTTCTCTGAAACTGAAAACTTTATAAACCTAAAACATTAATTTTGATCCATTTCTCAGAAAACAAGGCTTATAATATGTCATTTTGCTTCTCAAGTACATGTATCCTGATTTAATAATGTAATTGACACAACCAGTTAAATCTTTTTCAACAGTAAGGCTTTTAATGTTTTGTAAAGTCTCTTCTGCTCACTAAGCCTGTATTTATTTGATCCAAAGTACAGCAAAAACTGAAAAAAATTTAAATATTTGTATATATTTTAAAATGTAATTTATTTCTGTGATCAAATCTGAATTTTCAGCATCATTACTGCAGTCTTCAGTGTCACAAATATAAACCAGTTATTTGAAATAGTAAAAATATTTAAGACTGCAGTAATGATGCTGAAAATTTAGCTTTGAAATCACGGGAATAAATTACATTTTAAGATATATTAAAACATAAAACAGTTATTTGAAATAGTAAAAATATTTCAATTTTTACTGCATTTTTGATCAAATAAATGCAGCAAATCAGCATATTAGAATGATTTCTGAAGAATCATGTGACACTGAAGACTGGAGTAATGATGCTGAAAATAAATTAGATTTTAAAATATATTTAAATAAAAAACTTATTTTAAATAGTACAATTTTTTTATTTTTTTTTTACTGTGTTTTCTCTACTTTGTATCAAATAAATGCAGGCTTGGTGCGCAGAAAAGACTACTTTAAGTTTAAAAAAACAACAACTTTTGATTGGTAGTGTATTTATTTTATTATTTTGAAGCGCATGCCCAAAAACTAATTAAATAATATGAATAAAAGCCAAGCATATTATCATGATTTCATGTCCTAAAAAGCATTTTTTGTCCAACAAGAGCAAAATAAGGGGTTTCAGGAAAAACAGAAGTGATGAGTGTTTGTGGGCCTTCTGCTGTCGACAGCATTTATTGTTCCGTTTGAAAATACACGTTTTAAAATCGATGGTGACAAAGATGAAGCGACTGCGTTTCGGTGAACGAGCGGGAAACATGAACGGATGAGGGTTTAATGTCCTAATGACGCTCATAAATAACGGTTAACACACACGCCAGCTAATGCACACACAGCCACTGCTGCGTCTGACGGCTCAATTAGACCAGCAATCAAATCAAATCCATCAGAGCAGGACAGTGAGCATGAGATTTAATGGACGACAGCAATGACACCAGAGCAGGACGGATGAGAGGATGAGTCGGATCCAGATGTTGCAGATACACCTCTGCTGGCAGCCACAGAGAAAAAAGTAAAAAAGTAATAGATTTAAAATGCATTTATTTTATACTAGGTATAGTTCAAGTCTTTTAACATACAGCTTGAGACTTAATGATTTATTATAATTCAAGTTTATTTGGAGTACTGCTTGTGCACAATAAACATTTCTTAATATTAAGCCTAAAATACTTATTGGCCATCTGAATGTTCATGTGAAACTGAAGACTCTGAATATTATTAAAATAATAATAATTAAATATTTGAAAAAAAATTCACATTAAAAATTAATTGAATGCTATTTGATAGCATTATTGAATAAATAAATAAATAAATAAATAAATAAATATACACAAAATATCATGTCATCATTTACTGTTTTTTTATTTTTGTTTCATACAATGAAAGTCAATGGCCATCAAAATGGTTTGGTTCCCAATATTCTTTGAAATATCGTTCCTTTTGTTTCGCAAAAGAATGTCAAACAGGTTTGGAATGACATAAAGGTGAAATGAGGTTAAAAATAAGGTTAAAATGAAATGAAATAAAGGTGAAAAGAATAAATGATGGCAGAATGATGAATTTTGGGTTAAGTATTTCTTTAATAGTACTACTACTACTACTACTAATAATAATAATAACAACAATCAATAATTTTAATTATTTTCCATTTTATATATGTTTAAAAAAAATTACAATTTATATGTGTTTTTAAGAAAATCGCCATTAAAGTTGTCCAAATGAAGTTCTTAGCAATGCATATTACTAATCAAAAAGTAAATTTTGATATACTTATGGTAGGAAATATTTGCTTAATATCCTGATTTTTTGGCATAAAAGAAAAATTGATCATTTTAAAACTATTTCAAAATTTTACTGTTTTTTTTTCTGTACTTTGGATCAAATAAATGCAGGCTTAGTGAGCAAAAGAGACAAAAGAGAAAAAAATCTTACTGTTCAAAAACGTTTGATTTGTTATTTATTTATTTATTTACTTATTTTATTCTTGTATTTTTGTATTTTATTTTGTAGTGCATGCCCAAAAATTGCCAAAAAATAAATAAATTAAATTAAAAATCTAAATATTGAGAAAATCACCTTTAAAGTTGTCCAAATTAAGTTCTAAGCAATGCATATTACTAATCAAAAATTAACGTTTGGTATATTTATTATAGAAAATATACTTAATATCCTAATGAATTTTTGGCATTAAAAAAAATTGATAATTTTGACCCATACAATGCATGTTTGGCTATTGCTACAAATACACCAGTGCTACTTAAGACTGGTTTTGGGCAGGGTCACATATGTTAAATGATTCACAATGTGATTGTAGTTCATTCCCTCACAAAAGACATTAAGCTCACAGTCTTGCACTTTTGTCTTCCGAAATACACTTCACTTCAGATCAAATGCCGTAATGTTCTTAATCTCTGAGCCGCTCAGTTTAGTCTAAGCTCTTTACTGAAGAACTGAAGACTGTTTAACGTCTGTGGGCGTTCACTGTTGCACTGTTATCGTTCACATTTCAATGCAACATCTTGCGAGCGTCGTAGGCAATTCAATTCAAACTCCAATTCGTGAGTCTATTCTCAAACTCTGAATTTTGCCCAGCCCTGATTCACACACACATGCACATGCTCACGCTCTCTATATTCACTCAAATCCTGGCCCGATCCAGCAGTTGGCAGATGAACATTAAAGCTCACAGTGTCTCTCACCCTGCAAACAGCATTTGATGTCGGCGCGCCGCAGGCCTCTCGTGTGTGAATAGACACTTGAGCGTTGAGATGTTTAGTGAGTTAATGGCACCAGAGACGTGTAGTTCATCAGCGGTCTGAGGGCTGCCAGATCCTCTCCACATAAGTGAGCAATTAGCACAAATTATTCAAATGAGGGCTCAGACGAGGGCGGGATCTGGACACGTCTGAACTCTTCCAAGATCTGTTCAACTGAATAATAAACACTCGTATCTTAATAAATAAACACTCAGTTGCAGGCACGCAGGATGGTGTTGCTGTTAAACGTGCTAGCTATTAATGGAGAAGTGCTTTTGCAAGTATGTAATTTCAAATTTAGCTAAAAGAGAACATTCTCAGAATGTTCTGGCAAGGTTCTCTTAACGTTGCAAACAAATGCCCTTTATTATGTTGATAGAACATAGTAAATGAAGTACTTGTAATTAGATTTAAAATACTCATAATCAGACTACAGTTACTTTTTTATGGATTATTACATCATATTTATACAATAGCAATAAATTATACAGAAATTCAAATATAACAGCTCAGACATTTTACATTTTAGTCTGGGACTATAGGCTTATGTCTTGTCTGTGAAACCGGGGGATAGTTTACTTTATCGACTTTATGTATTTATTTATTTATTAATTCAATATTTATTTACCTAATTAATTTATTAGCGTTGACAGAGTTCTTTACAAAAAGTCAAACAATTCAGTGCGATTTAATATTATTATAAAAAAATAATATATATATATATATATATAATAAAAAAAAAAATATATATTTTTTTTAATTTTTAATAAAAATTATTTTTTTACATTACACATTTTAGGTAAAATATTATATAAAAATTTTAGATTACTTTTCACCTAACTTGTTTATCATATTGATTTAAATAGGACAATCTTGTACAATATTGACATAAAAATACAAAAAGTAAGAAAATATATTCCATGTGTTGTTATTAACAACAAGTGTGTTAAACAGTATATTACTGTAAGTCAGGGTTTCCTAAAACTGGTGTTTGTAAAGGAACAGCTAAGAACTTAATTTGGACAACTTTAAAAGCGATTTTCTCAATATTTAGATTTTTTGCATCCTCAGATTCCAGATTTTCATAACAAACCATACATTAATGGAAAGCTTATTATTCAGGTTTCAGATGATGTATAAATCTTAATTTCCAAAAATTGACACTTACGACTGGTTTTGTGGTCCAGGGTCACATACGGGTTGCGTTTTACTAAAATGTACTATTTATTTTCCCCATATTCCTCGATTTACTTTCATTTCTTCTACATTAGGTCTTTGTGATTATGAAATTATATTTCCAAGAGGAGATTTCTTTGACTGAGTAATGATTTTTATTACTATATGTGACCCTGGACCACAAAACCAGTCTTAAGTAGCAGGGGTATATTTGTAGCAATGGCCAAAAATACACTGTACGGGTCAAAATGATCAATGTTTCTTTTATGCCAAAAAACATCCGGATATAAAATAAAGATCAGGTTCCATGAAGATATTTTGTAAATTTCCTACCGTAAATATATCAAAACTTAATTTTTGATTAGTGATATGCATTGCTAAGAACTTCATTTGGACAACTTTAAAAGCGATTTTCTCAATATTTAGATGTTTTTGCACACTCAGATTCTAGATTTTCAATCACAATCAAATATTGTCCTATCCTAACAAACCATACAACAATGAAAAGCTTATTTATTCAGGTTTCAGATGATCTATAAATCTTAATTTCCAAAAATTATGACTGGTTTTGCGTTCCAGGGTCACACATGTGATTATGAAATTATATTTCCAAGAGGCGATTTCTTTGACTAAGTGATGATTTTTATCACTATATGTGACCCTGAAGCACAAAACGTAATAAGAAGTCATAAGTAGCATAGGTATATTTGTAGCAATAGCCAAATATAAACTGTATGGGTCAAAATAATACATTTTTCTTTTATGCAAAAAAAAAAAAAAAAAAAAAAAAAAAAAAAAAATCATCAGGATATTAAGTAAAGATCATGTTCCATGAAGATATTTTGTAAATTTCCTCCCGTAAATATATCAAAACTTAATTTTTGATTTGTAATAAGCATTGCTAAGAACTTTATTTGGACAACTTTAAAGGCGATTTTCTCAATATTTAGATTTTTTTTTTTTTGCACCATCAGATTCTATGGAAACAATAGGTGCAATGGAAAGCCTATTTATTCAGGTTTCAGATGATGTATAAATCTTAATTTCCAAAAATTGACACTTATGACTGGTTTTGTGGTCCAGGGTCAATGTACTATTTATTTTCCCCATATTCATTGTATTTAATTTAATTTGAGTAATGATTTTCATCACTATTTGCACTTTAGCAGCAGTTTTGAGACTCAATAAAACCTAAAAGAGAATATTGTGGTATAGAAACTCGATTTTTTTTTCTTTTTATTTATGCTTTAAACAACAGATACAGACAAATACAACAGATGTTATAAAGCCAGGGAAAGAAAGGATAAATAAAAATAAATAATCACAACCAAAGACATGCATGACCTTTACATTACTCAAAGATTTTGAAGACAGAACACAAACGGACAGTTTTGATTGCTTTTCTATGTAGAATAGTACAGAAATAGTTTTCCAATTCTTTATAAAACACTGTGAAACGAGGTTTTTTGTTAGTAAATTTACACTTATGAGTGTGAAACTTAAATATAAATAGATTAATAACAAAAGCTTCGTCATTCATATTATCATAATTGAAATATCCAGATATGCAAATTAAAATTAGAGAGTATGTTTTCTTTGATAAACACAGAGGCATCATACTATAACTTTTTAACAACTACAGTGCCAAAAAGATGTGGGGTACAGTTTCCAAGCATAAAGTAGAAACTCCAAGTATTTGGTTTGTTTTGGTGGATTCTGCTGTCATCACGTGGACACAAACTGAACAACACACGAGACACATTAGATACCTAAACTTTCCAAAGAAACTGTTCTGAAAGATCTGAAATAATTACAGTACTCACAGAGGTTCCAATTAGTAGGTCGTTTTGTTCACTAAACTCGCGTTTATTATTGATAAGCGTCGCCACTGCTTCCGTTGTTGTGCATCTCACTTCCGTTCACACGGTGGCGCTGCTGGATCACTGTTCAAATGCCGGAAGTCTGACGATCACACATGAATAACGAACAAAGGAACCGTTATTTTACAATCAAAATTATTTTCAGCATTTTTCCCTGATTAATAGTAATATATCATGACATTTCCATTAAAATCATAAACATACACCGAAGCAAAGTCTTTTCTTTCTTCTATAATTGAACCAGATATATGAAAGTATAAAGATTTGACCTGTTAAACCTGTTATTTATTTGTTTATTTTTCGTCATATATTTCAAAATATTTATGTGAATATATTTTCTACCATTGTTCTGTATTTGAAAATATGTTTTACAATTATAATATATTTAAAAGCATTTAAAACATATTTGACCTACATTTCAGTCCACATGTGTCACATTTGATGAAAAACTTTTATTTGTTGAGTATTTTACTTAAAAGTTGGCTGCTGTAAGATTAGAAATGTATTCTTGTCTCTGAAATACATTTTGAAATTTTTCATATTTTTCATTTTAAAATATATTTCCGTGTGCTTCCTGACTTAACTATTTACAACATAAATTGTTCAATCATTTACACAATAGCAATAAATTATTTTAAACAGTCAACCCATATGACAAAAAAAGTATATATAATGAAAGTATATTTTAAAATATTTACGTGAATATATTTACCATTTTTTTCCCGTTTTTGAAAATATATTTTACAAATATGTTTAAAGGCATTTAAAACGTATTTTATATATAATTCAGTCCAAGAAATATTTAATATTTTTAACTTCAAAAATGTATTTCATTGTGCTTCATTGCATAACTGTTTACAACATAAATTGCTCGTTTAAAAGACAAAATCTGAAGTCTGAAGCATCTGAACGGTAGTTATTTTAACAAAATAAGAGGGATCGTATAAATTGCATGTTATTGTTTATTTAGTACTGACCTGAATAAGATATTTCACGTAAAAGATGTTCGCATATAGTCCACAAGAGAAAATGATAGTTGAATTTATAACAACTTATACATCCCCTTGATTCTTAATACTGTGTTGTTACCTGAATGATCCACAGCTGTGTGTTTTTTTTTTTTTTTTTTTTTAGTGATAGTTGTTCATGAGCCCCTTGTTTGTCCTGAATAGTTAAACTGCCTGCTGTTCTTCAGAAAAGTCCTTCAGGTCCCACAAATTCTTTGGTTTGCCAGCATTTTTGTGTATTTGACCCCTTTCCAATAATGACTGTATGATTTTGAGATCCATCTTTTCACACTGAGGACAACTGAGGGACTCGTATGCAACTATTACAGAAGGTTCAAACACTCACTGATGCTCCAGAAGGAAAAAACATGCATTAAGAGCCGGGGTTGAAAACTTTTGAACAGAATGAAGATTTGTACATTTTTCATATTTTGCCTAAATATCATACTTTTTTCAATTTAGTACTGCCCTTCAAAAGCTGCAGAAGATACTTGCATGTTTCCCAGAAGACAAAATAAGTGTAATTTACCCTGATATTCAAATTTCAAAAGTTTTCACCCCCGGCTCTTAATGCATGTTTTTTCCTTCTGGAGCATCAGTGAGTGTTTGAACCTTCTGTAATAGTTGCATATGAGTCCCTCAGTTGTCCTCAGTGTGAAAAGATGGATCTCAAAATCAGACAGTCATTGTTGGAAAGGGTTCAAATACACAAAAATGCTGGAAAACCAATATATAAATATAATTTTGTAGATTCTGAAAGGAGGGTGTAAACTTTTGACCTGAACTTTATATATATATATATGAACACGATGCCAAAACAGCTCCAACACACACACACACACACACACACACACACACACACACACACACACACACACACACACACACACAGACAGACAGACAGAGAGAGTTGATTTGGTCTCTTTCCAAGGACATGAGCTGTGTATTATCGCAGCTGAGCGCTGGCAGGTTATCATTAGATGCGGGTGAGCGCTGGAGGGGCGACACTGAACACTTTCATATCCAGCGGCTGCCCTGCAGGCCACGCGCCTGTTTGTGCTGTCATTTTGCTCAGGGGATGATGGGAAACGAGCAGTCTGGGTAATGAGCAGTTTGTATGCTGTGCTAGTGTAAAGACCTTCATTAGGCCAGGATCAGGAGACTCTGTCTCTGCACTTGTTTTGCTATACATATGAGACCCTAAATACAATCACTAGACAGAAATATCGTGAAATTTGCTCTAAAAATGAAATGTGAGCCAAGTTGACAAATCGACCAAATCATGTTTTACTTTTTGAAATGAAATAATGCATCTAATTTAATCTAAAGTGTAATCTAATAATTTGTGACACTGGACCCCAAAGCCAGTCATAAGAGAATTTTCTGAAATTTTGTTAAGATAGGACAATATTTGGCCGAGATACAACTATTTAAAAATGTAAGGGTATGAAAAAATAAAAAAACTGAGAAAATGTTTGATATATATATATATATATGGTGGGAAATAATATCTAAAAACATGATATTCACTTAATATCCTATTGATTTTTTGCATAAAAGAAAAATCAATCATTTTGTCTCATAACGTGTATTTTTTGGCTACAAATATACTACAAATATACCCATGCTACTTAAGACTGGTTTTGTGGTACAAGGTTACATTTACACTTTGGTTGCTGTTCTATAAAATTTACAGATGACTTTTAGATTTCATAAACAAAAACAAAAACAAAGAACAAACAAACAAAGTTTTACAAGAAAATACTATTTCAGGTTTTATAATTTAATGTCTTACTTCCTGTTAAAAATAAAAAAAGTAATTGTTCACTTAAATTTCACTGAGAAATTGCTAGTAAATTTCACAAATAATTACACAGAACTGAATGAAATGAACATTTTTGAAGTAGAACAACTGAAATAGTATTTTCTTGTAAAACGTAAAAAATATTTTTTAGTATTTTGGTTTTTTGTGAAGATACATTTAGCTAAGAAGCAAAATGAAAGAGAGGTATTTAGTTTTTTTTTTTTTTTTTTTAAATAAACAAGACAAAGTAATTTATTTCTGAACCCATTTAAGATTTGTTTTCTTGTTTAAGTTTCTTAAATTTCTTTAAAAAACGTTAAATTAGATACTTTTTTCCCTAGAAAGCATCACTTAATCACTTAATAATGAAGTAATATTGTTTTATATTTTTATTGGAAAATGACAAAAATGACAATCTTTGTTTTATTTAGATCAAAAAAAGAAGTAATTTTTCACTTAATTTTCACTCAGAAATTGCTAATAAATTTCACAAATAGTTACATAGAACAACTGAATAAAATTTTTGAAGTAGAAAAACTGAAATAGTATTTTCTTGAAAAACATACTTCAACACTGCAAAAAAAGTAATTTATTTTTAGTATTTTTGTCCTGCTTTCAATTTAAATATAATTTATAAATGAAGATACATTTACTTAAGAAGCAAAATTACAGGTATTTAGTTGTGTTTTCAATAAATAAATAAATATCAAGCGAGTTTAAGCTTAAACAAGAACAAGTTATTTTTTTCTGACCCTATTTAAGATTTATTTTCTTGTTTAAGAAAGCATCACTTAATAATGAAGTAATATTGTTTCTTAAAAAGTGTCCACATTTAAGAATGTAGAGATATTTGTATTGGAAAATGACAAAAATACAATCTTTGTTTTATTTATTTATTTAACTTAAAAAAGAGAGGAATTTTTCGTTTCATTTTCACCTAGAAAGTGCTAGTAAATCTTACAGACAATTACACAGAACAACTAAATTAAAGGAGAATTTCTGAAGTAGAAAAACTGAAATAGTATTTTCGTGTAAAAATGTAATTTATTTTTTAGTATTTTTGTCTTGTTTTCAGTATAAATATTATTTATAAATGAAGATACATTTACTTAAGAAGCAAAATTACAGGTATTAATTTGAAATAAATAAATAAATAAATAAATATTAAAACAAGAACAAGTGTTTAAGAAAGCATCACTTAATAATATAATAATAAAGTAATATTGTTTCTTAAAAAGTGTCCACATTTAAGAATGTAGAGATTGTATTGGAAAATGATAAAATGCAATCTATTTTTATGTATTACTTATGTAAAAAAAAAAAAAAAAAAAAAAAAAAAAAAAATATATATATATATATATATATATATACATTAAGTTAAAAACACAATAAAAATATAAATTAAAAAAAACTAAATTATCTGTTTTTGCAAATAAAATCTTGGTTGATTATATTATATATATATATATATATATATATATATATATATATATATGTAAAAATCAACCAAGATTTTATTTGCAAACGCAGATATTTTTTTTTTTAGTTTATTGTGTTTTGTGTTAGTTAGCTGTATTTTTTTTGTTATTTTTGCTTAATCAAAATAACCCAACTGCAGTTAATTGAGATTAATTGGAAACACACAATGAAAAAACATGATTTCTGAAAATTCTTAAAACTGAGTTATCTGTTTTTGCAAATGAACTCTTAATTTAGTAAAAAATCTTTTCTCTTCTCTTCTCTTCTCTTCTCTTCTCTTCTCTCTTCTCTTCTCTTTCTCTCTTCTCTTCTCTTCTCTTCTCTTCTCTTCTCTTCTCTTGTCATCGTGTGTAAATTTCATCCTGAAAAATAAATCCTCCATCTCTGTCTCCCTTGGCAACAGGTTATAATCCATGGTTACGAGAAGTGGTTGCTAGGTGCGTTGCCAAGATACAGACCCCTCTTCACATGGCAGCGACGTGGGAGGTCATTGGGGTCCGATACGATGGCAGAAACACAGAAACCAGAGGAACTTCACTGATCACATCTCACACACAAACTGAACCTGATTTATCAACAGATGAAACAGAGAGGCACATGACTTTTCTGGGTTCACAATGTGGTTAGATCTGGATTTGAATCTAAATCACATTAATAAGGGGAAATCCTGATGCAACCATATTCTGCATCTTTAAACAAGCTTCTAATAACATCCCATAAACACAGTAATGGGCCATTTTTATTCTTTCTTTATACAACCAGATGCACACGTTTCACACAATCATTTAGCAATTTCCAATGTTTTTCATCAAATATCACATTCACAGAAAAACTCACACAACATGCAAACCTCAAAACCAAAATCATTCAGAATCAAACAGAGAGCAGACGAGCAAATTTCGTTCAGATATTAAGAAAGATGTGCTGCATCTCACATTATCACTGAAATCTCATGTTTTTCTTACACATTAGCACATGCAGTAAATACTTGGATGTATTGATTCAGTCTTTGTGTTTTACAACCGTAAAAATACAGTTTGGAGAATGTATTGGCCTATAGACAGATAGATAGATGTTTTATAAATATTAACTTTTTTATTCTGCAAGGATGCAAATTGATCAAAGGTGACAGTAGACATTTATAATGTCACAAAGATTTCTATTTCAAATAAATGCTGTTCTTTTTAATTTTTTATTCATCTGTGTATTTTTTAATAACTTCTGTTTTCACTTAATTTTTACAAAAAGTAATTTTTGGTTTATACTTCAGTTTGAAATTTTTAGCCTTTTTGTAGTTTTTTGTAATTTCTATTAGTTTTATTTATTTTTTAAGTGCCTATATATATATATATATAATATATATATTATTTTTAGTAAAAAAAATCATTATTTTTATTAGTCTCTGCGTTTTACAACTGAAAGTTGAAATCTGAAAAAGTACAGTTAGATAGATGTTTTATTAATATTAAATTAATATTTTTATTCCGCAAGGACGGAAATTGATCAAAAGTGTCATTAAAGACATTTATGTTACAAAAGATTTCAAATTAATTTCAAATAAAACATTTTT
>NC_133371.1:47696663-47739407 GCF_049309525.1 Garra rufa | reverse complement strand
TATATAAACTATTTTGCATGTACATTCACATTTTTGTGCATTTTGTGTTGTTATTTTTAATTATTAGTTCAAAACTGCTATACAATAAATATGCAATAATCTTTTAAAAATATAATAAAACATAACATTTGTGAATTCTCTCTTCCAAAGATTAGACTGTGCTTTTTAAAATAAATATCAGATTTAATATCTACATGTTTTTACTAGCCAAAACACTGACTGCGTATTTTCGCATGCCACTTTTACATTTTTATTTAATTATTGACTAAAAGTGTAATTGCATGCAGTATCTTATAATGTTTTGATTTCACAAATTATTACAAAGAAACAGCAAGTATCCCATTGAATTTAATACTTTTTGAATGATATTAAATTTTGAATTTAATATTTTTTTAAGTAGAAAGACTGAAATACTATTACCTTGACTCTAAAACAGAGTTAAAAACCCTTAAAATATATCTAGCTTATTTTCTACGTTTATTTTTCATTTAAATACAAAAAAGAGCTATTAGCACAATTACAAGCTACTAAAATATATAATTTTTCAATTGAAATATTCAAATAGTTACTAAATATCAGATTTAATAACTACATTATTTACTAGCCAAAACACTGAATGCGTATTTTTGCATGTCACTTTTACATTTCTATTCGATAATTACTAAAAATGTAATTGTTTGCAGCATGTTTTTTATTGTTTACATTCTTCTGAAAAGCTTTAAATAGGTTGTTTTCATTGTGACAACTTACCCCATATAGCATATAGCACTATTGCAAACTACTAAAATGTATATTTTAACAATCATAATATATTAAACATTTGATTAAAGTGATTTTAAGTGTGTGTAGTGTGATTGTGAGGCTGGTGATGATGGAGCGTGGCACTGGGAGACGACCCCAGTTGACTTACACGTGACGACTTCTGTAATTGGTTCCTCCTCTAATTGAAATGTTCTAAAAAGGCATCTGTTGATGTGGCAGTATAATTACCGTATGCACAGCGCTTGATGAATTGACATGTTGGATTGGTAATTGCGACGGGTAAAAAATGCAGACAGTTTTGGCCATTAGCTCAAATCTGTTAATGTTCTCCACTCAGCAAGATGGATCTGCATTTCATATTCTCTAACGCTCCGCAGTTTGTACGCTTTGTTTCGCCTTTAAGTCTCATTTCTGTGATGTTCTGAGAAAATACAATCGCCCGCTGCGCAAAACATCAGCTAAACACAAAGGGTGTGATGTCCAGTGGTGTTTTATTACAATACTATGATAGCTTTTCCTCATTTTTAAAATGAGATTTAATTTTTTTACATCTTTGGTTTTCACTTTAATTTAAAAGTTTTAGTCATTTTTTTTTTGTCATTTTTGTTAGTTTTAGGTTTTAAGTTTTTTTAGTTGAAAGGTTTTTAGATTTATATTTTTTTCATGTCTATATAGTTAGTTTTAATTTATTAGTTTTAGCTTATTTAGTTTTAGTTATTTTTTGTTATTTTTGTTAGTTTTAGGTTTTAAGTTTTTTAGTTTAGAGGTTTTTAGTTTTAATTTGATAAAATGTGTATAGAATTTTTTTATTTATTAGTTTTTTTTAGCTTCTTTCGTTTTTGTCATTTTTGCTGGTTTTAGTGTTTTTTATTTCTGTAGAGGTTTTATTAATTTTTATTTAGATTAGTTATTTTTTAGTTTTACTAATTTTTATATTTTTTGTTTTACATTTTAATTAAAAAGTTTTATTAGTTTTGTTTCGTTTTTATTCTTTCTATATAGTTTTTATTAGTTTTAGCTTATTTAGTTTTAGTTATTTTTATATTTTTGGTTTACACTTTGATTTTAAAGATTTAGTTTTTGTAATTTTTGTTAGTTTAATTAATTATTTTTTTTTACATGCGTTTTTATGAATTTTTATTTAGTTTTATTTTATTTTTTGAGTTTATATTTTTGGTTTACATTTTAATTTTAAAGTTGTATAAATTTGGATTTGTTATTTGTCATTTTTGTAATTTTTATTTTATTTATTTATTTTTTAAATATGTTTATATAGTTTTTATTTATCAGTTTTAGTTATTTTTATATTTTTTAGTTTACACTGGTTTTAAAGATTTAGTTTTTTTTGTCATTTTTGTTAGTTGTAGGGTTGTTTTATTCATTTTAATTTTAAAAGTTTTATTAATTTTGTATTTGTTATTTTAATGTTGTTTTTGTTAGTTTTATTTTTTATATTTATATATATATCTAAGTTTTATTAATTTAATTTATTAATTTTTATTTATTAGTTTGAGTTTGTTTGTCATTTTTTATTTTTTAAAAAGGTGTCTATATGGTTTTTATTTATTAGTTTTAGCTTATTTAGTTTTAGTTATTTTTATTTGGTTTACACTTTGATTTTGAAGATTTAGTAATTTTCTTGGTCAATTTTATTTATTTATTTTTAATAGGTCTATATTAATAAGTCAGAATCAGAATTAACTTTAATAAATGTATTAATGTGTATGTATTAATGTATAAATATATATTTTAATATATATGTTTTAGTCATTTTTATTTATTAGTTTTAGTTTTTTGTTTTATGTTTTTTTTGGGTCATTTTTATTAGTTTTAGTTTCTAAAAAATATATATCTAAAAAACTATATTTTATTAATAATATATATTTTATTAATAATAAATAATAACTAAGTTAAGTTTTTTTGCTTTAGTTTATATAGGACTACTTTAAGTTATTTTTACATTTTTATTTTACACTTTCTCTTTAAAGTTATAGTCATGTTTATTGGTATTTTTTTTATTTAGAATATTTTAATCATTGTTTTTTATTTATGTATTAATTTATTTTACATATATATGTTTTTATTAATTTTCATTTTTTATTTAGTCTTATTTATTTTAGTACTTCAAGAAAAAGAAAAGGAGGAATGTTGCCTTGGCATTTAGCTAAACTATTTTTTCCTGTTGTTTTATTTCAGTTAATGTTTATTTTTCAACTAATGAATACGCTTTTTATGTTTTTAACTTCCTTTAAATAAAATAACCCTGGAGACATGGCCCTGTTCTTAAAAAGTGATCAGCGAGATAAACAGCAGAACAATTCTAACAGCAGGAAAATGATTCAAATGTAAACAACGACTTGATTTACACTTAATAAATGCAAATAGGTTTCACAAACGACAAGTTCAGTCAAAGACAACGAATCCACAAGTGCCTGTGTTCCACAAGCTGACGATCATATATGGACTCTCTCGTTCAGCATCAGAATCTGAAGCGAATCTAAAGAGTTTCTGCCTCCCACTGTAGTCATAGCAACAGGTTAATCAGCATCCTCTCTGATCTCTCTGTCGCCGAGCAGGTTGCTAAGATACAGATGAAGTTGCCGGCCCTGGAGAGCAACCGAACAAACCCGTGCAAAATAAAACGCATTTAGTTTGATGCAGATGCAGAATGGAGTGCATGCGTGAAAAGCTTTTTCTGGGATGTAGGCCTAACGAGACATGAATAAACAATGAAACGCGTTTGTTTTGTCAGTCTAGCGTGTGTGTGTGTGTGAGGAGGGGGACGATTGCTGGTTTGGGCTGCCAGTTGCATCATGTTCCTCTGGGCGGCGGGTGAAGGTGCGCCCTGCTTCCATTCTTCACGCTCGTCTCTGGCGATGGCAGGAAAGATTAACGAGCCGCGGCGAACAGATTTAGCCAAAGCACCGTGAGTGTGGATTCAGCAGGGTGCGGGAGATTTTGGGGCTGCTGCTTTTCCTCAACTTTTGCATACATTTGACTAAAAAGCAGCTTTTCCAGGAACTTCGCAGCGGTCAGCGGAGGAAAATCAACGCCCCAATTTTGTGTTTTCATCAAATCAGCTAAAAGACGCGCTAAGGACGCTGTACGATTTCCATAAATGTGTCACGGCGAGCAAACGTGATCCAGAATATGACAAACTCTGTTCTGAACACTGACTCATTCAGCTCTGAGTCACTCTGACCTTCTCTCTCTCTCTCTCTCTCTCTCTCTCTCTCTCTCTCTCTCTCTCTCTCTCTCTCTCTCAATTTTCAATTCATATTGCTTTATTGGCATGACATACTTGGATACATATTGCCAAAGCATTCTATACATCAGAATAGAATCAAAACAAAATTACATATAATATACATCCATAAAAAATAAAAAATACATTCATATAGCCTATATATTTATATAAACATTAATGGTTCTACTAATACAGATGTGTTCACTCTTTACTTCTTATTTTATGACATTTGTAAATATGTTGTGCTACCAAAGAGGTAGTAGGTCCTTCACCAAGTAGTATTTTTAATTTGTTGTTTTCATGGAGTGACTGGAACTCAGGAATAATCTGCTGTATTTGACTGTACAGTGAGTCTCTCTCTCTCTCTCTCTCTCTCTCACACACACACACACACACACACACACACACACACACACACACACACACACACGCACGCACGCACGCACGCACACGCACACGCACACGCACACGCACACACGCACGCACGCACGCACGCACACACACAGCATCTCATGTTTAAGTCAGTGTCTAGAAAACACACACCTGTGAGACACACTGCAACTAATAGCTATTATCACCAAAACATAGGGCACACTGCAAAAAATAATTTTCCTACTTAGTATTTTAGTCTTGCCTTTTAGTACAAACATCTCAACATTTTTAAATCAATGTGCATTTATACCAAAAAAAAAAAAAAAAAAAAAATTGAACTTACTAATTTTTTTTTACGGTAATCAATGTATTTTAGCTACGTTTAAACAAACAAAATTAGTTGACTAACTTTCAAATCTTTTTACTTAAATGCAGCTAAACTAAATTGATTGAAACCACTTACAATATTTTTTAGTTCTTTTTTGGTTGTAATTTTTAAAAAGTTTATATATATATATGCATATACTTAAAAAAATTACAATTCATTTATCAGTTTTAGTTAATTTAGTTTTAGTTATGTTTTAAATAGTTTTCCAGTAATAACACCTCAACATTCTTAAATCAGTGTGCATTTACTTAGGAAGCAAAATGAGTTTATATTAAGTCATTTTGTTTATTTATTCATTTTAGTTTATTTAGTTTTTTTTTTAGATTAAAAAGTTTTAGGAATTTTTTTTATTTTGATTCCATTTGCTTAAAACGGAAAATATGCCAGTGTTTATTACTATTATTTTTTTTAAATGTCTAGCTTTTATTACATTTTTATTTATTAATTGTAGTTTATTTAGTTTTAGTTATTTTTATATTATCAGATTAAATGTTTTAGTAATTTTGTTGTTTTTTGTCATTTTAGTTTTATTTTTTATACAGTATATGGTTTTATTCATTTTTATTTATAAATAATAACATCAAAAAGCATTCTTAAAATTAATATGTATTTACTTGAGAATCAAAATGTTGTTTTGTCCTGAAAAAAAAAAGTATTAAAATGAAGTGAGTTTTTGCTTAAAACACCAGAAAACATATGCCCATGGGGCAAGAAAAATAATCTTGTTTTTTCTTTCAATTTAGTTTAATATTCTGACCCCCACTGGCAGATCATTTTTCTTATTTGTGCATTTTTTCTAATTTCCCCTTAATTTTTCAGAAAACAAGGCTTAATGTTTTCTGACATTTTGCTTATTTACATATTTGCACTAGAAAAAATAAATAAAATTTGCACTATTGCTAGACAAATTTTAGATAGATGGACAAATGTTTATGTCACCTATATAAATTTGTATATAAATATATCAATTATTTTTCTCAGTCAGAGTGGGCGAACACTTAATTTCCCAAAGTGCATTAAAATTACAACTGAGTTGTAAATTCCTCTTCCTGTATGTTGTGGACAATTCGATTCAAATTCACATTTATGATCTGAAATGGAGCCAATTCTTCAATTCTGAATTTTGCTCAACCCTGCTCTCTGTCCTCACGGATCGACTGCAATCCTGCCCTACATTTTTGACTCATTCAGTATCATATTTTACTCAGAAATTCATGAGGTTCTGGAAGTGAATGGGGTTTGTGAAGGTGGTTTGATGTTGAAGGCCGTGACAGAAGCGTCTCTGTGCGCAGATGAAAGAGAGAAACTCTGGGGATCTTCACTAGCGATTCCACATTCTCCTTTGAAAGCTGCGGCAGTTTCTCTCCTGACCTCTTTGTTGAAATATATGGTGTTTTAACACCACACTTTAAACGTGACTTACGTCATCCTATATCACACACATACGCCTATTAATCAACAAACCTAAAAAAAAAACTGTCAAGTGAGTTTTTGCTTAAAACAAGAAAAATATCTGCCAATGTTTAATGTTTATTAGTTTTAGCTTGTGTCTGTGCAGCTTTTTATTACTTTTATTTATTTATTTTTAAATGTCTAGATTTTATTACATTTTTATTTATTGATTTTAGTTTATTTAGTTTTATATTTTCAGTCATTTTATGTTTTAGTAATTTTATTAATTTTTTTGTCATTTTTATACAGTATATAGTTTTATTCATTTTTATTGATCAGTTTTTGCTTGGTTAGTTTTAGTTATTTTTATAGTTTTAAAAAAGTTAAGTTTTGGTTATTTTTATAGTTGTCAAAAAACATTCTTAAAATTAATATGCATTTACTTGAGAAGCAAAATGTTTGTTTTGCCCTGAATTTTTTTTTGAAAAGCTTTTGCTTAAAACAAGAAAAATATCTGCCTGTATATTACTTTTATTTATTAATTTTAGTTTATTTAATTTTAGTTATTTTTATATTTTCAGTTTAAATGTTTTAGTAATTTTGTTGTCATTTTTATACAATATATAGTTTTATTCATTTTTATTTATCAGTTTTTGCTTGGTTAGTTTTAGCTCTTTTTATAGTTCTCAGAAAGTTAAGTTTTAGTTATTTTTTATAGTTTTCAAAAAACATGAATTAATATGCATTTACTTATTTGTTCTAAACAAAAAGTATTACAATGAAGTGACTTTTTGCTTAAAACAAGAAAAATATCTGCCAATGTTTATTAGTTTTAGCTTTTCACACAAATATGTGTCTATGCAGCTTTTACAAAATTTTATTTATTAATTTTAGTTTTATTTAATTTTTTTTTTGATCAAATGTATTAGTAATTTTTTTTGTAATTTTGGTCATTTTTACTATTTTTATTTATTAAAATTTTTAATTACATTTTGTTTATTAGTTTTTGTTTATTTTAGATCTATTTTTTCCAGTTATAACATCTAAACATTCTTGAATTAATATGTATTTACTTGAGAAGCTAAATGAGTTTATATTAAGTAGTTTTATCCTGTAAAAGGAATACATTTGTTTAACTTTTTTGCTTAAAACAAGAAAAAATATCTGCCAATGTTTATTACTTTTATCCAGTTTTAAATGTCTAGCTTTTATTACACTTTTATTTATTAATTTTAGTTTATTTAGTTTTAGTTATTTTTATATTTTCAGTTTAAATGTTTTAGTAATTTTGTTGTCAATTTTATACAATATATAGTTCTATTCATTTTTAATCATCATTTTTTTCTTGGTTAGTTTTAGTTATTTTTATAGTTCTCAGAAAGTTAAGTTTTAGTTATTTTTATAGTTGTCAAAAAACATTAATTAATATGCATTTACTTATTTATTCTACTTTTTGCTTAAAACAAGAAAAACGTCTGCCAATGTTTATTAGTTTTAGCTTTTTTTTTTACACAAATATGTGTCTATGCAGCTTTTACAAAATTGTATTTAATAATTTTAGTTTTATTTTATATTTTTTAGATAAAATGTTTTAGTACATTTTTTTAGTAATTCTCTTGGTTATTTTTACTATTTTTATTTATTAGTATACATTTTAATTACATTTTGTTTATCAGTTTTTGTTTATTTTAGATCTATTTTTCCAGTTATAACATCTAAACATTCTTGAATTAATATGTATGTGCTTAAGAAGCTAAATGAGTTTATATTAAGTTGTTTCATCCTGTAAAAGGAATACATTTGTTTTTGCTTTTTTGCTTAAAACAAGAAAAAATATCTGCCCACGTTTATTACTTTTATTCATTTTTAAATGTCTAGCTTTTATTACACTTTTATTTATTAATTTTAGTTTATTTAGTTTTAGTTATTTTTATATTTTCAGATAAAATGTTTTAGTAATTTTGTTGTCCTTTTGTCAAAAAAAAAGTATTAAAATGAAGTGAGCTTTTGCTTAAAACAAGAAAAATATCTGTCTGTGTTTATTTATTTATTTTTAAATGTCTAGATTTTATTAAACTTTCATTTATTAATTTTAGTTTATTTAGTTTTAGTTATTTTTATATATTCAGAATAATTTTTTTTAGTAATTTTGTTGATTTTTTTTGTCATTTTATACAGTATATAGTTTTATTCATTTTAATTGATCAGTTTTTGCTTTTATTAATTTCTTAATTTTAGTTTTATTTTGTATTTTTCAGATTAATTGTCTTAGTAATGTTGTTTTTTTGATCATTTTTATTACTTTTATTTATTCTGGTCTGAATCAGGAGAGAAATCTGCACAGATCAAGCACCGTTTACAAGCCAAAAACAGCTCGAAACAAAGATGTTTCTGGATTTTGATGTGACACAACAGGAGATGTACTTTTTCACTGAAGGAAGTGTTATTATATCAGCTGTTTGGACTCTCATTCTGACGGCACCCACTCACTGCAGAGGATCCACTGGTGAGCAAGTAATGGAATAACACATTTTTACAAATCTGATGAAGAAACAAACTAGAATCAGGATATCCAAGATTAGGATGAGTTTGTTTCTTTATCAGATTTGTATAAATGTGTTGCTCACCAATGGATCCTCTGCAGTGAATGGGTGCCGTCAGAATGAGAGTCCAAACAGCTGATAAAAACATCACAATAATCCACAAGTATAATCCACACCACTCCAGTCCATCAGTTAACATCTTGAGAAGACAAAAGCTGAAACAAATCCATCATTAAGTCGTTTTAAAGTCATTAGCCTTCTGGCTAAAATACAAATAATAATACATAATAAAATAAAAAAATAATAAAAGTCCATCTCCTGTTTTCTCTCACACCAAAATCCAGCCACATATTTGTTTAGAGCTGTTTTGGACTGTTTTGTAAATGGTGCTTGATCTGTTCAGATTTCTCTCCTGATTCAGACCAGACCACTTTTTCACTGGAGGAAGCGTTGTTATGAATTATGGACTTGTATTTTAGTTAAAAACGTCTTAATGATGGATTTGTTTCAGCTTTTGTCTTCTCAAGATGTTAACTGATGGACTGGAGTGGTGTGGATTACTTGTGGATTATTGTGATGTTTTTATCAACTCTTTGGACTCTCATTCTGACGGCACCCATTCGCTCCAGAGGATCCAGTGACGGAATGACACATTTCTACAAATCTGATGAAGAAACAAACTCATCCTAATCTTGGATGACCTGGAGGTGAGCACATTTTCAGCACATTTTCATTTTTGGGTGAACTAAATCCTTAAAGACCGGATCAATCATTGATCAGCAGGCAGCTTTAATGATCTGTGTTAACTGATGTCTCACTTTACTGATTTCCCCCCCATGCAGCTCTATCAAGATATCAAATAATGTTGTGTTTTCTATATATTCTTAGTTTGTGATTTTGTTTAGACAGTTCTTGACCAGACTTGTTTTGTCTGTGATGATGAAGTCGTCATGTTCTGGTGTCTCAGGTGTGTCGTGTGATTCTCTCTATCACTCGCTCTGTATTTGATCTCTCTGTTTTTATGCCGCCCTCTGAATTACACAGAAATGAGAGGATGACGGGATGTAAATAACAGGCTGCGTCCACACATTTCATCTCATATTTATGGAAACTATGCTCTTGGAAATGACATAAATCAAAAGGGAAACGTGGAGGATTGTAAAGCGTAACGGGCCGCTGGAGGAAGAGCTGCTTCACTGTCAAACTCACTGACAGCATGAAATTCAGCTGTAAATGTTACATTATACACTAACATACAGTATCCTTTCACAAATTTGAGGTAATATGATTTTAAATATGAAATATTTTCTAAATATATTAAATATTTATATTCATGAGGGATGCATTCAATTGATCAAAAGTGCCAGTGAGACATTTATAATGTTCCAAAAGATTTCTATTATAATTAAATGTTGTTCTTTTGAACTTTCTATTCATCTGTGAATCCTGAAAAATAAAATGTATCACAATTTTCACAAAAAAGAAGGGCATCACAACAGTTTTTAACACTGATAATAAATGAGCAGCAAATCAGCATACTAGAATAATTCCTGAATGATCATATGACACTGAACAACACTGGAGTTATGATTCACCTTTGATCACAGAAATAAATGACATTTTAACAGATATTCACATAGGAAGCCTATTTGACTTTTTCTCAGAATTGTGAGATATAAATTAACAACTGCAAGTTATAAAGTCCAGTTCTGAGGAGAAAAAAAGACTGATATGTTCACAGAATTGCGAGTATATATCTTACAATTCAGACATAATTTTTTAGAATTGTGAGTTTAGGAATTCTCGGAATTCTGACTTCATAGTTTGCAGTTGTGAGTTTATATTGCGCATTTCCCAGAACTGCAAGTTTATATCATGCAGTTGCAACCTAATTTCTCAGAATTGTGAGTTTATATCACATAATTCTGACTTTATAACTTGCATTTGGACGTTTATATGATGCAGTTGCAACTTCTCGGAATTCTGACTTTATAACTCACAATTGCGAGTTTATATCACAATTCTGACGTAATGTCTGAGAATTGCGAGTTTACATCTCGAAAGTTTGTCTTTATAACTCGCAACTGTGAGTTTATATCACAATTCTGACTTCATTTCTCAGAATTGTAAGTTTATATTTCGGAATTCTGAATTTATAACTCATAACTGCAAGTTTATATCATGCAATTCTGACTTTATAACTCGTAATTCCGACTTCGTTTCTCAGAATTGCAAGTTTATATCTCGGAATTCTGACTTTATAACTTGCAATTGTGAGTTTATATCATGCAATTGCAACTTAGTTTCCCAGAATTGCAAGTTTGCATCTCAGAATTCTGACATTCTAACTCACAATTGCAAGTTTATATCACAATTCTGACTTAATTTCTCTGAAATTCGAGTTTATATCACACAATTCTGACTTAATTTGTGAGTATATATCTCGCAGTTGTGAATATAACCTGCAACTGTGAGTTTATATCTCATGTTTCTGAGAAAAAAGTCAGAATTGAGAGTTTGTATCAAAACAGAATTGCAAGTTTATATCACGCAATTGCGACTTTATTCATCATAATTGCGAGTTTATTATATAGATTTTTTTAAAAATTATTATTATTATTTATTCAGTGGCTGAAATATCATCCATTAAAAAACTGCTATTTTAAATCATAATAATATTTCGCTATTTTTACGGTATATTTGATCTATCTATAAACTATCCTGCTGTGTTTACTTCATTTCTCAGAACTGCAAGTTTATATCTCAGAATTCTGACTTTATAACTTGCAATTGCGAGTTTATATCATTTATTCATTTTATTTCTTAGAATTGCAAGTTTATATCTCACAGTTCTGACATTTTGCAATTATGAGTTATAAATTCAGAATTCTGAGATCTAAACTCGCAATTCTGAGAAATGAAGTCTGAATTGTGATATAAACTCTCAATTGCGAGTTAGAAAGTCAGAATTGCATGATATAAACAATTGTAATTTTGAGAGATAAAGTAGCAATTGTGTGATATAAACTGGCAATTTTAAGAAATTAAGTCGTAATTGTGGGATATAAACTCGTAATTGCAAGTTATAAAGAAAGAATTCCAAGATATAAACTTGCCATTCTGAGTAATGAAGTCAAGTCGCAATAACCTTTTTACATTTTTTATTCAGGGGCTCCCATAAAAACAGCTATTTTAAATCCTAATAATATTTCACTATTTAGTCTGTATATTTAATCTATCTATAAACTCTATCCTCCCATTTACTGTAAACTACACAAGGCCTAGAGGACATTTAAACTTTGTAAAGCTGCTTTAAACTTTCACTTTCATAAAAGGTTTTGTCGAGCTGACATTTAAAGTTGTTCTTGAACAGCATTTTATTTGATCATAAATGAAGCGCTCAAATGCAAAACACCAAAGACTGAAAATAGACGCTTAGAAACTAAACACGAGGGCAAAAGTGAAGGAGAGAAGAAACTTTACAGAGGAATGAAGTTGTTGATTTGCCCTTCAGCGCAGTCATCTGGAGACCGGCGTCGGTAATTATGTAAACGTGGTTCAGATGTTTGTTAGCAACCGAGCGCTTCTTCATTCACCTCTAATCCACCATCTTCCTCCGCATCCCTCGTTTTAATTATCTCTGTCTCTGTCTCTCTCCCCCTCATCGATGCTTCCTAAACTGACATCAATACTCCGCATCTCGGCCTCCGCCACACCTGGCCTGTTGCTATGGAGACGTAACCTCTGATAACAAGAGGGCCTCGTGCCGTATTTCTCCTGATTGGATATTGATTACGCTTTTGTGACACATAATAGGATCAAAGCTTTTGTGCGGCATCGCTCAGCTTCAGATCGCCTTTTATTTACAAGCTCTTCTTATTCATGGAGAATCCGCATCTGACGGGTCCAGAGCTGCACAACAGTAACATCATGAGAGCAGAGCGTTAAAGCCTCATGTTAAATTTGGCTTTTAATTTATGGTGGACAGAGAAACCACAAATGAGAGCTTTAACATCTCTGCAAATGGACCACAAAACCAGTCTTAAGTAGCACAGGCATATTTGTGGCAATAGCCAAAAATACATTGCATGAGTCAAAATTATACATTTTTCTTTAATGCCAAAAATCATTAGGATATTAAGTAAAGATCATGTTAAGATATTTTGTAAATTTCCTACTGTAAATATATCAAAACTTAATTTTTGATTAGTGATATGCATTGCAAAGAACTTCATCTGGACAACTTTGAAGGTGATTTTCTCAATATTTAGATTTTTTTTAATGCACAAAATTCAGATTCAAAATATTGTCCTATATCCTAACAAACAACGCATCAATTGAAAGCTTATTTATTCAGCTTTCATATGATGTATAATTATATGTATATTATATATAAAATGGTTTTGTGGTCCTGGGTCACATATGGACGATATGCCAAAAGTTTGGAATGATAAAGATTTTTTTTTTTTTTTTGCATTTATTTGATCTAAAATACAGTAAAAATTCCAAAATATTATTAGATTATTATTAAATATTAAATATCTTGATTTAAGAATGTTTAGATATTTACTAGAAACAAAATAGTAAGAACATATTTTTTGCAGTATTTTTAGACCGAATGTTGCCTATAGAAATTTGTATTTATATAGGTAACATTCTCTATGTATTTATATATACAGAATGTTTCTAGAAATATACATATTATATACAGAATGTTTAAATATACATTTATATATACAGAATGTTAATATTTATTTGTTTTTATGAACGTAAATTAAATTTTATATTTTAAAAATGTATATATATTTTTTTTATTTACTTATAATGATTTCAGATGTTTTGGCCAAAAGTTTGGAATAATACAATGTTTTACTTTTTTTTTTTTTTTTGCTCACCAATGCTGCATTTATTTGATCTAAAATACAGTACAAATTCCAAAATATTAATAGAATTTAAAAAAGCTGGTTTGTATGTGAATATATGTTAAAATGTAATTTATTTCTGTGATCAAAGCTGAATTTTCGGCATCATTACTCCAGTCTTCAGCGTCACATGATCCTTCAGAAATCATTCTAATGTGCTGATTTGCTGCTCAACAAACATTTAAGATTTTTATCAATGTTGAAAACAGTTGTGCTGCCCAATATTTCTGCGGAAACTGTCATGCATTTTATTTTTCAGGATTTGTATAGATCAGAGTAAGTTAAAAATAAAAGCTTTGATTTGAATTAGAAATCTTTTGTAACATTATAAATGTCTTTACTGACACCTTTGGTCAATTTAATGCAACCTTGAATGAATGAATAAAAGTATTATTTTTAATGGTAATATATCATGGTTTTCAGAAAAAAATATGAATGATTGAGCAGAATAGCATTAGAATGATTTCTGAAGGATCATATGATAGTGAAGACTGGAGTAATGATGCTGAAAATTCAGCTTCGCATCACAGGAATAAATTACATTTTAACAGATATTCACATAGGGAACAGCCATTTTAAATCATAATAATATTTCACATTTTTACTGTATTTTTGATCAAATAAATGCAGCAAATCAGCATATTAAAATGATTTCTGAAGGATCATATGACACTGAAGACTGCAGCAATGATGCTGAAAATTCAGCTTTGATCATAGAAATAAATTAAATTTGAACAGATATTCTCACAGAGAACAGCTTTTTTAAACTACAATAATATTTCACATTTTTACTGTATTTTTGATCAAATAAATGCAGCAAATAAGCATATTAGAATGATTTTTTGAAGGATCATGTGACACTGAAGACTGGAGTAATGATGCTGAAAATTCAGCTTTGATCACAGAAATAAATTACATTTTAACAGATATTCTTAAATTACAATAATATTTCAGATTTTTCATATATATATATATATATATATATATATATATATATATATATGTCAAAATGTATATATAAATCACACTATTCCTTTATAACTAAATAAATGAACACAAACGCAAATTGTACTCACTTAACCAAAACATCAAATTTTGTGATCAAAATTCAGAGATGTCAACCTTCATTTTGAGGGTGAATAAATGATGACATAACTTTTATTTTTGGCTGAACTAAACCTGTGAGACTCAATAGAAAAGAGTGATAAAATGATACTGTAGGTGACAAAGTTTGGTATGTTTCTAACAAATTGCACATGGACGAATCTACTGAAAATGCCTCATGTTTCTGCATCATTTAGTGCGACTGGAGTTCCACCCACATATAACAGCTGAAGACTTCTGAACGCTTGACAAGCTTTCGTCTTGCTGAAGTTTCCACACCTGGAGGACGGGAACGCTCAGCTGTCTCACACACACACACACACACACACACACACACACTGATGTGCTTTGAGTTCAGGATCACAGTGACGTCAGCATCAGTAATTTCACTCACAATCAGCATCACAGATTCAGAGCGCTGATATTCTTCATGCTGGAGACATATACAGATGTGCTGTTGTTTCTCACACAGAACAAGCGCTGCCTTCAACAAAAACACAAACTGATGTTACTGCTGAGACGGACATCAAAATACAATGGTTACAGACTGTACAGCTGTTGTTCTGTTCATGTTCTATTTTATATATATTCTTAAATTGAAATGATTAATGTATTATTATTAAATTATAAATTGTATAATATTAATTACTATAAAAATAAATTATTATTTTTTTTTTAATTTGAAAGATTTTGGTCTTTTTTTGTTTCATGAATTTGCATTAATTTCCATTAATTTTTTTCTAATG
The DNA here is from genome assembly GCF_049309525.1 of Garra rufa. Classification (NCBI taxonomy): domain Eukaryota; kingdom Metazoa; phylum Chordata; class Actinopteri; order Cypriniformes; family Cyprinidae; genus Garra; species Garra rufa. Next base: position 47,723,931 of record NC_133371.1, on the reverse strand, counting down.
TCCATCTGACTATAATTTGGTCAGAACAATAAAAAAAAGTTACACATACATTTAAAAATTAAATTTGATTGATTTTATTTTTATTTAATTTTTTTTTTGTATGTGTGTGTGTGTGTGTGTGTGTGTGTATACACACACACATACACTGTATATTATACATATGTTATACTAACAACACATTTCATAAATCATTTTTGTCTTTTTTTTTCTTATTTCTAATGTTAATCTTAGATTTCTTTAAGATGATTACTGAAATGGTCCCTCCTTTGCATTCTTTGTATGGAAGCCCAATTCGACCAAGGAATAAAAAATAAAATTCATAACTGTGACTTTTTATTGCGTTTATATCTCACATTTCTGACTTTTTTCTTGAAATTCTGAGTTTATATCTCAATTCCTGTAATTGTGACTTTATATCTCATAATTCTGACTTTCATGTCATAATTGTGAGTATATAATTTTTTTTTCTCATAATTGAGTTTGTCCCATAATTCTGACTTTCTTGTAAATTAGTTTATATCTCATTATTCTGACTTTTGTCTCGTAGTTTTATCTCATAATTCTGACTTTTGTCTGATAAATTTCTCTCATAATTCTGACTTTCTCATAATTGAGTTTATATCTCATAATTCTGACTTTTTTTTCTAGTAACTATTTGCATTAAATGCCCACTTTTCTTATTTCCAATGTTAATCTGCCTATAATGTGGCCAATCAGTGGTTGAAAAAAAAAATCCAAATTATGCATTTAACTACAATTTTGTTAATAAATCAAATATTGGGGCATGCTATCACACTATTGTATATGGGGTAAGATGTCTAATATTAATTATTTGTATAAAATTACAAAACATGTGACAACATGCCCCGAGCTGCCATAAAAACTCTCCTGAGAACAGAGTTCATTATACAGCGACTCTTGGCTGAAAGTGTCAGTGTGGTTTTATTTATTAACATCCACTTTGGAAAGAAAATGTGAATCTCAAGACATAATCAAGACCTGCTGTATCTGCATGATTATTATAATGTTAAGCATGTAAGAACTTGTACCTGCTTTACATTATGAAACATTAATATATGCATATAATTCCTGTTCCAATGTCGAGCTAAGAGAGACTGAAACAAGAAAGAAAAGACATTTTATTTTAATTAATTCACTCTGAAGCCCCCTATCTCATTAATTATTCATTATTTGCCCTTTTTAAGTCATTTGCTCTCATGCAATTCGCTATTCAGATGTGCTTAACACCATTATCTCAATTAATACAGCCACACGTGCTGCTAATGTGTCTTCTGTTCCACTTAAAGAGAACCAAATATCTTCTTTTGGAGCAGATTGAGAGGAGAATGAAGCAGAGGCGAGCTGGTCTACAGGACTGTGCTTTATTTAGAGTCTAAGCAGAATATCACCGTCTAGAGCTACAGAGATCATGAGCAGGGAGGGAAACCCAGACTATCTTACAGCTCTGATTCACTAACAGAACAGCATGAGCAAAAAGGCTTGTGTCTCTTCAAGTAAACGTGTTTCTTTCAAAGATTCGAAAGAGATTTCATTGCAACTCAACAGAGGTTTTTGTGTCCCGATGCATCGAACGAAAGATTAGAAAAGCATGAGAGAACTTCAAAGAGAAGCTGTGAATGCGGTGGTCTCTCTGCTGGAAAAGTCTCGGTGTGGAATGATGGCAAAACAGTGTTTGTGTCCAGCTCCTCGTGTCAGTTTGGTCCAAACAGCTTTAGGCAGAAAACGAGAGACATGAGCATCTTCACACTTCATTCATGCTTATTCAAGAACAGCTCAAAGGAGTAATTCACCCAAATCATGTCAGTATTTTTTCACTTACAAACTTGTATTATAGTCTTTCTTTTGTTGAACACAAAAGGGAATGAAGATTCTTTTTTAATGTGTTGAACTGTTCTTTTATAATAATTATCACATTGAAACAGTCCCTCACTAATATTCTTTGTACGAAAACCCAGTTCCGCCAAGGAATAAAAATATACAATTCCTAACTGTGACTTTTTATTTCACAATTTCAGTTTATATCTTACATTTCAGATTTTTTTTTTCTTGAAAATTCTGAGTTTACATCTCAAAATTATGACTGATAATTCTGGGCATATTTCGCAAATCTGACGTTTCCTGTAATTGTGAGTTTATATATCAAAATTTTTACTTTTGCCTTGTAATTCTCTCATAATTACGATTTTTTTTTTGTCTGGTAATTTTGAGTTTATCTAATAATTCTTACTTTTTTTCCTGTAATTGTGTTTACACCTCATAATACTGAGTTTTTTCTCAGATTTTTGAATGCCTCGTAATTCTATCTCTATGATTTTTGTCTCATATTTTTATCTCATAATTCTGACTTTTTCCTCATAATTTTAGCATAATTTTGACTTGTCTTGTAATTTTATCTCATGATTCTGACATTTTTCCTATAATTGAGTTTATATCTCATAATTCTGAATTTTTCCTCATAATTTTAAGTTTATATCTCATAATTCTGACTTGTCTTGTAATTCTATTATAATTTTGACTTGTCTTGTAATTTTATCTCATGATTCTGACATTTTTCCTATAATTGAGCTTATATCTCATAATTCTGACTTTTGTCTTGATTTTATCTCATAATTCTGACTTTTGTCATGTAATTGTAGTTTAAGTCTCATAAATTAGACTTTTTTTAAATTTCATAATTCTGACTTTGATTTGCAATTTTATCTAATAATTCTAACTTTTGTCTTGTAATTCTGACTTCTCTAAATTTTTTCAGAATTTTGACTTTTGTCTCATAATTTTTGAGTTTATCTTATAATTCTGACATTCTTCCTTTGAGTATATATATCTCATTTCTGACTTTTGTCTCATAATTCTGACTTTTTTCCTCATATTTGAGTTTAAATCTCATAATTTTGACTCGCAATTTCATCTAATAATTCTAACTTTGTCTTTGTCTCTGACTTTTGTCTAAATTTTATCTCATAATTCTGACTTTTGACTTGCAATTTTTTCATAATTCTGACTTTTGTCTAAATTTTATCTCAGTTCTGACTTTTATCTCGTAATTTTATCTTATAATTGTATAAAATTCTATTCTATATCATTTTTCTTGCAATTGAGTTTGTCTCATGGTTCTGACTTCTTTTCTCATAATATCTATATATAAAATATATCTCATAAACCTGAATTTTCTCTCATAATTGTGAGTTTATATTTCTCAAAAAAATAACTGTCAGAAAAAAAGTCTAAAGTGTCAGATAAAAAGTCACAATTACATTTTTACATATTTTTATTCTGTGATGGAAAGGTTCTTCCATATCTAGAGATATTCTGAAGCTTAATTCGCTGTCAGAGGCCCAATGCATTCAAAAAACCTCCTCACAGTTAATTTCATCTGAATAAACAGTGAATATGAGAAAAACACATAATCAAGAAATAAGACATACAATAATGAGAATACAGTTTCAAGGCAGATATCCGGTATCATTTTTTTTTTTCCAAAAGAAGAAACAAATCTTTAAAAACCAGCAGGTGTTTACAGAATCAAGAACATTGAAGCTAATGAAGTAAATCATGAGCCTCACACATCATTCTCTAATGTACACAGCTTGAGAAATGGCGCTTATGTTCACATTACAAGACTCCTAAAATGTTTTACTGACACTGACGATTCAGAAACCCTCAGCTTTGATTTAAAATAAAGTCAAAATTCAAGCAAAGAAAAAAAAATGGCAACATGAATATAGAAGTCATTGTGATACTAGTGCTTCAAAGACACAAGTAATATTTTCTTCTACAATACTCCTCGTAAATAATTGTATAGCTTTCTTCTCTTACACTCAGTGAATATATTAATTATTAATGGTATTTTACTCTTTTCTTTCTCTTGTTCTTTTGTCTGTATCAATGTAGTAATATAATGACTCAATGTAACCATTTATAAAACTGTATCAGCAAAAATCAATCTGAAAATAAAAACTAAACTTTTTGTTGAATAATAATAGCTAATAATCAGGTACAAATAATGATACAGGAAACATGAGGTATCAAGTCCAAAATCATATAAATTCCACACAAGTTTTAGCATGATGTCAAAAATACTTAATTTAAATAATAGATAGTTTTCACATCACATTTTGATAGTTATGAGAATTGGAAAATGCATCTAAATAATCCAAAAAATCACCATGGTTCTAAAAACAGGCTTCGTTTTCTTTAGTAAATTCACTTTGTGATTATTTCACGGACAGATATGACTGCACCCTTGACCTCCTATTGGACCTATTTCATTTTCACACGCGTCCATATCTCTGAATACGCTCATGTAAACATCAACGGAACTCGCAGAAGGGTAGAAAAGCGTAAAAACTAACTAGATTCGCTCAGTACCTGGAATAAATACAGAAAAATCAGTCAAAATGACCAGGGAGCAAAGTCAAAAGTTACCCAAACCCCGCCCCCCACCCAGATGCCCCGCCTCAATCAAATAACCCCGCCCCTTCGCCCTAACCCCGCCCCCTCAACCATGTGCTACGATCTATTCTGATTATATTAACAACACGCTGGACGAAGCTAAGCTAACGGAGCAGTCTCTAGTGTTTGCTAGCTATTTTGACGGAATAAAAATGGCCTTTTTTGCTTTGAATCGTAGCTTTATCAGACATGATTGCACATTTTCTGGCTGCTTATGTCTTCTGCAGGAAGATCAAAACATGCTCTTGAAAGCGTTAAGCACTGTTTCTGTCCATCTTAAAGGCTCATGCCAGGTGCCCAAGAGGATCCACAAACCATGACATCATTGAGTCTGATGCCCTGAGAGTTTAAAAAGATCTGTGGCCTTTCAGGTTTTGCGCCTGCATGCGTTTCCAACGCTCTCGAAATCTCTGTTAAACGAGGAGCTTTCATTTTTTTCCCTGTCTAAAAAGGTTCCTTTTATTATTTCTTGACTTGTAGTCGATTACATTTGACTTCCTTCTCTTGACAATCACAGCTATTTTCGGGGAGAGTCGAGCCCGGGGGCATCCGCTCTATGCTCCGGAACGTTCTTCACTCCTACGGCCGCTTAACGGACGCCAGAGCAACACGGATCCGCCTGCGGAATAGAGACGAGCTCGAATGCAAATAAATGGATCAGATGAACGGACAAAGGGTCAAACTGGAGCTCACAGATTTGTGCAAAAAATAAAACTTAAACTTCAATACATGATTTTTTTACTTAGTATTTTTGTCTTGTTTTGCTTTAGAAATATCTCATTCTTAAATCAAGATACATTTACTTTGAGAAGCAAAATGGCATAAGATATTAAGCTTGATTTAAAAAAAAAAAAAAAGCATACAAATATCAAAAATACATCTAATTTTAATGCATCTTCATTCAAGAATGTTAAAGTATTTGTGAAAACAAGACAAAAATACAAAGAAAATCATTCTTTTGCACTATTCCGTAGTTTTCCACAATGCAAAAAGTATTTCTTCCTCAATATTTTTGTCTTTTTTCCTCTAGAAATATTTAATTCTTAAATCAAGATGCATTTACTTTGAGAAGCAAAATGACATGAGATATTAAGCTTTTGAAAAAAGAAAAAAAAAATCAAAATGTTGTTAGTTTTTGTTTAAAACCAGAAACAAAAACATCTGCCAATGAGGCAAGACAAAATTTTTGTTTTTCCTTTAATTATTTTTTCTGAGCCCATTGGCAGGATTTTTTTTTTCTTGTTTTAAACAAAATTTAGATTTTTTTTCTTTAAACCACACTTAGGTCATTTTGCTTCTAATTTAAATGCATCTTAGATATTTGTGAAAACAAGACAAAAATCTACTACTCTGTAGTTTTGTCTTGTTTTACACAATGCAAAAAGTATTTTCTTTCTCAATATTTTTGTCTTGTTTTCCAGCACAAATATCTAAACATTCATAAATATGAGAAGCAAAATAACTTTTTTTATACTATCCATTCTAAAAAAATGTACCAATTTTTATATATTTTTTAAACTTTAAATAACATTTTTTTTGAAAAATAATCTTAATTCAAAGGGAAAATTTCTAACTCAATTTTCTTGTTTTAAAAATAAACTCACAATTTTTACACATTTTTAAGCAAACAAAAATTTAATTTTGACACACACTTACTACCTTTCAATTTGCTTTTTTAAATGCATCTTCATTCAAGAATGTTTAGATATTTGTGAAAACAAGACAAAAATACAAAGTATTTCTTAAATTCTTAAATCAAAAATAAATTTATTCAAAAGCAAAATCATATTAAGATATTATTTATCAATATTAATGAATTTTAAAAAAATCTGTCAAGGCAAGAAAAATAGTCTTGTTTTTTCTTTGAAATAAGTTAATTTTTCTGATCCCACTGACAGACATTTTTTTTTTTATTTCATAAAACCACACTTACTATCTTTAAATCCTTTTTTTCTTATTATTTACATGTATCTTCATTCAAGAATGTTTAGATATTTGTGAAAACAGGACAAAAATACAAAGTATTTTTTTCCAGTGCAAATATTTAAAAATTATTAAATCAAAATAAATTTATTCTGAAGCAAAATCATATCAAGATATTATTTATTGATATTAATGAGTTTTTGTAAAAAAAAAAAAAAAAATCTGTCAATGAAGCAAGAAAAATAATCTTGTTTTCCTTTTAAATTAAATTAACTGTTCTGACCCCACTAGCAGATATTTTTTCTTGTTTTAAACAAAAACAGTAAATTTTGATACTTTTTTCCCAGAAAAAAAAAAAAAGATTTAACATGTCACTTTGCTCCTCAAGTATGCAACTTTATTTAAGAATGTTTAAATATTTGCACTGGGAAACAACACAAAAATACTAAGATATTCATATTTTTGCACTCTTTCTCATCTATTCCTGACTGTGAGGGCATTTACACGCTCAAAAACTTTTCCAAACCCTTTCTTCTCCACTGAACTCTCTCTAAATGTAAGTGAAGGTGAATCCTGACGTGAACTGAAACGAGAGGAACAGACGACGCTTGATTTAACGCTGATAAATTTAGCATGTTCTTCTGCTCTGCTGTGGCTACAGATATATGGCACTTTAACCCAGACGCCCGGTAGGGGTTCTGGCCTCGTTTCTACAGACCGAACCTGACTGAAAAACAGCATCTATTCTAGAAAATACCAGCAGCGTGAAAATAGACAGTACAATGGATGAAATGTACTGCGAAAAACTGTGCTTTAGCAAACGATTTCAGTGCTTCAGAATCATCCGTGTGCTTTGCTGATGTGTCTGTTTTGTTGAATACGAGTAGTTTTTTTTTTTGTTTTTTTTTAATCAAAATAATAACATGAGCATAATAATGGATGCTAAAGTGAAACACTTGAGAAATTTCATTTGGCACTTCTCAGGGTTATTATAATTGACTAAAACTACAACTATAAAAATTGGTATTTAAAATAAAAATGTTTACTTAAAGTAAAATATAAAAAAACAATAACTTATTTTATTTCAGCCAGTTGCCAATGCAGCAATACACTGCAAAAAATATTTTCTTAGTATTTTGTCTTGTTTTATGCACATTCAATGCACATTATAAAATCAAAATGACGTAAGATATTAACTTTTGTTTTCTGAAATATGTATTAAAATTAAGTGAGTTTATGCTTAAAATTAGAAAAATATTTTTCAATGGGGGAAATAATATACAGAAATTTTATCTTGTTGTAAACAAAAAAATTACACAACTTGATAATTTTTATTTTTTTATTTTTGACTGTTTTGATTTAAGAATGTTTAGATATGTGTACTGGAAAACAAGACAAAACACTGAGTGTAAAAATCTTTTTCTGCAGTGCAACTTAATCTAAGACATAAACATGAATAATAAAAAAAATATATAGACATTTAAATAGAACAAAAAAAAAAAGTTAACTAAAAATAAATAAAAACCAAAACATAAAAATCTAATTCAAAATATTAACACAGTAAAATAAAACTGGCACTTCTTTTTTCACTTCAAAGGTTTTGCTTCAGTTTCATGAAGGACATTTCAAATTTTCAAATTAAATTGTTTCAAAATAAGTTAATAAATTCCAGATTCAAATTTTGAAATTTCAAATTTCAGTTAATTTTTTAATAAGTTATAAAAAATAACTTCCAGATTCAAATTTCAAATTTTGAAAAGTTTCAAATTTTAATTTTCCTAAATAAGTTATAAAAATAACTTCCAGATTCAAATTTCAAATTTTGAAAAGTTTCAAATTTTAATTTTCCTAAATAAGTTATAAAAATAACTTCCAGATTAAATTTTTTAAATTTCAAAGTTTTAAATTTCAAATTTTGAGGTTTCAAATTCATTATTATTTTTAAAAATAAGTTATAAAAATAACTTTAAGATTCAAATTTTCAAATTTTGAAGTTTCAAATTAAATAATAAAAAAAAAGTGATAAAATAAGTTATAATTAAATTATAACCAAAATATAAAAATCTAATTCAAAATATGAACAAGTAAAATAACACCGGCACTTCTTAAACCTGTTCTTACAAATTAATCTGAAGGTTTTGCTTCAGTTTTACGAAGGACAGGTCATGATAAATCCAGGACAGGTTTCTGGGACGGGAATCTGTCAGATATATTCATACGAAATGATAATGCAGATAGAAAGACCCTCACATGAAACACATTGGCAGGTTTTCAACTATAACTAGTGCAAATTGTTATGATTAAAAAACGTTTTCCAGCAAGCGGCTTCATCGGCGCAGGATGGAGTAAATAAAAAAACAATCAGAAGCAGAATAATGCAGCAGGAATGATTGCAGGGAGATATTCTGACAATAGCGTTTGATGATGCACGCATGGGCAGGCCCTTACCTCATCAGTATCTGTGCATTCACAGCGTTCGAGCGCAGGCAGCATGGCAGAATTGCATGGTTTTGGTCCTTTGGGATGCGAAGGGAGCGTCTTTTTTTTAAAGGATAAACGTCTCGTATGCTGGCATGAAGGTTTAGAGGTCAGGTTTGGTCTTTGACACCCAGATTTCACTCCTCGATCTTTTTCGCACGCAGTCGGTGACCAGATAAAGACCTGCCCATTGAGAGACGTTCACTATCAACTCTGAAAGAATTAAAGAGGTTAATGTTGATTTCTGAATATCTACTGTACAAAGATGGCAATGAATCTCTGGTGGTCAGATCTTGAGGTGAATACTTGTTTTTAAGGCCTGATCATGAAATGAAAACAGCACAAATACATCAGGAGTGTCTGAAACGGATGCCGTTGAGCTTCATCATAAAGTAATCTAGCCAAGTTCGGCTTGTGTTTAAACAGATTTCTCAATTATTTCTGGTCTGGATTTGATGATTACGTTCATCCTGAACAGATGCGTGAAATCCAAATATATAATGCTGAATGATCTAGACAGAATAAGTGTGTCTAAGTGTGTAAATCATCTCCAAATTTTCCTTAAAAGTCAACATGAATTCCATACAGACGCTTTTTACTTTATTTAAACATTTTTTTTTCTGGACTTATTTTCAATGAAATAACCTTCCTTTCCAGCTCATGTCATCAAGCTGTTTTTGTGAATAAAATTTGTTTCTGCTTTGCTTTTTCAAAACAGAAGTAACTGGGTTGCAAATGCAGGTTTCATGTTGACTAACATGGTAACACTTTACTTTAAGTCTTTTTTTATACTGTAACCCATTTTAATGCATTATTTATGGCTTATAATGCATTGTATGATTTTTTTTTTTTAAATATATGATTAGTAAGTCATGGCAACTTATGTTTTTACACTGCTTTAATTCATCAAAATAATTTCCAAATTTTAAATTTTGAAGTTTCAAATTCCAAACTTTGAAGTTTCAAATTTCTATTAAAAAAAAAGTTATAAAAATAACTTCCAGATTCAAATTTTCAAATTTCAAAGTTTTAAATTCCAAACTTTGAAGTTTCAATTTTTTTTTAATAAGTTATAAAAATAACTCATTTTGAAGTTTAAAATGTCAAATTTTGAAGTTTCAAATTTTATATATATATAAAAAAATATATAATTATAACTTCTGGATTCAAATTAGTTTCAAATTTTGAAGTTTCAAATTTCAAATTTTTAAAATAACTTCCAGATTCCTATTTTCAAATTTTGAAGTTTCAAATTCCAAACTTTGAAGTTTCAAATTTCTATTTTTAAAAAATAAGTTATAAAAATAACTTCCAGATTCAAATGTTAAAATTTTGAAGTGTCACATTTCAAATTTTAAAGTTTATTATTTTTTTAAATTAAGTTATAAAAATAACTTACAGATTAAAATTTTCAGTTTGAAGTTTAAAATTTCAAATTTTGACATTTCAAATTTTTAAAAAAGGCAGCAACTGAACTTAAAATTTTAAGCTGAGACTAGTGGAATTTTCTATAAGTGTAGTTTTAAGATGCAACAAGAAATCTGTAAAATATAATGCATTGCAATGAATGTAAATATATAATGCATTATACGTAAAGCCTTCAAGTAAAGTGTTACCAACTGAGTGAGAACGATTTGATGAGTTCAAATGATTACAGTAAGATTTACAGTGGATTACAGCACAGATCACGTCTAATAGATGCGTCAATGCGTTTCAGGCACACCAACAAACATCTCAAGAGAAGCTCAGACGGGCTATCAAAAATGTCAGCGTTTCCTTTTGTGGTTCATTTGGCAGTTTCAGTAGCTATCGACCTCTCTTCGTCCTCCTTGTCGCGTCTCGTTAAAGTCTGAAGTTCAGAGACGAGCGTCTGAATCTTCTCAAAAAGCCACGTCCCATCGTCTGGCCTTTCGCTGTGGATTGTCGCTCGAACACAAAGGCTTCCGGGATCCCGTTTCCTCGTCCGCTCCGCTCGTCTTTTCCGTCGATGGTGGAATGGAGAAAGAGCGCGACACGATGAAGGATGCGATCCAGCGGCCGGAAGGTTTTCTGTACATCCTCCGTTCCTTCTTTACAAGTTCAAGTATTATCTTCGCTAATAAAAATAAATAGAAAAGATGAAAAATGAGCAACTCTACTCCTATATTCTACATTTCTAAACTACGTCGGTGCAAGAAACAGCTACCAGAGCAGACTTTTTCTCGTCGTCACACAGGCCGCCGGACCTACAGATTTACGTTCTTCTACTGTTAAACATTAGTAATCGTTATACTTGCAGCTACAAGGTAAGAGTTTTTGATTTTTAAATATATATATTTATATATTTATATCTTTTAAAAAGCGTGTAGTCCTTTGGTCCCTATTTTCTAAGGAATGATGCATGTCGATATTCCTGGATTCTCGTCCAGAGCGCAGATACCAGTGTAGGCACGAAAACCAAAATGGCAGCAGGCTGGTGTGTGTGTGTGTGTGTGTGTGTGTGTGTGTGTGTGTGTGTGTGTGTGTAAAGATCAATACATTTACATGAGGATTTCAAAAGAGTTTTGTGTGCATGTAAAGGCGAGGATATTCTGTGTGTGTTTTTGTGTTTATGCATGCTTTGAGCATAATGTGTTCATAAAGGTTTTTTTTTTCTCAATCTCGTCTAAAAAAAACAGCAGCAAAAAAGTCAGTCTCTGCAAAATGCAAAAAAAGCATCCTGCAAATGCCGAAGCGAAAAAAGAAGAAAGTTGGCAGAAAAAATCCTCCAGTTTTTTTTTTCCAGCTCTCAGTGATTTTCCCGCAAAATCCAGGGACCGCTCGCCTCCCGTGATATGTAGCAGAGCAAAAGTCTTTTGATACTGCACTTGTGGAAATAAGGGGTTGTAGTCCTTCATCCTGACACAGAGGAAGAGAAAGAGACAGAAGAGAAGAAGCAGACTGTGAGTTGAAGACGGTGGAGGATATTGGTGCAGATCTAAACACACACAGATCCACATCAGCCTTTCATCATTTAGCAAACACAGGCTTGGAAAACCTCTCCTCAGCTGTTCATGAAAACATATGCCACTCATATCTCCAGCCCCAAAATCAAAACATTATATCAAGACATTATATAATGCATGAGGGAAATTAAGTCTATTTTTATGTTTTTATTTTATGCTACTTTGAAAACTGTTACATTTGTAGGACATTACTTCTGGAATATAATACATTTTTTTAATGGTTACATTTTTAAGACGTTACTTCTAGAAGATGCTAATTTCCAGTCTTAGAATGTTACTTTTGGAAAGTTTTAGTTTGAAAATCGTTACATTTTTAAGACGTCACTGGAAAGCGTTACTTTTAAATGGTTACATTCTTAAAAAGTTGCTTCTAGAAACTGCTACTTTTAAAATAGTTACAATCTTTCGGAAACTGTTACTTAGGATTAGGTTCTTAGAATTCTACATTCTTAGAACATACATTCTTAAGATATTACTTCTTAATGCTACTTTTAAAATGACTTCTTTTTAAAACATGCATAAATACCATTAGATAAAATGTTTAATTATTTGGCCATTTAAATCATATTTTGTTGATTCTTTTGCATTGCAGTAACCATGAAAAAAATATAGATTTGATATGAATTTGGGAGGAATTGTACTGAAAATAATGCAGATAAACTTATTTTAAGGACCAATTCTCACTATTAACTAGTTGCTTTTTAGAATGCCTATTACTAGCATATTAGCTGTTTATTAGTATTTTTAAAGCACATATTACTGCCTTATTCTGCATTATCATATTTTAGATCCCTTAATCCTACCCTATGCCTAAACTTAACAACTAATTTATTAACTATTAATAAGCATCAAATAAGCAGTGTGTTCTGGAAAAACTCTTAGTTAATAGTGAAAGTGTGTTCCCTATTCTAAAGTGTTCCCACTGATTTTTGTTGTAAATATGCCTGACAAGATTGTTACACTGAATGACATTTTAGTGGGTGTCTTCTGTAAATCAGGGAAAAATGTATATTTATTTTTTGCTCAGAAAAACACAAACAAAAATGCAATTCAATTAAACCAAAAACTTTTAATTTAATTTAATTTTTTTGGAAAAACAACAATTTAAAGCAGTATTACACTCATTGTTTTTACGCTTAAACTCTTTTTCGTCTTTGACCCATATATCAGACATTTTGTACAACTTTCTTTTGATTTTAGGGTGGGATATATGTTAGCCAACCAGGTTTCATGACATTTATCTAAGACATCTTAGTCTTTAACATCTCAAAAAGCCAAATCTTGCGGTTCTATGTGTATATGCAGGTTTAAGCAAGGTCTAGATGGAAGCAAACTGGCTTGTAAAAGTGTTTCCATCTGTTTGTGTCATTTAAAACACTGTGAACCTTAAGTGTGAAACTGAACAAAACTTTGAACAACCATCACCATCTTTACTGAGACCATGACACCATTTGCTAACATACACAGATGGATCTGAGCGAGGTGAAACCTCTAAACCTACACAATGGAAAATCATAGCTCAAGGTGATAATATGCAATAAGAAACCAGCAACTACAAGACAGAACAACAGAAGCAGCAACATGATGGATTGTCATTTTCCTGTCTGTAATGATGCAACACAATCACAGCCGATCAGAACAAGTCTGCTGTTCAGTGATCAACTAAACCTTGAGTCGCTCAGCAGATAGTCAAGGTTGGTTGGAGCTAAAGCTGGGAATATATTCACACTTCCAGGGCTTGTTTGTTGCCAACAAACATGATAAAATACTACAAATTTCAGGCAATAAAAATAAGCCAGAAAACTGTCAATATGCACATTATTGTCTCTCATTATGTCATATGGGTATGAGCTGCTATAATACATTAAATGAAGACTGTGTGTTTGAGCTGGTCATGATCTGATTAAAGCATCTTCAACATCAAGCTCCCAGAAATTCAACCAACCACCACAAACACTGAGATTTGCAGTCCAAACCAGGAAAAATAACTAATATGCATGTATTATCACTTACTGCTTTTAAAAGTGGTCAGATTTAATGCACCTTTAAAAAAAATGGGACAAAGGGACAAATCTGCATGAAAAACGACACTGCAAAAAATAAAAAACAAAATAAAAAACAACAAATTGTAGTATTTTTGTCTTTTATAAATGTTGTATTTTATAAAAATCTTGTATTTTGCTTTAGTCTTTGCCAGCACAAATACAAATACGTTCTTAAATTTACTTGAGAAACAAAATTACTTACAATATCAAGTCTCGTTTTCTGAAAATGTGTCAAAATGAAGCAAGTTTATATTTATAAAGAAGAAACAAAGAAGAAAAGTAATTTTAAATCAAATATATAAACAAAAATAATTAAATAAATACATTCAAAAGAAAAACTATATGATGTTTTCTTATAAGAAAAATAAACTTAATTTAAAGGGAAAATAAAATGTTTTTTCTGACACAACGGACAGATAATTTGCTCAATAAAAACTGAATAATGGAAAAAAATATGAAAAAAAATGTGGGAAAATGTACAAAAATAGTAAAAACAATCACATTAAATTAAATTTAAAAATGGGAAAAATTAACTAAAATAAAATAAAAATGAAAAATAGAATAATGAAAAATAATATATTTATTTTTATATAATATATATATACCTAAAGCATAAACTTAATTTAAAGGGTAAATTAGATTATTTTTCTGACACCACAGACAAATAATTTGCTCAATAAAAACTGGATAATGGAAAAAATACAGAAAAAATAAGTGGGGAAAATGTACAAAAATACTTAAAACAATAAAATAAAATTTTATAAAAAAGGGAATAAATTAAAATAAAATGAAAAATAGAATAATAAAAAATAGCTTTATTTTTTATATAATATAAATACCTAGTATAAACTTAATTTTAAAGGGAAAACAAGATTATTTTTTTGACACCTTGAAAGGATAATTTGCTCAATAAAATCTTAATAATGGAAAAAAAATGATAAAAAAATTATAATTTAAAAAAATAATAAAAACAATCAAATTAAATTAAATTAAATTAAAAAAGGAATAGAAATAATAAAGTAATAAGCGAAAATATACAAAAATACAAATAATAAAAACAATATACAAAAGTACAATAAAATGTAGTAAAATGAAAAAAAATGAAAAAATGAAACTGAAATTAAATAATCAATTTTGATAACTTTTCTTGGAAAATTACTTAATCTTATTTATCTTTTCAAGTAGTGTATTTTGATTTAAAAATGTGCATATATTTGTACTGTAAAAGACACAAAATAACACAAAAACACTCATTGTTACAGTGAATTTTAGAAAAGAACTCCTGATGAAGCCATACAACAAAAGTGAAAGGTTTTCACTTGATTCATTAACATTAAAAAATTACTTTCACCATCATAGGTGTAAATTTAAAGAAAAGAAAAATCTTTGTACACAAGCCTTCAAAACCTCCAACACACAAAAAATACACACCAGAACAAACAAGAGCTGGAAAACAGAGAGAAAGAGAGAGAAATATCAACCACAGAGAGTAAAATATCCACCACATTCAACGAGGAAGAGCACAACAAACTCACGGTACGACAGCAATAAAGGAATTCAAGATCACAACCCATTAAAATCACCAGGCTACGGCTACCCAAAGAGATCAGATCAGACCACTGAAATATAGAGAAATAGAGAGAGAGAGAAACGCCATGCCACTGTCACAGCCGCTCACACGACGACGGCACCCACAGGACGGGACAGCGGGGTTTGGGACTTACAGCGGTGGACACGCGTGCGTCCCTGATGGAGACAAACATACGAGCGACAGCGGCCCGTCCTGAGCTACCTGAGCCCTGACAAAAACAGAAGAATCCATGGCAGCTTCACATCATGATGGATTTAGGAATTCAGATTTAGGCCACAAATCATCACACATATTAAACAAAATATTAAGACAAATGTGTTAGTGCTGTTTAAGACAATCACACAAACACACCATGAGGAAGACAAACAGGTGAATGACTTCTTGTGCGTTATTTACCTGTGGGTAAGAAAAAAAACTAAAAATAGAATAATAAAAAAAAAAAAAAACAGGATAAAAATAAATTAAAGTAATAACATAATAATAATAATAATAATAATAATAATAATAATAATAATAATAATAATAATAATAATAATAACAATAATAATAATAACATAAAAAAATTATATATATAATATAATGGAAAAAATAACGGAAAAAATTGGGAAAATGAATAAATAAATAATGAAAAACAAGATAATGAAAAAACCCTGATAAAATGAAATAAAATAATGGGTAAAAAAAAAAAAAAAAACAATGGAAAGAAAATAATGAAAAAAGGTGGGAAAAATAATTAAATTATTGAATTAAAATAAAAAGAAAAAAAAACAATAGAACAATGGAGAAAACAATAAAATAAAAAAAAAATATAAAATAAAATAATGAATTAATGAATAACTAAATAAAAGAAAAATAGAATAATGGAAAACAAAAAAAAAGATAAATAAATAATTGAATTATTGAATTTACATTAAAAAACTGAATAATGAAGAAAACAATCAAAAAAATAATGGGTAAGAAAAAGAAAAAAATAATAATGGAAAAATAATAACAACCCCAAATAAATACATTACTGAATTAATAAATAATTACATTATTGAAATAAAATAAAATGAATGCATGAATGAACAAATAAATAAAAAAGAATAATGGAAAAAATTGAAATAAATGATTGCGGAAAAATATTGCAATTATAAAAAATTAAAATTAAAAACAGAATCATGGAAAAAAACAATAAAATAAATTAAAATAAAATAGGGGTAAAAAAAAGAAAAAAGAAAAAGAAACAAAATAAAAAGAAATTGAAAAAAAATATGGAAAGAAATATTTAGAAAATATAAAAAAATTATAAAACCCCCCTGAAAAAAATTAAACAAAAAAAAAAATAGATTAGTGCACTCTTAAAAAGGATGTGTTTAAAAACAACACAGCCTGTGTTGTTTCTTAACACACCTTTGTGTCTAGTTAAGGACAACACATTTTGTGTTAGTTTTAACTCAACCAGTGTGTTATTCCAGCTAACACAGAAATGTGTTGTTTTTTTCTACACACTATTGTGTTATAAATACACAATTTGTGTCAAGTATGTGTTATTTTTTAACAAATTTTGTATGCAATAAAGACATTGCAAACTAATGTATAGTTTAAACAATTTATTAAACCTGCTACCAACAATTACATAAAAACTCAAAAAGGTTAAAAAAAAGGGAGGTAAACAATCACAATACAGTCATTTCAACATTTTAATTGTTCCTTGAGTGAAAAGTTGTTAATGGTTTATAAAGTTTATACTTTAAATAAAAAAAAGTGGTATTCGACAACCTCTTAAAGGAGTAGTTCACTTTCATAACAACAATGTACAGATAATGTACTCACCCCCTTGTCATCCAAGATGTTCATGACTTTCTTTTCTCAGTTGTAAAGAAATTATGTTTTTTTTGAGGAAAACATTTCAGGATTTCTCTCTTTATAATGGATATGGATGGTGCCCCGAAGTTTGAACTTCCGAAATGCAGTTTAAATGCAGCTTCAAAAGGCTCTAAACGATCCCAGTCGAGGAGGAAGGGTCTTATCTAGCGAAACAATCGGTTATTTTCTAAACAAATTGACAATTTATACTTTTTAACCTCAAATGCTCGTCTTGTCTCATCTCTGCGCAGTCAATGTGTAGTCAGCAGAATCCGGGTCAATGCAGTTAGGGAACGTCTAAAAACTCCCATCTCGTTTATGTCTTCAATGTCAAAATTGTCTTATAATGCTGTTTTTAAAAAATTTTTGTAAAGGGAGTTTGAGTTTCTTTGTATGTTCACTTTGTAAACAGTATGTTGGTACTTTTGCTGCGATCTAAGGTGATTTTGAAGTTAGGGAAGAAAACGAGATGGGAGTTTGTAGACGTGCCCTAACTGTATTTACCAGAATCACACAGACTTTTGCATGCACTGCGCAGAGACGAGACAAGACGAGCATTTGAGGTTAAAAAGTATATAAATTGTCAATTTGTTTCGAAAATAACTGATAGTTTCGCTAGATAAGACCCTTCCTCCTCGACTGGGATCGTTTAGAGCCTTTTGAAGCTGCATTTAAACTGCATTTCGGAAGTGCAAACTTCGGGGCACCATCCATATCCATTATAAAGAGAGAAATCCTGAAATGTTTTCCTCAAAAAAACAATTTTTTTTACGACTGAGGAAAGAAAGACATGAACATCTTGGATGACAAGGGGGGGAGTACATTATCTGTACACTGTTGTTATGAAAGTGAACTAATCCTTTAAGTATTAATCGTTTTATTTACATATTTTTATCAGCATACAGGTGATGGTGAGGGTCGGTGAGATGAAGTCTCTCCTTTGTTTCCTGTCACGTCAGTAACAGCCACAAGCACTTCAGGAGTGTCTTCCATTCAAAGCTGGAAGAGTAAAATAAAGGTACTTTTGTTATTTATAGGCTACACATAGCGAATATTGTAAAATAGCCATAGCTAAAAAGGCAAGAAAATCTTAAATCAGAGATTATGTTAGCGTTAGGGCAATTTGCACAATACATGGCACCACGAATGTTCAATTTCAAAGAGAAAGACGCGACGAACGAATGCATTTCCTCATGTGAAGCACTACAATGTGTCAATGATTAAAATCTGTTTTGTCTAATAGGCGTGCTGAGGGTGGACTGGAAGTTTTGGATTTCAAAGAATTAGTTAGTTCATTTAGAATTAATTGGTTAAAAAAATGTCTCTGTAGTAATGCTTCAATTTGGTACTATATCCCCAAAACTATATTTCATAGATTAGGTGGTTTAGATTTTCTTTCCTTCTAAATTGCCGATTTCTCTCTCTATTTTTTACCAACAAGCTCTACTTGCTTGGAAACTGTGTTATGTGCACAACTTTTCTCCCCACAAAGAAATTCTGTGGAATAATTCATGTATTTTAATCGGTGGAAAATCTTTATTTATTGACAAGTGGTATGACAGAGGTATTGTTTTTGTTTTGGATTTATTTAAAGATGATGGTACTATACTGGAATATGAAGAATTTATGATTTTGTACAATCTTCCTCTGCCAGCAAGATGTTTCAATTCTGTTATCAAAAGTTTGTCTCCAAGTTATGTGCATCTATTTAAAACATACCTTTGCTTTAATGAGAGAAAAAACAACTATGCCCAAACTTTTATTGGATGGAGTTTGTCGTCTTGATAAAAAAAAAATGTAACAGTAAGTTTATAAAGCGAATGTTACACTATTCAGTATATATATATCCCCTAGATGTAAATTTTTCTGGACTAATTTTGTTGACTATATACAGTACATTGGAAGAAAGCATGGTTACTTCCTGAAAAATGTTGCATTTCTAATAAAATCAGAGAGATACATTTTAAGATTTTGCATAATGTTTACCCAACAAACTCCCAAATTGCTTCTTTTTTTGATATTTCTAGTTTATGTGTATTCTGTAAAGTTGAGGAAGAAACTTTACTTAATTTATTCTATCATTGCGATTCAGGTTAAATTTCTCTGGGAGAACTTAAGATCTTCTTTTATAAAATTTGATTTAAAATTTACGCTAAAAGAAATATTTCTATATTTTTCTAGTAGTGACCATGCTACTGAACTTGTTGTTAATTTTTTTGTTTTGCATTGTAATTTTTTTTATTAATAAATCCAAATTTCTTAGTATGTTACCTAGATTTGATGTCTGTTTTTTTTTTGTCATTTTCTTTTTCTTTCCTTTTTTTTGTTATAATATTTCTATGCACTGCTGTTTATAGTTGTTTTCCTTTTTGTCTTGCAATAATAAAAAAAAAAAAAAAAAAAAAAAAAAAATCATGTATATGTGCCAAATGCCCCTTGACCGTCTCCAAAAGATCACAAAAGACATTTTAAAAACGTATAATGGCAAATACAAACATTTCTTACCTTCACACATCGAATTTATGTCCTGACAATGAAAACTTGAAGCACGAGGAAATTTGCTTGTCTCAGTAGAATAACGGCTCATGAAGTGACGCAGGCAGCAATGTGATTGGCTGATATTTAACACATATTGTGTTGGACACACTGTGTTGGATATTTTCTTTTTTCTTTTTCGTTTTTAACACACACTTAACACAAAGTAACACAAAATGTGCTAAAATAGACATAACACAAACAATGTGTTAAAAATTAACACATCCTTTTTGAGAGTGTGGAAAAAAATAATGAAGCAAGTTAGGGAAAAATAATTAAATTAAAATAAAAATGAAACACAATAGAATAATAGAAAAAACAATAAAATAAAATAAAAAAAAAAGAATAAAAGAGTTCGGGTCCATTTGTCACACAGAGACTTTAGCGATTAAGTGATTTTCATACTTAGTATTTTAATTATTGACCAATACAAATAGCTAAACATTAAAAAATTTTTAGTTTTTAAAAAAGTTTTTTCTGGGAAACTGTTTAAAATTAAGTGAGCTTACTATTATTATAACATGAGAAAAAAATATCTGTCAACAAGATTAAAAAAAAGAACTTCACCCAAAATGGAAAAAAAGTTTATTTTTGTAATTTCACTGGCAGATAATTTTTCTTGTTTTAAGCATAAACTAACTTTATTTTAATAATTTGTACAGTAAAAGAAGACAAAATACTGAGGGGGAAAAAGCACTTCTGCAATTGAGAAGACTTTAATGCTTTGTCATTTTTAGAGCTTAGAGCTATGAATATTTCTCAGAAAAAAAGTCATACGAGTCTGTAAAGACATGAATCATGACAGAATTTTAGTGAATTATTCCTAACGCACCTCTCTTCTGCTAAAGTTCAGCTGAGTTTCTCAGATCTCAGCTAGTTTTCACTAGCTTTAATGCACCTTTCAGCAATTTATCAATTGATGAAAATGACTGCAGTCTTTAGTTTTAATAGCTTTTCCTGATAGAAGCTCATTTGACAGGGATTTCTCTTGATATAGGAAGGCTCTCTGACCTGTGAGTGAAGGTGGCAGCGGTCGGCTCAGGGTCAGTACGGCCGGTTGGCGTCCTTCGGCCTCTTCAGCTGAACTTTGAGCCTCTTCATGCCGATCTGAAAGCCGTTCATGGCCTGAATGGCTGCCTGAGCGCTGGACGGGTTATCAAAGCTGACGAATCCTGACAGACAAACACACAACAACAGCATTAACCAGATTCAAGAAGAAAATGAAGAATAATGAAGAACAAAGCCATGCTATCATGCAGGGATTCAGCTGATTACCTTTGAGCTAGAAATATTTACTTGAAGTCATTAAGAAATGTAAAATTAACATTTCAATAATTTTATAACACATGTTCATGCTCCACAGTTAATGACACCAAGCCCCAAACACAAACAAACAAACAAAATAAGCAACTTTTTAAATTTTTAAGTGTTTTGCTTAAAATTATGCATTTGGTTTTAATTTGACATTTTTATGATTTAATAGCTTTCCATCAACTTATGAACCCCCCGCAGTTCCCTTTCAAACACCAGTTTGGGAAAAACCCAGAAGCAATGGCATGAAAAATAAAATAAAATAAAATAAAATAAAATAAAATAAAATAAAATAAAATAAAATAAAATAAAATAAAATAAAATAAAATAAAATAAAATAAAATAAAATATTAAACAAATACTTTCATGATTGAATTAGTAAAAAAAATTAATAAATTAGATTCATTAACCCCCTGCAGTTATCTCGCAACACCCAATTTGGGAAAAAACCCCTGATGTAATGGCATGACAAAGACTGAATAATAAAATAAATAAAGTAAAATAAAATAATGAAAATATATATACTTTTCATGATTTATTTAATAAAATAATAATAAATAAAATAGCTTTCCATTAACTCATTGATCCCCTGCAGTTAACTAACAAACCCTATTTGGGATAAAATAAAATAAAATAAAATAAAATAAAATAAAATAAAATAAAATAAAATAAAATAAAATAAAATAAAATAATTTATTAATGAAAATAAAATCCTGATTAAATTACAAATAAATAAATAAAAAAAGCTTTCCATTAACTCATGAAACCCCTGCAGTTTCCTCACAAAAAAAAAAAAAAAAAAACTGATGTAATGGCATGACAAAGACTGATAAAATAAAATAAAATAAAATAAAATAAAATAAAATAAAATAAAATAAAATAGAAAAAAATCCCTACAATTCCCTAACAATCCCCAGTTCGGGAAAAAAAGCCTGATGTAATGACATGACAAAGACTGAAAAAAATAAAAATAAAATAAATAAATGAAATGAAATGAAATAAAATGAAATGAAATTAAATTAGAAAAAAATAGAATTAAAATAGAAATAGCTTTCCATTAACTCATGAAACCCCTGCAGTTCCCTCATAAAGCCCAGTTTGGGAAAAAAAATCCCTTATGTAATGTCATGACAAAAACTGAAAAATAAAACAAAAAACAAAACCCTAATATAATGGCATAACAAAGACTGTACATATTAAAATTTTAAACAAATGAGTAAAAATAAATAAATAATAATAATTAATAAAAAAGAATTATCATGGGAGCGTCTGGAGTTGATCCCGCCGGGCAAACAACAATCATTACAAACAAATGAAGTTCAAAACACCCTCACAACTTATTATGATGATCATGAGCAACTTCAAATTAAATTCTAGTACAGAAATTAATTAAGAAAATGCATCTGCTATAAAGTTGCTCATTTTCCAAACACTTTCCTGAGGTAAACTTTGTTAAAAGAGTCCCTGATGAGTCACTTACATCAGTAAAAATAGCTAAATTAACATTCTTACCCTGACATTTAAACCATCTACATTGCAACTATCTGTGTTTGACGAGTTACACGCTCGAGTTTAATACTTGATTAAATCACTAAATCACAGTATGAGCAACAGTCAGTGATTCTTGACTGAACAGATAGCAGAAAACATGAGCTCTGAGCGTGTTTGAGGGCGTCTTATGGGCGTCTGAGGGTGTTTTTAGTGGAGCAGGATCTCGCTCCTGTCCTCTTCTTATCATTCTGACCGACTGACGGCAGGAATTTTCCACCTGCCAGACGATTTCATCGACACGCTGCAGCTCTGATTGAATTTGCCTGCTTTTGTCTGACTCAAACCAGATAAGACAGCGCTTTCACACAAACCTTTAAACACATGCAGGACAGAGAGAGAGAGAGAGAAGAGCTGTCAGACAGAAGCGCTCCTCATAAACCTCAGCCTGTAGTCTATCATCATGCTGAAAACTGCTGAAAACAATAACAGTACAGCTCCAAACTAAACCACTATACAGCCCTGTGTCTGTTTGCTCTCCCATCATATACATGCTTGTGTACATTTGTTTATTTTATCTTTTAGAAGTGCAGTTTTACAGTTGTCTATTTTGTTGGAAAATAGACCAATACACTATTGCAATCTATTCAAAAGTTGATAAAAACTTGTGTAAAAATTGTGAAATATTATTATGAATTAAAATAGCTGTTTTCTATGTGAATATCTGATAAACTGTAATTTATTTTTTAGGATCAAAGCTGAATTTTCAGCATCATTGCTCCAGTTTTCAGTGTCACATGATCCTTCAGAATCTTTTTTTAATGTGCTGATTTGCTGCATTTATTTGATTAAAAATACAGTAAAATTGTGAAATATTATTCTTATTTAAAACACCTGTTTTCTATGTGAATATCTGTTCAAATGTAATTTATTCCTGTGATCAAAGCTGAATTTCCAGCATCATTGCTCCAGTCTTAAGTGTCACATGATCCTTTAGAAATCATTTTAATATGCTGATTTGCTGCATTTATTTGATCGAAAATACAGTAAAATTGTGAAACACTATTATAATTTTAAATAGCTATTTTCTATGTGAATATTTGTTCAAATGTTATTTCTGTGATAAAACCAGAATTTTCAGCATCACACCAAAAGCCTCAAGCTTAAAAAAAAGTAAATTGACATCTGTACAGTAGACCGCAGAAGAAAAAATGTCAACTCTTCAGCAATAAAAAAAAAAAAAAAGGAAAACAAATGTTAGATTATGTAGAGTAATTTTTGCTTATTAGTATGGATGAATTGGATCATGGAAGGTCGGCAGCAAAGACATCAGTTAATAAAATGAGATTAAATACATAAAGGATATTTAAAGTATTATTTAACATATTTAATTATTGCAAGTATGCGTTGAATTTCACCGCTTTTATTCATTTTGATCTGTTTTTTAGTGAGTGAGATGAATTAATGCATGTTCACATTTATTCTAGAACTAAAGGAACATCTTACAATTTCTCTCAACATGGGGACAGGAGAGCTTTTAATCAATAAATGAGAAAAAGTAACTCAGATATTTTCTTGTCAATTAAAAAGTAATGCATTACTTAGTTACTTGGAAAAAGTAATTTTACTATGCAACTTGCGTTACTTGTAATGTGTTACCCCCAACAATGTTAACAATTGAGACTGTCTTCTATCTGTGTGCCAAATTGCATAACTTTCCTGCAAGTGGTTCCATAGACATAGAAATGGAAGAAGAACGCCAATGGATACAATAGGTGCCTTCAGACCCTAAGAACAAAAATGTTTGTGAAAATGACCGCAGCAAATGAAATCACATTTATTAAAGCTCTTAAAGTCTACGTTTCAGAGCGTTTGTCTGGAACTCCACACACTGTACACGAAACAATCAATCAGCGAAAGCCCATCAGCCGCGGCGCTTCAGAAGAGTGCGTGTGTTTAACCGAGACGTTCAGATAAACACGCGTGTTTAGCACGTCTGCAGTGATAAATGCACACGCGAGTCTAATTCCAGCACGTCTGCTGACACCATAGAGTAATGAGGGAGAATATGTTCCTCTCCACACCGGAGGAAGCTGATGAAAAAGACCTGATTTAATTTCCTTCCTGAGCGGCGGCTTTATCTCATTTTATTGCGAGTTCGGAGGAGCCCGCGGGCGCAGACGCCACGCTCCTGTTTGTCAGCCAAGATCTTAATGAATAGTGATGAAAATAACGTTTAAATGTAAAGATGCAGAAAGAGACCTCAGCGTGCGGCGACACCAAGGCAGGAAGCGCATTATGAGAAATATAATGACGGCACGCAGGAAGCACTTCACGCTTTCCATGCAGCTGCGGGGCGGGTAAAGGAAAGGCATTCTGGGTAAGTTTGATGCCAGGGCTATTATCCTTAATAAAACTAAAATGACAACTTTTACAAATATCTTTGTTAATTGAAATAAAGCTGAACAAAATAAATATTAGATTAAAACATACTAACTGAAATGAGCTGAATAAAGGCTACAACTTTTGTTAATTAAAATAAAGCTTAAAAAAAGTAAATTTTGCTTTTAAAAAGTAATACAAACTAAAAGTGAACTAAAACAGTTTAAAACTAAATAAAATATAAATATTGAATAAATATAGACATTTTCCTTGATAACTCACTCAAATAAGTTAAAAACTAAAAACTAAAGTTACTGTTAACTAAAATAAAGCAGAAAACATATTAGATAAAAAATATAGAAATGTTGCCTTTAAATAAATATAAAAATAAATATTAAATGAGAAAATAGAAATTTATTTTGAAAAATAAAAAAAAACTAAAACTATGTAAAAATTGTTAATTAAATTTCATAAAATAAAACACAGCTTAAAAAGGAAATATAAATTAGGCAAAAAATAAATAAAACTAAAACTCTTAAAAACATTTTATGAGACATTAAATAAATATAAAAATAAATATTGGATGAATAAATAACTAAAACTGACTAAAAATAAAAATAAATGTAATTGTAATTGTTAAATAAAATACATCTTAAATAATTAAAATATTAAAATATACATATTAGGCAAGAAAAAAAAGTTAACTAAAACTGTTAAAACATTTTTTTTTAAAATTTAAACAAAACTAAACGAAATAAAATCAAACAGAAATAAATAAATAAAAATAATATATATTATGTGAAAGGCTTTTTTAAATTAATTGATAGATAGATAAATAAATAAATAAACAGAATTAAAACCGAAAACTGAACTAAAACATTTTTGTAAATGGAAATAAAGCTAAAACAAAATAAAACATAAATATAAATAAATGTAAATAATAAAAATAGACATTCTCCTGGGTAACTCACTGAAATAAGTTGAATAAAAACTAAAACCAAAGTTAACATATTTAATAAGTAAAAAAGTTATAAACTAAAACTTAAGTAAAACTGAAGCTAAAAAAAAAATTAAGCTAAATAATAGCTAAAAACTTAACTTAAAAATGAAAACTGAAAGTATAAAAAAAAAGCTAATGAATAATTCTAATCTATTAATACATAAATCATCGTAAAACATCTGACACCAGTCCTGAAGAGTCAGAATTAGAAAATTGGAAAACGCCGCCCTGAAGAGCAACACAAACTGTGAGGAAGATGATGGATATCAGACAGAATCTCATAACCGGCGACTGATGAGCGAAACCCGGTGGGAAAATCACACCAATCCCCGTCGGGCTCCGTCGGCCGTGACGCTGCTTCCCGGGCGCTAATTGCATCTTGATGAGCGCAGACGCGGGAAATAAAGCGGGAACTCACCGAAACACTTGCTCTGATTGGTGGCCCGGTCCACGAAGACTTTGGCGGAAATGACGTTGCCAAAGGGCAGAAACATCTGCATGAGCTCCGCGTCGCCGAACTCCTGCGGCAGGTGGTAAATAAACAGGTTACAGCCCTCCGGTCCTGCAACACACAAACACAGACCAACGCTAATGAGATTTCACACCGAGCCATACGCATGCAGATACACAGTCACCGCTCTCAGATTCAGACGTTATCGTCTTCGTTAAACGGAGATTTGATTAAACGTGGATATGGGAATTGAAGCCACTTCCAATGTGTTGTGGCTTCTTTTGGGAAAATTGGATAAACAATCATTTGTCAGTGTCTCCTGGCATTTGGCAGAGATCGTGTGAGATATCGCTTTAATCACATGCCAGACTGCATGTTCACATTGTCACATTAAAACACTGCTAATGGAGTCAACAATAAATATGAACAATAAAATAAATAACACATAAAAGACAAAAAAAAGAAAAAAAGAAAAGTGAAATCAAATTAAATGAAAATAAAAAAAAATATAAATTAAAATAAACAAGATAAAACAAAATTAAAGGAAAAAAATGAAATTCTATATGATCAAATCAAATAAAAAAGGAAAAAATAAATGAAATTTAATTAAAATTAAAATATTGATTTTAAAAATAAAACTGATAATGGAGCAAGTATATAATAAATGAAGACAAAATTAAAATAAAATAAAAATATAAAGACGACAAAATATAAATTATGTTATATTAATATCAAATAAAATAAAAACAAAAGACAAAA
>NC_133371.1:47577592-47696163 GCF_049309525.1 Garra rufa | reverse complement strand
ATTTATTAAGTAAAATAAAACGCATAAACCTTACTTATCAGCTTTACTAACATGGGAAAACATTAATAATGACAGAAAACAAAATTGGAAGCTGAAATTTGTCATCATAAACGTTCCAGACTTTTTTTTTTTAACATGTATTTCTGTGTTTTTAAATAAAACAATTGTATTTTACATTTTAGACTTGTATTTAGCTGCAAAGTTGTCTATAGTGTTTCCAGCACTAGGTGGCAGCAGAAACTCGGGCACGCGCTTGAGCCTTAGGCAGTGACGTCATTCGAGTGAAAACTATTACAGCTGCAGAAATGAGCAGCTCTTTTGTCAGATCTGTCTACTTACATTAGACTGCAGTCATATCAGCCACCAGCAGCTCAGTAATACTCACTTTATTTCAGTATTCCACCTGATAATGAAACACTTTCAAATTATTATGAATATTAAAAGGGTATTTTAATAGAATATTTCTACATGACATGGTAAAATATCTATAGTAAGTATAAACTCCAAGACCACAGTCATGTTAACCACCAAATCATAATAGAATATAAATCAAAATAAATAAAGAAATATATAAATAAACAAGGTTATTTTAAACTATATATAAAATTAAATATACAAAATATACAATTACAATTGAACTATTATAGAATATAAGGAACAAAAAATACTTAGTACATATTATCTTTACTAAAATTAAAATAAAAAAATAGAAAAAACAATACTTCAAATAAAATACATGTTTTCATATAGGCAAAATTTCTAATAAAATGTAGAAAAACACCTAAAACTGAAATAAAAATTAATAAAATCTATAAAGACTAACTATATAATTATAAGTCATAATTTTACTTACCTTCGTGTTGTTCCAAAACAGAAAGAAATGATTCTTAATCAGTATTTTTGCGTTTGCTTTGTTTCTTAAAATGCTACTTCTGTAAACTGCTACTGTTAAATTTGTTATTATTTTTAGATGCTACATCTGGAAACTGTTACTTTCAAAATCATAACATTCGTAGGACAGTACTTCTAGAAACAGCTTCTTTTAAAATTGTTTAAAGACATTCTAAAGACATTCCTTTTGGAAACTATTGCTTTTAAAATGGTTACATTGTTAATACGTTACTTCTGGAAACTGTTACTTTTTACAATAGTTACATTCTTAAAACACTACTTTTAGACATTTGGAAGTTATTTGTTTAACTTGTAATAAAATAACTAAAACTGACCTAAAAAATAATAAAATCCATAAAGACTAACTGAAAATCATTCAACTCTCTTTTATGTTGTTCCAAAACATAGAAAATCAATTCTTAATCAGTGTTTTTTTCTTTGTGTCCTGTAAATCATTCGTAAAATATTACTTCTGTAAACTGCTACTGTCAAAATTGTTACTTTTTTTTTTTTAGATGCAACGTCTGGAAACTGTTACTTTCAAAATCATTACATGCAAGACAGTACATCTAGAAACTGCTTTTAAAATGGTTACGTTGTTAAGATGTTACTTCTGGAAACTGTTACTTTTTAAAATAGTTACATTCTAAAAATCTTACTTTTGGAAGTTTGGAAGTTATTTGTGTAACTTGTAATAAAATTTAGTAAAATAACTAGTAGAGAAAAAAATAGTAAAAATGACAAAAACACAACACAATTACTAAAACATCATCATTAAAATAAAAATAAAAAATGAAAAATTGAAAAATTAAAAAAGTCTTAAAGTGGAAAGTGTTACTTAAAATTATTACATTCTTAAAAGTTACTCTTGGAAACTGTTACTTTTTAAATCGTTACATTTTTAGGATGGTACTTTTGGAAAGTCTTACTTTTAAAGTTGTTACATTCTTAAAACATTAATTTTGGAAAGTGTTACTTTTACAGTAGTTACATTCATAGAACATTACCTAAAATATGTAAATTCTGAAGATATTACTTCATGCTACTTTTAAAATGATCTTTAAAAATTCCTTTTCAGAGCTGCATGAACATTCTGCTAAATCTCTGTTTGTGTTCTGCAAAATAAAGCCCTGTGAGTTTGGAACAACATTAATGATGATGACAAAATCTTGACATGAATTATTCCATTAACCTTAAAATATTTTTCCAGAGGACAATGTACTTAAATTTACGGTTATTGCTAAAGAATAAAGCAGCATTAAAGTTATTATTATTCACTTAATGATGTTTTATTAACAAAGTTCGGGAGGAGCACGTCAGATACTTAGCCTAATTAACACAGCTGGAACTCACTCAAGTCATAGTAATAGTTACATCACTTCTGGAAAGTGTTACTTTTAAAGCTGTTAACTTCTTAAAACGTTACTTTTGAAGTTTGGAGATTAGTTGAAATGGTAAGAAAATGTAGTAAAATAACTAAACCTGAAATAAAAGGAGATTTAAAAAAAATGACAAAAACAGAACACTAAAACATCAACTAACATTAAAAGAATTAAAAATATAGAAATAAAAACGAATTAAAAATTTTGATAGATAACTATACTAAAATAACTGTGCACATGAAATCAAAATGTACTATTTTTGTCTTCATAATTCTGCCTCTGAAATGAGTTTCCTTTTTAGCTGACATCATCAATCCCATTTTCATTCAGAGACACTTTGATAAGCCTGAGGCCTTAAACGTTATAATTGAAACGTTGAGATCATTTGCTGTAGTAAAAGCAGGAACGGCCTAAAACAGGTTTGCAAATGCTCATGTAGTATTTGAACTTGTGCGAGAAAATGCCATCCCTCAGCCGCATCTCGTGCTCTCTTCATTGTGCAGAATGATTTTAGGTCATTAGCGCTTTCAAATATTCATACAATTATCTCCGATTTCCTCCTGTTTCGACTGTGTCCTGCCTCTCAGGCATTAATCAGAGCTTGTTTGATGTGTGTAATCCGCTAATATTGTTCAGTACGTAAACTCTGCCAGGCTTTTATTCAGCGGACATTATCGTGTCTCACAGCTTTGACTCCAGCACTGCAATTACACCCTCAACTGCTCCCATTAATTCAACATGCAGGAATTTCTGAGAGGAAAACGGCTCTCTCTGCATGAGCTGTCAGACGCCTCGCGCTGCCGCCGTTGGCCGACCATCCTGATCCCGGTCCAGCTAATGTCTGGAGAAGACGCAAGCCAAACTGGTCTGGGAACAGTAAAGTAGGCCATTTATGACACAAATATTCTGAATTATTAAGCAAAAAAAGACAAAAATTACTCAAATGTGCTCATTCTCAGGCCAACCAAGATTAGGATGAGTTTCTTTCTTCATCAGGTTTGGAGAAATGTGTCATTCCATCACTTGCTCACCAACGGATCCTCTGCGGTCAATGGGTGCCGTCAGAATGAGAGTCCAAACGGCTGATAAAAACATCACAATAATCAACAAGTTATCCACACCACTCAGTTAACATCCTGAGAAGACAAAAGCTGTGTGTTTGTAAGAAACAAATCTATTTTGGACTGTTTTGTGCAGATTTCTCTCTTGATTCAGACCACTTTTTCACTGGAGGAAGCATTATTATGGATTTGGATTTTGGTTAAAAACATCTTAATGATGGGTTTGTTTCAGCTTTTGGTTTCTCAAGATGTTAACTCAATGTGTGCTGCTCACCCTTAGGCCATCCAAGATGAAGATGAGTTTGTTTCTTCTTCAGAAATGTGTCATTCCCTCACTCACTCACCAATGGATCCTCTGCAGTGAATGGGTGCCGTCAGAGTGAGAGTCCAAACGGCTGATAAAAACATCACAATAATCCACAAGTAATCCACACCACTCAGTTAACATCCTGAGAAGACGAAAGCTGTGTGTTTGTAAGAAACAAATCTACTTTGGACTGTTTTGTGCAGATTTAAAGTAACTGCTACTTTTAAAAGCGTTTCATTCTTAGGACATTAAGTCTACATGATTAAGATGTTACTTCTACAAACTGCGACTTTTAAAATCGTTACATTCTTGAGACGTCCGTTTTGGAAAGTGTTACTTTTAAAATAGTTACATTGTTAGGATGCTACTTTTTCCAAGAGTAACTTTTAAGAATGTAATAGTTTTTAATTTTTTTTTTGTTAGTTTACAATAGTTACATTCATAGAACATTACTTTTGGAAACTGTTACTTTTAGTTTAGATACATTCATAGGATGTTACTACTGGAAACTGTTACTTTCAAAATTATTTTAAAAAATTCCTTTTCAGAGCTGCATGAACATTCGGCTAAAATCTCTGTTTGCGTTCCTCCAGTGAAAAAGTCAGTCTCCTGTTGTTTCTCACATCAAAGTCCATATATGTATTTGTTCAGAGCTGTTTTGGTTTGTAAACGGTGCTTGCTCTGTGCAGATTTCTCTCCTGATTCAGACCAGACCAATTTTCCACTGGAGGAAGCGTTATTATGGATTATGGACTCGTATTTTGGTCAGAAACTCATCTACATCTTGGATTTTCATTTTTGGGTGAACTATTCCTTTAATGTCCTTGTCAGATTATATGGTGGACGGAAACAGTTGCTACAGTCTGATTGGTCCGTTTTCAGAGGCGGGGCTTCACGGATCAATTGTTAGAAAAACGCAATGCATTCCTCCTGTTCCATTTCTTTTGCGCTTACTATTGTATAAAATGAAAGTGGTTTGCATAATTTCCAGAACATCCTCTTTGTGGACACTCATGGCTTTGCCGTCCATTCATTTCCTCTGAATGCATAATCAATCTTAGTGTTATTTTCCGACAGATCCGGTTTGCGTAGGCTCAGGTCCGTCCGGCTTGGAGAGAACGGGGCCTGCGGCGCTACGGCACAGGCTGGGAACATCAGCCTAGTAAATATTCAATTTAAAGGATTCCCAGATAAGACTGCCTGAAAAACGGAGGCAGCGGCCATTCTTCTTGATAAGAAAAGACGCCACCATCTGCAGGGAGAGAGATAGTGAACTCCTACAACAACCCAAAGCCCTCCACCACAGACAGACAGACTCAGAGAGAGAGAGAGAGAGAGAGGCTGCTCACAGAGAACAGAGTTCTTACAGGTTCTGGAAATTCAAAAAAGAAATTTATTTTGACCTGAGAAAGGCTGTAGACAGTATTAAACTTGACAGGCCAGTTCACAAATACAAAAAAGCACACTTTCTTCTTCATCCTAGCTCTTTTCTGCAGCTAATCTTTGAAATTCTGTCATCATTTGACTCCTTCATGTTGTTCCAAAACAGAATAATCAATTTGGAATCAGTATTTTTGTCTTTGTTTCCTGGGAACTGCTGCTGTTAAAATAGTTACTTTCTTAAGATGCTACTTTTGGAAAATGTTACTTTAAAAATGACATCGTAACATTCTTTGGATGTTACTTTTGGAAATGGTTACATTCTAATAACGTCCCTTTTGGAAACAGTTACATTTAAAATCATTAAACTCCTAAGACGTTATGTCTTAAAACTGCTACTTTTAAAAACTGTTACATACTTAGGACATTACTTCTGGAAAATGTTACTTTTAAAAATGTCTACATTATTAAGATGTTACTTCTACAAACTGCTTCTTTTAAAATTGTTACATTCTAAAGACTGGAAACTATTCCTTTTTTTTACAGTAGTTACATTCAATAGTTACATTCTTAAAACATTACTTTTGAAAATTGTTACATTTAAAATCATTACATTCTTAAGACGTTATGCCTGAAAACTGCTGCTTATTCTTACATTACTTCTGGAAAATGTTACTTTTAAAAATGTCTATATTATTAAGATGTTACTTCTACAAACTGCTACTGTTAAAATGGTTCCATTCTTAGAATGTTGGAAAGTCTTACTTTTAAAATTGCTACATATTGCTTCTGGAAAATATTACTTTTAAAATTGTTACATTCTTAAAACGTTACTTCCGGAAACTTACTTTTAAAAACTTTTAATTCATAAGACATTACTTCTAGAGAAATTCTTAGGATGTTACTTTTGGTAAATCGTAAAATTATTATATTCTTAAGATGTCACTTCTGGAAAGTGTTACTTTTAAAGTTGTTAAATTCTTAAAACATTACTTTTGGAAACTGTTACTTTTAAAAATGCTACATTCTCCGGATGTTACTTTCCTAAAATGTTACTTTTGGAAAGGATTACTTTTAAAATTGATTTCAGTTCTGGAAAGTGTTACTTTTAAAATTGTTACATGCTTAAAACAGTACTTTGGAAGCTGTTACTTTTGAAAACTGTAAGACATTACATCTAGAAACTGCTACTTTTAAAATGGTTACATTCTAAGGATGTTACTTTTGGTAAATCTTAAAATCGTTACATTCTTTAAGACGCCACTTTTGGAAAGTGTTACTTTTAAAGTTGTTATTTTCTTAAAACATTATACTTTTGGAAGCTGCTACTTTTAAAATGGTTACATTGTTAGGATGCTACTTTTGAAAAGTGTTACTTTACAATAATTACATTCATAGAGTGTTACTTTTGGAAACAACTGTTACTTTTACAATAGTTACATTCATAGAGTGTTACTTTTGGAAACCACTGTTACTTTCAATAGTTACATTCATAGGAAGTTACTTCTGGAAAATGCTACTCTCAAAATGATCTTTAAAAATTCCTTTTCAGAGCTGCATGAACATTCTGCTAAATCTCTGTTTGTGTTCTGCAAAATAAAGCCCTGTGAGTTTGGAACAACATTAATGATGATGACAAAATCTTGACATGAATTATTCCATTAACCTTAAAATATTTTTCCAGAGGACAATGTACTTAAATTTACGGTTCACAAAATAAACAAAGTCCTGTGAGTTTGGAACAACATAATGACAAAGTTTTGAGGTCAGTTATTGCATTAACCTCAAAATTGAACAATATTCTTACTTAAATTTAAGTTTAAGCTGCTTTACCGTTTACAATTATTCAGTTACGTCCATCTGGTATTAATAAACAGCTATAAAAAAAACCCAAGGTCATGGGTTCCCAGGGAATGCATAAATTGATTGTGCATCTTGAATGCAACATTAAGTCACTTTGGCCAAATGCATCAGTATAAATGCCAATAATCACAGTGCGCCTGTGTGTTTTAAATAACAGCATTTAAACAGTGACCTGTTCAAGCGGTAATGTCTGAATGGGGTCAGGGATTGATCCTCTGAGTCTCTCTCTCGTGTCCCGCTTCACTCCCATCTGCATTTCCACACTCAGAAGGGAATTTCAAACGGCTGCCGGAGGCTTCAGGTCGATGTAGTATTTACTGTGCAGTGTGTGATGTGTGTGTGTGTGTGTGTGTTTGTGTGTGTGTGTTTGTGTGCAGGTGAGCGCTGCTGACTGTGAGATAAGACGCTCTCTGATAACACGCTCCGTCTGTGACCCTCCAGAGTTTGTTGAATGTACGTGGAGCTGTAGCTGGAATGAGTCGGGATGCGGCGCCCCGTGATCATCATTTAGTCAGCTGGAAAAAGGAGGATAATGATGTGTCAATCACTGATGGGAGGACTTGGGGAAAACTGACAAACAAAAGGTTTTTAAAAGAAAAGTTCATCCGAAAATAAATATGCTGTCATTTTTCACTCACCATAAAAATCTTTTTCTTCACTCAGTTACAACTGTAAAAGTTAGCAGTGTTTGGCATCAGTGATTGATGGGGTTTTTGCATTTCTTATTTACATTTCTTAAATAATTACACTTATTTTGGCATCTTGATTTCACAATGTGACCCTCTGTGCTTTAACATACTGTATTTTAGGCCTTTTAAAAGAGAAATTCCACCATAATCTGTGATTCTGCATTCATTTAACATTCGTTTTTATTTCTGAAATATCATGCATTTCTTGCATATTGAGAATGAATTGTAAAAGCTGCCAGAAAGCACTATTTCAAATTGTGATTTATTTTATTTACAACAAAGGAAGTGGACATAAATAATAACTAATAAGAATAATACTCTTAAATATAATGTATGATATAAAACTATTAACATATGTAAAAAAATATATATACGTTAATAGTCATGATGCTTTAATGGTTCTTTTACAGCAATTATACGGCAAAAATTATATTATTATATTAGCACAAATATCTAAACACTTATAAATCAATATGCATTTACTTAAAAAAGAAAATTACTGAAGATTTTAAGTCTTGTTTTGTTAAAAATGTATCATAATTTATGATTAAAACAAGAAAAATATCTACCAGTGGGATCATAAAAAGAATCTGTCAAAAACTGACATGCATTTTTCTTGTTTTAAGCATAATCTCACTAAATTTGGATCATTTTCAATATTCATTTTAGAATCTTTTGTAAATACACATATTCTTAATTTAAGAAATTTGTACTGGAAAGCAGGACAAATTATTAGTTTTGGAAACTGTTACTTCTACAGCAGATTTACATTCATAGATTGTTTCCTCTTGAAATATTTACATTCTCAGGATGCTACTTTTGGAAAGTCTTACTTTAAAAATCATTACATTCTAGAAAGTGTTACTTTTAAAATTATTATTATTTTTTTTTAAATTCTACAAAAGGTTTTTAAAGGAAAAGTTCATCCAAAAATAAATATGCTGTCATTTTTCACTCACCATAAAAATCTTTTTCTTCATTCATTTACAACTGCAAAAGGTAACAGTGTTTGGCATCAGTGATTAATGGGTTTTTTGCATTTCTTGATTATGTTTCTTAAATAAGGACACTTATTTTGGCATCTTGACTTTACAATGTGACCATCTGCTTTTTAACATACTGTATTTCAGGCCTTTTAATAATGTTTTTATTTCTGAAATATCATGCATTTATGCATATCGAGAATTAATCGGAAGTGTCCAGAAAACACTATTTCAAATTTTGATTTATTTCATTTTTTAATAAGGAACTAATAAAAATAATAATCTTAAAGAATTACATTTGGCCCCAATTCTAAATATATGTTAATAACCATGCTTTTATGAAACTTGAATGGTTCTTTTACAGCATTTTTACTGCAAAAATTATTACTTTGAATATTTGTATTTTCCAGTACAAATATCTAAACATTCATGAATCAATATGCATTTACTCAAGAAAAAAAAAATATTTTTTTTTTTCATTTTTATTTTGTATCAAAATTTATACTTAAAACAACAACAACAATGAGATCATAAAAATAATCTGTCATAAACTGACATATAGAATGTTTCATCTTTAAACTGTTACTTTTAAAATACTTACATTCTTAGGACATTATTTCTGGAATATAATACTTAAAAAATAGTTACATTCTTAAGATGTTACTTTTAGAAGCTGCTACTTTTAAAAGAGTTACATTCTAAGGATGTTACTTTTGGAAAGTCTTAACTTTAAAAATCGTTACATTCTGGAAAGTGTTACTTTTAATTATTATTTTTTTTTAAATTGCGTTTTAGAGCTGCATGAACATTCAGCTAAATTTCTGTTTGTGCTCTACATAATAAAGTCCTGTGAGTTTGGAACAACAAATTAAAACATTAAAATAATTAATTAAAATTTTAAAATATTTTGCAGAGGACAATGTTATTTAAATGTCAGTTTATTTATATAGAATAGATCTGATTTACTATTACAATTATTCAGTTATGTCCAAAAAACATATTTTTTTTGCTTTGCATTTAAAATTTGCAAAAGTAACCGCATGAGGTCAAGCAAACAATGACAGAATTGTGATTTTCGGCCAAACTTGAACTCCTCTAATAACCCGAGAAGAAGAACAAAAAGATTCAAATCAGCGTGCTGCTTTTTATCGTTTAGAAAAGTCCATTTGCAGAGGCGATCAGCACAATTAGATTGCACAGGCTGTTTTGTGCACACATATTAAAAGCACGTCTGAGACATTTTGATAAATTGAAAGCATTAAGTGGTTTTCAGCCCTCAGAGATTTTCATTACGATCAAGAGAAACGTCCCGAGGTTAGACAGAGAGAAACGCACAAACTGGAGGATTGGGAGCAGACGAGCCTCACCAACATCATAACGCCGCTTACAGTGATGAATGCTGCTGCTGGGAAACTGATAGAGACACAATCTGTGATCTCTTCTGGAGAAAACACTAGATTGTGATTTTGATGAAGTGACTCTGTCAAAAGCACTCAGTGTGTGTGAGAAACACACACACAAACACACACACACACACACACACACACACACACACACACACACACACACACACACACACGTCACTGATTTCTTTACTCACTTGGACCTTTTGAGGAGAAATGTGAAAATATGGCATCTTCACTATGAGCACTTCTACTTTAACACATGGATTTTAGGAAATTTTTGACACATTTTTAAGTATCACATGACTAAAAGTCTCCGATTTTGTTTTGTGGTGCATGCTTTTATGATTTTTTTAATGGCTCCTTTACAGCATTTTTGCTTTTTTCGAAGATTGCAAAAAGTAATTGTTTTCCAGTACAAATAGCTGAATGTTGTTAAATCGACATGCATTTACTTGAAGAAGGTAAATTACTGGAGATTTAAAAAAAAAAAACAAGACAATTTTGGCCAAACAACACTGAGGAATTATGTCAATTAATATCTATGACTTGGACTTTGTGTTGCAACTTTCCATCATAATTTAACATGAACTCAATATTAGTGTTTAATTATGAAATATTATGCATTTTCAACAGAATATTGAGAATTGATTGGGAAAATTGTCAAAAAATTGACTGACGCCACTCTTTAACATTATGCAATTAATTTTATGCTACTTTAATGGCCCTTTTAGCATTTTTTTGTCTTTTTCAAACATGCATTGTTGGTAATAATTGTTGCATAAAGATTACATTGCAAAAAATAAAGTTTTCCAGTACAAATACCTAAACATTCTTAAATCAACATGCATTTACTACAGAAGGAAAATGACTTATGAAATCTTGTTTTGTGAAAAACCAAGTGGTGCAACATTCCATCATAATTCAACATGAACTCAATATTAGTGTTAATTATGTAACATTTGATGCATTTCCAAAAGAACACTAAGAATTGATTAGGAAAATTGACTGACGGCACTATTTAACATTTTGCAATTCATTTTACTTAAATAAACAATTCAAAACAAAAAGAGGATATCAATAATAAATAACAATAATAAACTTAAATAATTACATTTGGTCCCAATCCCAAATATATTACACATGCATTTATGACACTTTAATGGCTCTTTTAGCATTTTTACTTTTTCGAAGAAGCATTGTTGTTTATGAAAGTTTTGCGTGAAGATAACATTGCAAAACTAATTTAATAACTCTTGTTTTCCACTGCAAATACCTAAATGTTCGTAAATCAACATGCATTTACTTGAGAAGGAAAATGACTGAGATTTTAGGTGTTGTTTTGTGAAAAACCAAGACAATTTTGTCCAAACACCACTGAGGAATAACGTCTATTAATATCTACGACTTTGTTCTGTGGTGCAACATTCCGTTATATTTCAACATGAACTCAGTTTTAGTTTTTAATTATGAAATATTGTGCATTTCCAACAGAATATTGAGAATTGATTGGGAAAATTGCCAAAAACTTGAATGAAGGCACTCTTTAACATTCTGCAATAAATTTCATTTAAATGAAAGATTCAAAACAAAAAAGGGGATATAAATAATAAATTATAATAATAAACTTAAATAATTACATTTTTACAAAAAAGTAAAAATGCTAAAAGAGCCATTAAAGTACCATAAAGGCATGACTAATATATTTAGGTTTGGGACCAAATGTAATTATTTAAGTTTATTGCTTTTTGTAATAATTTGTTATTTATATCCACTTTTTCTGTTTTAAATCTTTCATTTAAATAAAATTAACTGCAAAATGTGAAATAGAGCCATCAGTCAATTTTTTTTCTGGCAGTTTTCCCAATCAATTCTTGATATTCTTTTGGAAATGCATCATGTTTCATAAATAAAAACAAATTTTGAATTCATATTGAATTATGATGGAATCTTGCACCACTTGGTTTTTCACAAAACAAGATTTAATACGTCATTTTCCTTCTCTAGTAAATGCATGTTGATTTACGAACATTTAGATATTTGTACTGGAAACACGAGTAAACTTTTTGCAATGTTATCTTCACGCAACTCTTTTATAAACAGCAAGGCATCTTCGAAAAAGACAAAAATGCTAAAAGAGCCATTAAAGTAGCATGACTAATTGGGACCAAATGTAATTATTTAAGAGTATTATTAATCTTTATTATTTATATCCACTTGTTCATTTAAATAAAATTAATTTGTGAATGTTAAATAATGCATAGTACAATAGTAAATAGTACAAATACCTAAATGTTTGAGAAGGAAAATGACTCAAATCTTATTTTGTGATATACCCAGATCATTTTGGCCAAACAAGACTGCAGAATAATGTCATATAATAATACTTTGTTCTGTGATGCAACATAGAAATTCCATCATAATCTGTGATTTTTCATGCATTCAACATGAGTTTTTTGAACAGAATACTGAGCGCTGATTGGAAAAGTTGCCATAAAACTGACTGACGGCGCTATTTCACATGCTTCCATTTATTTTAATGAAAGATTTCAAAACATAGAAGTGAATAAGTCACTTTCACGTTGACTTGCAAAAATAATATTCCCATTTTTTAAAGCCGTCCAGGAGGACCATGTTTACTGAAAACGCTCTGCCTGTCACCAAACGTTTTTCTACTTCTTAAGATGGAAATTGCTTTTTCTCCCCCAAACATTCTGCCAGACTAGATGTTTGCTTTTCCAGAAGATTATTTATCTCTGAGATGCAATCGAGCATTATGATGCTGACATTATGTAATGGAGTCAAAGCGGCGACGAACAGGTTGGTTCAGTCTGCAGGTAGAGGCTTATCAGAGTCCATGTAATTAAATCAACCATCCCTCAAATAAATCCCTCAAAAGACATTTATCGGGATCCGCCGCTGTGATATGACGTGCCGCTCTACTGGAACGGAACGTTTTGTCCGGATGAAAGCGCTTGAACTCGTCACGGGGACAGTTGCACACGGTGGCACTTTCTGTGTGGTTAAAACCACAGAGAAAGCATGAGGATCAAATGCTTTATTTGCACATAAACTGCACGCTGGAGCTCTGAGGAACTGTCAGTCTGGTTGAGCCGCATGCTGCTGCGTTCGGTTTTTGCTGAGGTTAGAAATAATACGATGAAAACACTGCATCTTAACAAGGTTTTTACCGGCACTCTAATAAAACAACGCAGCATTTCCTGAAGCACAAGCCATTAGAAAGCATCTGCATGTTTCCACCAAAGAGAAAGTGCATGAAAATTCATCTTTGGGGAATCAAAAACATCAGTAGTTTTATTAATAAATATTTGCATGGATTGACTGCTTTAAGTTTTATGTAATAATGTTTAAATTACATTTATGCCTTTGGCAGGTGCTTTGATACAGATTTTTTTTTTTTAATCAGCACATGCATTTCCTGGAAAGTCACTGAATCAAATTAGTGATGTTGCATGCTCAAAACCAGGACTGAAATTGAAATCAAGACAAGCATCTTATGAAGCATCTAAAATAACCTCCATCTCATTTTAATGTCCATCTAAGATGTTTGCATGCATCTGGACTGGTTTTAACCAAAGAACCTGTTTTTAGGTCAGAAAATTGGCTCCACCATGAATGCCAGTATTTTTGGTCATAAATATTGTAATGTATAAATGTATGCATTTATCCAACTGCATTTCATTTTTTAGTCAGCTAAATTTCAGTCATGCATTTCCTGGAAATTAGTATTTTAAAGCATCTGAAATCATCTCTATCTGATTTTGATGTCCATCTGAAATGTTTGCATGGACCAGTTTCCATCAAAGCAAAAGTGACTTTAGGTTGGGAAATTGGCTCCACTTTGAAACCTGCTGGTCTCTGCCCCAGTAATACCAGTACTTTTAGTACATTAATATACTTTTTTGTGTGACTTATTTAAATAATGTTTAAATTGCACTTTATGCATTTAGCAAATGTATGCATTTATTCAAGTGCACTCCAGTTTTTACTCAGCTCATGCATTCCATGGAAATGCAGCTCTGATTATATCACTATCTTAAGTTAGTGATGCTGCATGCTCAAAATCGAGATTTACACTCAAATCATGACTGTGATGCGCATGTTTTTTGTGGACTGATTACGAAACACAAACTCCATCTTAACACAATCTTTATTGTCTCTCTAATTAAACAACACAACATCTTTCCAGCAGCGCAAGCCATCAAGAAGCATCTGAAATAATCACAATCTCACTCTGATGACCATCTGAGATGGATCTACTAAAGGAAAAAAAAAGCGATTCCTGAAAAGTGAAACCTGAACCACACTAAAACCAGCTTGTTTTTTTAAATTGCACTTTAAATTACAAGTATGCATTTAGCAAATGTATGCATTCATACAGTTTTTTAACCAGTTCACGTATTTCCAGGGAACATCTGGTTGTATCCAAGTATTCAATTAGTGATGTTGCATGCTCAAAATGGGTTTAAACTCCTAAATCAAGACTGTGGACGTGGACATTAAAACTTGAACCACACATTTTGCTTGCCATATTTTGGAATAAAGCTTAAATTGCACTTTAAAATACATTTACGCATTTAGCAGATGTATGGATTTATTCTCTGAAAATGCACGTCCGACTAAGTGAATTAAATTAGTGATGTTGCATGCTCAAAATCAAGATTCACACTCAAATCAAGACTCTGCATCTTAGCACAATCTTTATCTTCTCTCTAACAAAAAACGCAGCATCTTTCCAGCCATCATGAAGCATCTGAAATCATCTCGATCTCACTTTGATGTCCATCTGAAATATTTGCATGAATCTGGACCAGTTTCCACCATGGTTCAGGGTCAGAAAATTGGCTCCATATCAAAATCTGAACTACACTAAAGCCAGTAGTTTTTCATTAATATTTTATGAATACTTTATAAGAAATTACCTACACATCAAAACCCGCTGGTCTCTGCACCAGTAATACCAGTATTTTTAGTCCTAAATGCATAATTAATGCATTAATTGCATTATTTTTTTTGCTATATATTTAAATTCATATGTAATGCATTTACATTACATTTATGCATTCAGCAAATATATGCATTCCAGTTTTTAGTCAACTTGTGCATTCCCTAGAAATGCATGTCAGATTATACTGAAGACAATGAATTAAATTACTGCAGTTGCGTGCACAAAAAAAAAAAAAAAAAAAAAAAATTCAAGATTTGAACTCAAATCAAGACTGTGATGTGTATGTTTATTTGTGGATTGGTTATGAAACACAAACATGATCTTTATCATCTCTCTAATAAAACAACACATCTTTCCGGCAGCACAAGCCATCATGAAGCATCCGAAATCATCTCCATCTCACTCTGATGTCTATCTGAGATGTTTGCATGGATCCACCAAAGAAAAAGCGATTCCTGAAAAGCAGTGATTCCTAAATGTATGCATTTATCCATTTTTTAACCAGTTCATGCATTTTCAGGGAATGCTCATCTGGTTGTATCCAAGTATTAAATTAGTGATGTTGCATGCTCAAAATGGATTTAAACTCCTAAATCAAGACTGTGCATGTGTTTTTGCAAGTTGGTTATGAACTAACACAGTCATCATTCAGCTTTCAAAACAGGTTCTCAGAGAGTTTAAGCAGAAAAGATAATCTTTAACACACTCATGATCCTCAGAGACAGACCCTCTTCGCCTGCGGCTCCGTCAGAGTCTCAGAGGAGTCTACAGATCGTTTCTCCGCCGTCTGCAAAGCTTCTCCT
The DNA here is from genome assembly GCF_049309525.1 of Garra rufa. Classification (NCBI taxonomy): domain Eukaryota; kingdom Metazoa; phylum Chordata; class Actinopteri; order Cypriniformes; family Cyprinidae; genus Garra; species Garra rufa. The sequence continues at coordinate 47,680,432 of NC_133371.1, read as the reverse complement.
CCATTCCTCTCCTCCCACAAGCCGTTCTCCGGAGGCTGGTAACCCGGTTCCATTGGGTCCAGAGGGTCTTTGGAGAGCAGGATGCTGATGGACGGAAGCGTCCGGTGGACGGTCACCTCCGAATCGCCTCCTTCCTGACTCTCCCAAACCTCTCGCAGGCCCTTGTACTGCAGTTTGGTCATCTGATGGAGGCCTCCGATCTTTCGTTTCATGATCTCGGCGCACGTGATGGTTTTAGTCACGGCTCGTCCGGACCCGCTGAACACCACCTGTCTCAGTCCGGTTTGACCGACGTCCCCGGGTTCGTCCAGCATGCGTGCCATGGCGAAACCCATGAGATTGCGAATTTTGCTGCCCTCCTTCACCCTCATCTCCAGCACACCTGCCGGCAGGCCGGGAAACGGACACGTGCTTTCCTCTTCGATCCGACACACTTTCTTAAACCCACCCGCGTGAGTTTGTTTAAGCAAAGGTGACGAGGCGGAGACGCTTGTGGTCTGACCCGGAACGGACAGACGGGGGTCCTGACTGGCATTGAGCTCCATGGGAGGACGTTTGATAGTGATTTCAAATCATTCCTTCATCTTAAACACTCAAATTACAAGCAATTTCTTAATATTCTCCGTGATTAGTGTCCTGCGGATGAATCGCTCGAACCAGAGGCACACGGAAATGAAACTCATGACTTCATGGATTCATTCACAAGATAATAAACCAAAAATGTCTTGCTTGAAATGCAAAGCTTACCCACGTGTCTTTAAAAAAACACACAATCTAATCATTCTGGTAAACTTTCTCCTAGATTTGAACTTCTGGAAATGAAGTGGCAATTCCTCCAAGGTGTTTTGGGTTTTGGACAGCACACTTACTGTACTTCTGCAGGACGATCCAGTTGCAGATCCAGCTCTTCTCTTGGGTTTTCCAGACCTCTGTTTTCTCCCGTTGTCCTTTCAACTTTGCGGATGTAGTCACTGGAGTGCATCTCCCTCTCTTTCGCTGTCCTTTTCTTGTCTTCCTCCATGTGCCGGCGGAGCTGGAATCTCTCTGTTTCTCGCCCGACACTCGTGCTGCCTCGTAAATGCTGGTGGGGGGTGAACGAGAGAGAGAGAGAGAGAGAGAGAGAGAGAGAGAGAGAGAGAGAGAGAGAGAGAGAGAAAGACAGAGAGAGAGGGTCAGCCTTCTTAAAGCAACAGCAACCTCAAATCTCAAATAAACAATATTAGTAATTAAACTTCTATAGGGGGTCTTTCAGGATGCGAAATTGTGTCTTCTGTTGAAAATGGGCATATGCACTATGTTTAATCACAAATGCACCTTCTTCTCCTGAGAAACATCCACCGATGTACAGTTGTTTAATATTTTATTTAGTTTCTAAACTTAATTTTATCCATTGATATAAATAGTATATTAATTCTTATTGTAAATATGCCAAAATGTAATTTTGCTTTAGTAATATGCATTGCAAAGAACTTCATTTGGACAACTTTAAAGGTTATTTTCTCAATATTTATTATATATATATTTAGATTTTTTGCATCCTCAGATTCCAGATTTTCAAATAGTTGCATATCAGCCAAATATTGTCCTATCCTAACAAACCATACATTAATGGAAAGCTTATTTATTCAGTTTATAAATCTCAGTTTCAAATAAATTGACTCTTATGACTGGTTTTGTGGTCCAGGGTCACATATAATCATATATATATATATATATATATATATATATATGAATCTGTGATATAATTTTCTATTAAAAGTGGCATAATATTTTAATGTTATTTAAAAAAAAAAAGTAAAAATACACACACATGCATGATTTTCTATTAAATCTAAATATATTTCTATGATTGTACATGTTATTTCTCTCTCTCTCTCTCTCTCTCTATATATATATATAAACTTGACAATATATTAATATTTGATTTTAATATTTGACATATTTATACATTTTCAATAAAAGTCCCATTATTTTGTTTTATTTTTAAATACATTTTAAAACTCGTAACTTATCGTCATACTTGTAAATACACACACATTTTTTAATACATTCATTTATTTTATATTAAACGTAAACATATTTCTATTATTGTGCATGTTACTCCTTTCTCTCTCTCTCTATACTGTATATACTTGATTGAAAAAAAAAAATCAATTATAACATGCAAAAGAAATAGATTAAAACTTGTTCCAGTATGATTTCAAACATACATACATGGGTCAGAGACGAAAAAGGGTTCAAACATTAAAAACAATAAGTGTAATACTGCTTTAAATTGTTGTTGCATTTCAAAAAATATTTAAAAAGTTTTCTGTTTAATTTAATTGCATTTTTGTTTTTGGTTTTCTGAGCAAAAAATAAATATCACACATTTTTCCCTAATTTACAGAAGACAGCCACTAAAATGTCATTCAGTGTAACAATCTTGTCAGGCATATTTACAACAAAAAATAATTTATGACATATTAAAAGATGAAATACTTGCACCCCAAATACTAATTAGTTGTAATTCTATATTTTTAGGTTTGGGTTTTGCCTATTTGTCAGTAATAATTTTTTACTCATTTGAAACACAAAAATGTATTTTATATAGTTTAATATTTACAAGTCAGAATAAGCATGTTGTTTAGATTTTTACATAAATATTGTGTCACACTGAATAACAATGTAACATTATTTCTACTAAATTTTGACATTTTATTCTCCAAAAATGTAAAAGTAGACACTTAACTTACATCTAATGCTATCTGGGCATAAAATCAATTTTATAAATTTCTTTTGACCTGGACATGTTTGAAAGTCCCATCATGTTTTAATATAAAGCGACTCTCCTGATAAACTCTGCAGAAGGTCCTGTAGCTTTAAAAACGAAGCCAGCAGCTCTAAAGCAACTTTGCTGATCCGTTTAAAGGACGTCCGGTGCGGGGACTGTAGGAACGCTGACAATTAAAGCATAGTTCTGGAACACAGAGCCACTGGGGCTCAGAAGGACGCATTTCCAGCAGGTGAATGAAGGTGTGAATGAAATTAGCTGCAATCTAATTGAAAACACCCTTCACAGGGCAGAGGAAAGTCAGACTGCTAAATGTGCTGCGCTCGGCCTTTACCCCTCGACATGCATTTGGCCATTTCCATTTGCATAATGTGATGTTAATGGTCTTTATACAGGAGGAATCTTGGGACGGAGAGAGCTGGCCGTTCATCGATGTCTCTTCACTCGAGGATAAAATGCAAAATGGATTTTTATCACCTGTGCACACATGAGTTATTTGGCAACATCTATCCTTTCCTTCCCTTTTTATCCCGCCATTTAATCCCTTTTTAATTAACCTATGATCTAAACGAGCTTAACATGATTTTTTTTTAATCTGTTTTTCATTTTTCATTCTGGTGTAAAGCGCTTTGAAGCACTACTGTCCATGACATTCACATTCAAGCATTTTGCAATGCTTTTATCCAAAGCGACTTACACTGCATTCCCTGGGAATCGAACCCTTGACATTGGTGTTGCTAGCGCCATGCTACAGGAATGCTTAAAAATGCTATGAAATGTGCTTAACAAAACAGTTCTGATTGGATGAGCTTTATATGAACCTTATCTTTGCAACTACACTGTAAAAAAACAAAAAAACAAAATTTGTTCAGTCAACTCAAATAAGTTTATTTAACTTGAAATGTTACGTTGTACTAAGATACAACCTTAACAAAAAAAAGTATTTGTTGAACTTAACATTTCAAGTTGACTAAACTTTTTTCGAGTTGACTGAACTTAAAATTGCGAGAATTAAAGTCGCAATGTTTATGAATAAAGTCAAAATTATGAGAATTAAAGTCGAAATTACGAGAATTAAAGTTGAAATGATAAGAATAAAGTCAAAATTAAGATTAAATTTAAATCAAATCAAAATTATGAGAATAAAATTGAAATTATGAGAATAAATTATGAGAATAAAATCTAAATATTTTGAAAATAAAGTTGAAATTACGAGAATTAAAGTCGAAATTACGAGAATTAAAGTAAAAAAATAAGAGAATTAAAATTGAAATTACACGAAAATATTTCGAGAATAAAGTTGGAATTATGAGAATTAAAATTAAAATTTAATGAAAATTATGAGAAAAAGATTGAAATTGTGAGAATAAAGTTGGAATGTTTTGAGAATAAAGTCAAAATGTTTTGAAAGTGAAGGTGAAATTCTGAGAATAAAGCCAAAATTTCAAGAAAATGTTTCGAGAATAAAGTTGAAATTATGTGAATAAAACTGAGAATAAACGAGAATTAAAGTTGACATTTTGAAAAGAAAATTTTTGAGAATAAACTCAACATTTTGAGGGTTTCGAAATGAAAATTATGAGATTAAAATTAAAATTAAAGTGAAATTATGAGAATAAAGTCAAAATTCCGAGAATTAAAATTGAAATTCAGGGAATAAAGTCGAAATTACGAGAAAATGTTTTAAGAATAAAGTCAAAATTATGAGAATAAAGTCAAAATGTTTCAAGAATAAAGTCGAAATTTTGAGAATAAAGTCAAAATTACAAGATTTAAAATTTAAATTATGAGAATAAAGTCAAAATGTTTCAAGAATAAAGTCGAAATTTTGAGAATAAAGTCAAAATTACAAGATTTAAAATTTAAATTATGAGAATAAAGTTAAAATGTTTCAAGAATAAAGTTGAAATGTTTTAAGAATAAAGTCTAAATGTTTTGAAAATAAAGCGAAATTATGAGAATAAAGTCAAAATATTTCAAATATAAACTGCAAACTACAGCAGAATAGTGTTAAAATGTTTCAAGAATAAAGTTGAAATTTTAAAAAATAAAGTTGAAATATTTTACAAAAAAAAAAATTCAAGAATTAAATGCTTAGTTTAATGTGGTGGGACAGATCACTGTATTCATGTGAAGTCTTTTCGATTACAATGAGACATTTTTTTTAACATGCCACTAAAACACAGTTGTACAAGAATTGTCTGATTCCCATTGGCAGAAATTAGTTGAAAAATCATGAAAAAAATCATACTTTTGTAAGTCAAAATGTTTAGATAAAAAGGCAACATTAATCTCATAATAATTCAGATAATAATTTGGATACTTAGTATGTCAATTTTAACCTTTAAAATCACAGTTTTGACTTGATATGTCATAATTGCACCTTTTTATCTCTTAGTATGTCAAAATTATGACACATTGAAATGAACATAGTAAGTCATACTTAGATAAAATCAGTCATAATTATTAGATAAAAAGTTAAACTGCCTTCATCCAGTGTTTAGATTTTTGTACTAGAAATGTATGCAAATTAGTGCATATTTCATTAAATAATGGCTCATTTGCATATTTAAACCTAACATTTTAGAAAACTTGTAATACATTTTTTTTTGTTTCCAATTATCAATGTAATAATTAACTTGGTAAGTGAGGTCATAACTATTCGTTCATTTTTTTTTTTACCCTATTCACCTGCAGTGCTTTGCCTTAAGAGGTTAAACTACTAAATCTAAAAAAAATCAAAATGATCCTGAAATCACTGTCTAGTTCTAAAACACTTCATTATATGATGCTGCTAGAAGGAATATAGTGTTATCAATTTACAGCTCTCACTGTTACCATCCCTGTCTATTATGTATTCATACTTTGCCATTTTGTCTTTTTAACACAAATAGTATCATTACTCTCTCTGACTCTCTCTCTCTCTCTCTCTCTCTCTCTCTTTCTCTCTCTCTCTCCCGCAGGCAGCTGTGTATCTCTTTATGAGTGATGAGGGTAATTTCACCCAAACAGCCAAACGATCATTTCACCCCCTCACACACACACACACACACACACACACACACACACACACACACACACACACACACACAGTGTATAAGCGGAGGCATTTGTTGCGGCGTCTCCTGCTGTGGGCAGCGTCGTGTTCAATGAAGAGTTTATCATATTTAAAAACAGATTTACACCCAAACGAGAAGCAAATTGTTTCAGTGAGATGAGAGGCAGAAACATGCAATGATTGTTCATCAGTAATTGTGAGTAAAGGCTGTCGTGTCGTGGACGTCCGGCTTGTTAAAGACAAAGAGACCGACGGGCATAAAAAGTCTGATGAGTTTGAATCGGGGTCGAAATAATGGGGACTTGTGGCAAAAATGCCACCAGAATTAACAAATATGCCCTACAGATTCAAAATAATTAAACTAAGCCAATTTATGCAATAAATCTAAAAATCTCAGCGTAATGACAAAAATAGACTTTTTTGCTTTTCTGTCTCGGAATTTCTACTTTTATCTCAGAATTATAAAAAAGATCTTAAGAATGTAAAAATTTTAACTTAAAATTTTTAACTCAAGGATGATTGCTAGAAGTGAGCAAAAATGCTGATTTTCTCAGTGTTGTCAATAATCAAAGAGCTGAATGGAACTCCTGAAATTCCTCCTGAAAACTGAACTAAATCAATATTAAACTGAACTGAATCAACATTGAACTGAACCAAATCAACATTAAACTGAAATGAATCAACAACAAACTGAAATGAATCAACATTGAACTGAACTGAATAAACATTAAACTGAACTAAATCAAAATTAAACTGAAATGAATCAACATTAAACTGAACTGAATTAACATTAAATTGAAATGAATCAACATTAAACTGAACTGAATCAGTGACCTGAATCAACAATAAACTGACCTGAATCAACATTAAATTAATTCAATCAACATTAAACTGAACTGAATCCACAGTGAACTGAACTGAATCAACATTGTGCTAAACTGAATCAACATTAAACGGACTAAATCAACAAAAAACTGAACAGAATCAGTGAAATGAACTAAATCAGCATTGTACTGAACTGAATCAACATTAAATTAATTTAATCAACATTAAACTCAACTGGATCAACACTGAACTGAATCAATATTAAAATAAATTCAATCAACACTAAACTGAGCTGAATCAACATTAAACTGAACTGAATCAATATTGAACTAAACTGAATCAACATAAAATGATCTTAGAATTATAAAAATTGCTCTTACGAATGTAAAAATAAAATCTAAATCTAGTTTCAAGAATGATTACTGGAAGTGAGAGAGAGCAAAAATGCTGATTTTCTCAGTGTTGTCATTAATCAAAGAGCTGAATGGAATTACTCCAGTGTTTTTTCAGAGGAGCCCTCCCTGTTTTCCTCCTGAGAATTGGCCGTTCTCGTTCAGACAGTCCATTGGTTCGGGCTGAATGATCTGTCGTCTCTCATTCGCCGGGCCTTCATTCTGTCCCGCTGTCCTCCGCTGGGACGGGCCCGCTGAACCTCTGCTGTCTCTGCTGATCGTCTGCTTAAGTGACAGCGCACACAGAGCTAACCAGAGCACTGACAAACCCAAATAACTCTGTGCTGAATATCACGGATCACCGGCCCGTGCTCAGAGGAAATAAGACGGGAATCACGTCGAGGTTTTGTCGTTGAGGGAGCTGTAAGAAAGAGGAAACGTGATTGTTCAGGAGGAACATCAGGACTGTGAGTTTGTTCAAAGGGAACAAGATGAGCTCATCAAAACATCATTATGATCATTATGAATCGTTTTGGTAAGCAACAATTATGAGAAGAAAAGTCTAAATTATGGCATACTTATGAGATTATGATATAAAAAATGAAATTATGACTTTAAAAGTCAACTGACATACTGAGTCATAATTTTAGATTCATTTGAAAACATTATGATATAACTAGCCCTTTTATCTCATAGTTTTGACTTTTCTCATAATTTCAAATTTATATCTCTCAACTTAATTTTATATGACCTAAAAGCAGTAACTTTCACATTAAACACGCTAGAATAAAACAAATGTAATACCTAGAAAAGTAGAGATCAAGTAATACATATTTACAGAACAATCATATAAGTGCTTCAAGAAAATCAACATTAATCTGAACTGAATCGACACTTAACTGAACTAAATCAACATTGCACTGAGCGAATTGACTCAAGCAACACTGAACTAAAGTGAATCAACATTAAACTGAATTTAATTAACATTGAACTGAATTGAATCAACATTAAAATGAACTGAATCAATCGTGAACTTAACTGAATCAACAATAAACTGAATTGAATTAATGCTGAACTGAAGTGAATCAACATTAAACTGAACTGAATCAATAGTGAACTGAACTGAATCAACATTAAACCATTCTGAATCAATATTGGACTGAATTGAATCAACATTAAACTGAACTGAATCAATTGTGAATTGAACTGAATCAACATTAAACCATTCTGAATCAAAACTGATAAATCAACAATAAAATCAATAGTGAACTGAACTGAATCAACATTAAACTGGCTAAATAAATGTTAAACTCAACTGAATCCACACTGAGATGAACTGAATCAGCATTAAACTCAACTGAATCAATAGTGAACTGAACTGACTCAACATTAAACCATTCTGAATCAAAACTGAAACTCAACTGAATCTATAATAAAATTAATTGAATTAATTGAATTAACTCTGAACATAATCATCAACAGTGAACTAAACTGAATCAACAACAAAATCAATAGTGAACTGAACTGAATCAACATTAAACTGAACTGAATCAATACCAAACTGTACTAAATCAACATTAACCTGAATCAAATCCACACTAAAAAGAACTTAATCAACAGTCAACTGAACTGAATCCACTGAACACTGAACTAAACAGAATCAACATTAAACAGAACTGAATTAATATTAAAACTGACTAAATCAACAATAAACTGAAATGAATCAACACTGAACTAAACTGAATCAACATTCAACTGAACTGAATCAGCACTGAACTAAACTGAATCAACATTCAACTGAACTGAAACAATACAAAATTAAACTGAGTCAACATTAAATTGAATTAAATCCACACTGAAATGAACTGAATCAACAGTGAACTGATCTGAATCAACACTGAACTAAACTGAATCAACATTAAATTGAACTGAATCAACACTGAACTAAACTGAATCAACATTCAACTGAACTAAACCAATACAAAATTAAACTGAGTCAACATTAAACTGAATTAAATCCACACTGAAATGAACTGAATCAACATTAAACTGAACTGAATCAAAGCTAAACTAAATTGAATCAACACTGAACTGAATTGAATCAATACTGAAGTAAACTGAATCAACATTAAACTGAACTGAATCCACATTGAACTAAACTGAATCAACATTAAACTGACTAAATCAACATTAAACTGAGCTGAATCCACATTGAAATGAACTGAACCAACAGTGAACTGATCTGAATCAACATTAAACTGAACTGAATCAAAGCTAAACTAAATTGAATCAACACTGAACTGAATTGAATCAATACTGAACTAAACTGAATCAACATTAAACTGAACTGAATCCACATTGAAATTAACTGAATCAACAGTGAACTGAACTCAATCAATACCGAACTGAACTGAATAAACATTAAACTAAACTGAACCAATACTGAACTAAACTGAATCAACATTAAACTGAATTGAATCAACACTGAACTAAACTGAATCAACATTCAACTGAACTGAAACAATACAAAATTAAACTGAGTCAACATTAAATTGAATTAAATCCACACTGAAATGAACTGAATCAACAGTGAACTGATCTGAATCAACACTGAACTAAACTGAATCAACATTAAATTGAACTGAATCAACACTGAACTAAACTGAATCAACATTCAACTGAACTAAACCAATACAAAATTAAACTGAGTCAACATTAAACTGAATTAAATCCACACTGAAATGAACTGAATCAACATTAAACTGAACTGAATCAAAGCTAAACTAAATTGAATCAACACTGAACTGAATTGAATCAATACTGAAGTAAACTGAATCAACATTAAACTGAACTGAATCCACATTGAACTAAACTGAATCAACATTAAACTGACTAAATCAACATTAAACTGAGCTGAATCCACATTGAAATGAACTGAACCAACAGTGAACTGATCTGAATCAACATTAAACTGAACTGAATCAAAGCTAAACTAAATTGAATCAACACTGAACTGAATTGAATCAATACTGAACTAAACTGAATCAACATTAAACTGAACTGAATCCACATTGAAATGAACTGAATCAACAGTGAACTGAACTCAATCAATACCGAACTGAACTGAATAAACATTAAACTAAACTGAACCAATACTGAACTAAACTGAATCAACATTAAACTGAATTGAATCAACACTGAACTAAACTGAATCAACATTCAACTGAACTGAAACAATACAAAATTAAACTGAGTCAACATTAAATTGAATTAAATCCACACTGAAATGAACTGAATCAACAGTGAACTGATCTGAATCAACACTGAACTAAACTGAATCAACATTAAATTGAACTGAATCAACACTGAACTAAACTGAATCAACATTCAACTGAACTAAACCAATACAAAATTAAACTGAGTCAACATTAAACTGAATTAAATCCACACTGAAATGAACTGAATCAACATTAAACTGAACTGAATCAAAGCTAAACTAAATTGAATCAACACTGAACTGAATTGAATCAATACTGAAGTAAACTGAATCAACATTAAACTGAACTGAATCCACATTGAACTAAACTGAATCAACATTAAACTGACTAAATCAACATTAAACTGAGCTGAATCCACATTGAAATGAACTGAACCAACAGTGAACTGATCTGAATCAACATTAAACTGAACTGAATCAAAGCTAAACTAAATTGAATCAACACTGAACTGAATTGAATCAATACTGAACTAAACTGAATCAACATTAAACTGAACTGAATCCACATTGAAATGAACTGAATCAACAGTGAACTGAACTCAATCAATACCGAACTGAACTGAATAAACATTAAACTAAACTGAACCAATACTGAACTAAACTGAATCAACATTAAACTGAATTGAATCAACACTGAACTAAACTGATTTAAAAAATGACACCATTGTCTTTCTGCTGAGCTACGAACAGCTGAAACTGAACTAATGTCATAATTGCTAAATTTTGCAATATTAACAATGTTACTTTCCTATTTTTGTGAAGCTGCTTTGAATCAATCTGCTCTAGAGATAAACGTGACTTGATTAAAGCTTCACCTTAGACCCTCCATTTACTGACTGCAAGTTTGAGCTTGTTTTTCTAAACTGAGGATGGAATTTTCTAAAGGGTTTTCTATTGGCCTGTGTGTCAGATTCTGTTGACACACACATACTGACATTGGATTATTCCTTTAAGGAACGAGGTGTTTAACAGTCTGTCTCTTTCTTCATTTCTCATTCTAAGCGTCTCCTCGAAGCAAGAGAAGCGTGAATCTCACACACGGCAGCGACATTAATCCGTTTCTTTATCAAACGGCCATCAGGAGCAGAAGACCGACAGTCTGCGTCAGGAACTCCAGGGCAAATGAATCCCGCTCCCTCTCCCATCCGTACCTGCGCCTGAAGCCCTGAGACGCGTCTGATGAGGAACGGCCGGGGGCAGCAGGGTGTAATTAACTCTCCAGAACAGCAGTGACACCTTACAGCCCCGATGTGTCCCGACACCCTCAGCACTGCAATGCAGATACACAGAGAAAGAGAGAGAGAGCAGTTCAATACAGTGTCACTCACTCAGCGCTTGTGTTCACACACACACTTCACATATTCACATTCAACAGCAGACTAAAAAAAGCGTCCAAAAAAGTCAGGGGTTCAATTCCTAGAGAATGCATGAACTGATCAAATACTGCTAAATGCATTAGGGTCAAAGACGTTAAGATGTCAAAAGAAATTTACAAAAGTGATTTTATGTTCATAAAAAGCACATTAAAGCAAAGTAAAGTGTACTTTTAAGGTTTCAAATAAGATTTTGGAGAATAAAATGTCAAAAGTGGTTGAAATAATGTTGTTACATTGTCATTCAGTGATATTCAATTATTCATTCAATATTTATGTACAAATTCAAGCAACATGCTTATTCTGACTTTCGGCAGACACACATCATTTGGGTACATACTAAATATATAAAAGAATAAGGGAGCATATTACATTTTATTGTGTTTAATGAGTAAAAAATTCAGACAAAAACATAGGATAGTGGCAAATTAAAAAAAAAAAAATATATAATTACACCTAATTAGTATTTGCGGTGAAAGTAAAAGAAAAGAAAAAAGAAATAATACAAAATCTTTTATTATGTCATAAATTGATTTTTGCTGTAAATATGCATGACAAGATTGTTACACTGAATGACATTAGAGTGCGTGTCTTCTGTACATATTAAAATATATAAAAGAATAAGGGAGCATATATTTTAAATAAATTTTATTGTGTTTTAAATGAGTAAAAAATTCTTACTGGACAAATGGGCAAAACTTAGGATAGAACTATAACTAATTAGTATTTGGGGTGTAAGTAATTTGTCTTTTAATATGTCATAAATTGTAAATATGTAAGATTGTTACACTAAATGACATTTTAGTGGGTGTCTTCTGTAAATAAGGGGAAAATGTATGATATTTATTATTTGCTTAGAAAAACCAAAACCAAAACGCAATTAAATTAAACAGAAAACTTTTTAATATTTTTTTAATATATTTTTTTATGTTTTTATTCTTAAACCCTTTTTCGTCTTTGACCCAATATAAATGCAAATGCAAGAGCATCATTTGCACTGTTTATCAATGAAATTGCATGACTTTTCCAGTTTGTGATTACTGGTTTTAAAGCTTAACATAAATAGAAAATATTTATATTTGCTGTTGCTTAATAAAAGTGAACATTTGTGAGCATGGGCATAGCAAAACCAAAGACATGGGTACATACATATTAAATACATAAAAGAACAAGGGAGCATATTAAATTTTTTTTTTGTGTTTTAAATGAGTAAAAAATTCAGACAAATACATATGATAGTGGCAAATTTAACAAATGTAGACTTACAACTAATTAGTATTTGGGGTGAAAGTAATTCATCTTTTAATATGTCATAAATTGATTTTTGTTGTAAATATGCCTGACAAGACTGACACTGAATGACATTTTTTGTGGGTGTCTTCTGTAAATGAGGATATTTACTTTTTGCTCAGAAAACCAAAACCAAAAATGCTATTAAATTAAACAGAAAACTTTTAAATATTTTTATATGTTTTTATTTTTAACCCTATTTCATCTTTGAACCATTACTATAAATGCCAATTCAAGAGCATCATTTACACAGTTTATCACTAAAATTGCATGATTTTTCCAGTTGTTTGTGATTACTGGGATTTTTCTTTTAAAACCCACAAGCATCAGTTTGTACTATAAAATATTTTAGAGCTTGCAACTAGGAAGCTATTATACAAATTTCCATGAATTGTCCATGTCTACATAACACTTTAATTCCCTCATAAATCCAGATTTTATTGGATGGTTATCAGATGGATCTCAGGGCACTAAAAAAAACAAAGCAAAACTATGATGTCAGTTTACAGTTGATCATTGCACTTGCAACATGAAGGTCATGGGTTCGATTTCCAGGGAATGTATGAACTGATGATAAAATATATACCTGACATAAATAGAAAAAATTTTTATTTCAAGGTCTAGAATTTTTTTTCTAGGTTTAGAAAATGTAATTAAATTATAAATATAAATGCAAATGCAAAAGCATCATCAATGAAATTACATTACTTTTTTTTGTAATTAGTGGTATTTTTTTATTTTTTAGATATTTTTCTCACAAAGAGTAAATATGATAAAATAATTTAAAGCTTCACATAACTAGGAAAAAATATATATTGGATTTTCCAGGTCTATAAATATTTCATTTTAAATTCCCTCATATTGTATATCCAGGTTCTGTTGCTAAAAGAAAAGTGACGTATATGTATGTATATATATGTATATGTATATGTATATATCTTTAATGCAATGTAAGTAACTTTAGATAAACATGACAAATGCATAAATGTAAATTTAAATCAATGAATTCAAAAATCGTGAAAACCTTTAATTTTTAATTCCAGCCTTAAAATCACAGTGAACAGGTGCAGAAGCGACAAGAAAACAAACATTTGTTTCTACCAGGTTTCTACCCGAGTACATCTGATAGCAAACGCTTGAATTCATTCCTTGGCGTTCGCTGCATTAAGATGAAACGTGGTTTTCCTGCGTGTTCTCTAAAGGCGAGTGGAGCGTGTTAACGTGGAGAGTTTAATTGAACAGCTCTTCAGTGTAATTGTCATTACCTGATAATGGCAGAAGAACGCCATGCTTCAGACCCACTAATGGAATTATTGCAGTATTTTGATCAATTAAATTAAAAACAATTAGAGTTTTATGCAGAAAAGGAAAAAATGGATGATTAATTATTCCACGTTAACTGAATGTTTAGACAGGAAATGATGTTAAAGTCTTACAAAAACACTCTGAGAAGTTGCTCTAACATGTTTTGAACATACTGTAGACATCAGCCTGAGTACAACTGAAATATCAGTTCATCTATCAGTGCACAGTTTACAATTAAAGAACCATTGTATTATTTTGCTGTGTGTGCACTTGTTTTGCTACATGTATGAGGCCCAAAATGTTGTCACTGGTCAAAAATATCTTTAGTAAAATAGTGACATTTGTACTAAACTGACAGAAGAGCTGATTTTTACCCTTTCAAAAGGTCACAAAAAAAATCATGTTTTGTTTTTGAAATCAAATAATGTATTAAAATTAAATCCAATGATTTACACTTTAATTGCTATTTAATAAAAATTCTGATGACTTTTAGATATGAACATCATGAACAATTCTGTTCCACGCGTTTAGATTTAAAAAAATAATTCTACAATTTACAAGAAAATATTACTTAATTTTTTTTAAAAATATTTGATTGTGCATTACTTGCTGTTACTTGTTCATTTGTGAAATTTACTAGCAATTTCTAAAAATATTTTCACTCAGAAACTGCTAGTAAATTTTACAAATAATTACAAAGTAATATTGAACTAAACAAAGTTTTGAAGTAGAAAAATGTACATTTTAGAAAATAAATAATGAAAATTAATGTTTCCTTGTCAACTAACTAAAATAGGTTTAGGCAGATGCAATAAAATTAAATAATAATAAATAAAAAATGACAAAAACACAACATTACTTAAAACTTAATAAAACTTAAAAGAAAAAAATCATGATTTTCTATAGGTCTTATTCAATGAAATTATTTAAATATATTGACAATTTCTGTCAATAAAACAAGTTTGATAAGCAGAAATACCTTGAACATTATTCAAGTATCATTGAAATACAGTTTTTGTTAGTAGTTTGAAATTTCGTTTTAGTTTAAAATTTTTCATCTTCAGTTGATTTTTGGTTAAGGTTTAATTCATTTAGTTTTTTTCTTGTTATTTTCTTTTTTTTTTTAATGCCCATATAAATAGATTTTTATTTCAGTTTCAGTTTTATTTATTTTAGTACATCAAGTTAAACTAAATGAAAATTTGTAATATTTTATTTCAGCTACTGTTTACTTCAACAATTTTTTATGACTTTAGTTAACTATAATATATGGAAGCCCATTTCTGCCTCAAAATATAAAAAAAGCATTTTTGAAATTATGAGATGGGATTGTTAATGTACATTCAAATTCTGGGGTATATTCTGCTTGTTATTAATAAGCTGTGTACTGAAATGGCCTTTTTTTTTTTTTAGAAAACAAGACATAATATCTTAAGTCATTTTACTTGTCCAGTAAATGCATCCCGATTCAAGAATTTTTAGATATTTATACTAGACAACAAAACAAAAATACTAAAGAATATCACATTGCAAAAAATGCATTCCTTACTTACATTTTTAGTCTTGTTTCCAGCCAAAATATATAAAAATTCTGGTAACACTTTACAATAAGGTTCCTTAGTTAAGATTAGTTAACCACATTAGTTAACATGAACTAATAATGAACTGCACTTATACAGCATTTATTAATCTTTGTTAATGTTAATTTCAACTTTTACAA
This sequence comes from Garra rufa, assembly GCF_049309525.1. Classification (NCBI taxonomy): domain Eukaryota; kingdom Metazoa; phylum Chordata; class Actinopteri; order Cypriniformes; family Cyprinidae; genus Garra; species Garra rufa. The sequence continues at coordinate 47,664,419 of NC_133371.1, read as the reverse complement.
ATGCAATTTTAAAATCTTGTTAACATTAGTTAATGCAGTGTGAACTAACATGAACAAACAATGAATAACTGTATTTTCGTTAACTAACGTTACAAAAGATTAGTAAATACAGTAACAAATGTATTGCTCATGGTTAGATCATGTTAGTTAGCACATTAACTAATGTTTAACTAATGAACGTCTCAGGTTACGTATGTAACCCTGGTTCCCTGAGGGAACGAGACGCTGCGTCATACAACGCTTTGGGGAACGCCATTGGCGGGCCGCACTCTGAGTCATAGTCTGCAAACCAATCAGAAGACGGGAGTGACGTCACAGGCGCGGTGACGTCAGCGACCAGGAAGTATAAAGCACGTGCGTTTGAAGCCGGCGGCAGCTCTTTTAGGAATGAAGCGAGTGCCGCAGGGATGCGGGGATTATGGTCCATGATGCAGCGTCGCGTTCCCTCAGGGAACCAGGGTTACATACGTAACCTGAGACGTTCCCTTCCGGGAACTCGAGCTGCGTCATACAACGCTTTGGGGAACGAGATGTCCACGCCCCCATAATTCCAAGTCCCTGCCTAGTGTCTGCTAGGACAAGGGTGGAAAAAGTTGTGTCTGGTGAGCCTTGCCAGAACACGGAAGAAATCTCCGCCTGGGGAACTTGCCAGGACGCGAGTGGTAACACATCTCTGTCTGTGACAACCACCAGACAAGAGGGAGAGATACTCCTCGGCCCTCAGGCCCGCTAGGAGAAGTAATACACCACTTGCCTGGGAGACTGCCAGGCCAAGAGGGTAGGAATGCATCTCCTGTCTGGGAAACTGCCAGACCAGGAGGAGTAAACATTCTTTGGTTCTAAGAGAAAACAGTCTACCTCAGTCTGGACACTGCCAGAACACAGAGGGATAAGGAGTGCCTGGTAGTATTTGAGTGCCAGGACACGAGTAATACACCTTCGTCTAGGGAAATTGCCAGACCGAAAGGGGTAAAACATACTTTCCTTGATAGAAGGAATGCGCCTTAAAGGATTGAAACTCTGCCTAGGGAAATTGCTAGGACAAGAGTAATAACACACCTCTATCTGGGGGCTACCAGAAGAGAGGGATAAATAGTGCACCTGGTGAAGATGCCAGGGCACAAGAGGATTCTGCCTGGGGATACCAGGACAAGAATAAACATACATGTCTTGTCTGGGGAACTGCCAGAACAAGAAGGATAAACTCTGGGCCTAGCCTTGTTGCTAGGGCGAGAGGACAAACGAGCCGGGAGTGGCTCTGAGGTCAAGTTCGTAAAACCTGACGAACGTTAAAGGTGAGGACCAACCCGCCGCACTGCAGATGTCCTGGATAGGGACACCTGCCATCAGAGCTTTAGAGGCAGACAAGCCTCGAGTAGAGTGAGCCTTGACTCCCAACGGTGATGGGAGACCAGAGGACTCGTAGGCAGTAGAAATGGCATCTACGATCCATTTACTGATATTGGGCTTTGAAGCCGGGCACCCCCTCTTAGGGGGGCCGTAACAAACAAAGAGTTGCTCTGATTTATGCCACATGGCAGCTCTGTGGACGTATGTGTCTAGTGCTCTTACTGGACACATTAGGTTATACTTCCGGTGGTCGGGCTCCACGAATGGAGGAGGATAAAACGCTTGAAGCATAATCGGCTGTGGTGTTGAAGATGGGACCTTAGGAACATACCCAGCTCTTGGGTAGAGAAATGCTTTGGCCAACCCAGGCGCAAAGTCAATGTATGAAGGGGCCACCGAAAGGGCCTGCAGGTCCCCGACTCTCTTAAGAGAGGTAAGAGCAAGCAGCAGCGCTGTTTTCAAAGTAAGCATACGATCAGAGACCTCTTCTAAGGGCTCAAATGGAGGCTTACATAGAGCTTCTAACACCACAGCTAAGTCCCACGTGGGGACTCTCGGTTTCACTCGAGGCCTCAGCCTAAGTGCACCGCGGAGGAAACGTGTGACCAGGGGGTCTCTGCCTACTGAGAGGCCACCATGAGGGGCGTGGTAGGCCGATATAGCCGCCACGTACACCTTCAGGGTGGAGTGAGCTAACCCTGCGGAAAGACGAGTCTGCAGGAACTCCAGTACTGTACCGACCGGGCAGTGAACTGGGTCTAACCGGCGTTCATGACACCATGAAGTAAACAGGTTCCATTTAAGGCCATAAAGTTTCCTCGTAGAGGGAGCTCTGGATTGAAGAATGGTCTCGACAACCTCGGTTAGGAGACCGGCTTCTATGAGTTGTGCCCCCTCAGGGGCCATATGTACCAGCCTGCTGAGCTGAGATCATCAAGTGGAGGAAGGTCTCCAGAGAACGGAGCTTGTGAAGCCAATGCAAACAGTACAGCCTGCTCTTACATGTCTAGAAAGACAAACTCAACACACAACGGAGTAGCAGAACTAATTGGAAGCAAATGTTTGTTAAAGTGCAACATCAATGGTTATGCTGTAACTGCTCTACTTGACACAGGTGCTCAGGTCAGTATTATTGATCAAGCCTGGAAAAGAACATACTTACCTGATCAGCAGTTGCGACCTCTGAGCGACTTAATGGGGTCCAAACCTCTTCATGTCTTGGCTGTTAATGGCGACGTCTTACCATTCGATGGGTGGGTTGAGGCGACAGTAAACCTTCCTGGCAACAGTGATCCACAGTTAGCAGTTCAAGTTCCTTTCCTGGTGGGTAAAATGGCCCTGGAGCGACCCCTCCTGGGATTTAATGTCATTGAACAGTTGGTAAAAGGACAACCGAGTGGTGCAAGTGTTCTTACAACAATTGCTACCCTGCTAACGGGAGCTATGGAGATTAGAGACGATCAAGCTGAAGTGATAGTAAACTTTATACAGACACAAAAACCATCTTGTGACACTGAGGCCATTGTCAAAATTGGATATCAGAATGTTGTTATTCCTTCAGGTCAACTGGCACATGTCAAATGTCCAATACCTATAGATTTTGACTTGTCAGAGCCGACCATCTTGTTCGAGTCTAATGTAGACAACCCACAGCTTGAGCGACTTAACCTTGGAGATGGATTGCTGGAAGTCTGTGGGAGACAAAGGCCGTTCATTAACATTCCAATAGGAAACCATACCAGTAATGACATTACCTTACCACGACGAATGAAAATCGGTAGCATACCGTCCATTAAGAAAATAGTGGAGACCGACCAAATAACAGAACCAGTCCCTGTGGAAGTTAACAGTGCAGAGACACAAGGAAGAACTGACAGCAACAGGATTACAGTGACGGAGCATTGGGACCCGTCTGTTGATTTAAGTCACTTGACTGAGGAGCAACAAAGGATGGCAAAGAGAATGTTGTACGAAGAGTCTGGGGCATTTGCACGCGATGACGAAGATGTGGGTTGTGTCCCAAGTTTGCAGATGTCTATCAACCTGATTGACAATATTCCTGTCCAAAGAGCATACTCCTCAGTTCCCAAACCACTTCATAAAGAAGTTAAAGAGTACATCCAAGACCTTTTGGCCAGAGGTTGGATTGTGAAGTCAAAGTCCCCTTACTCTGCACCGGTAGTCTGTGTCAGAAAGAAGGATGGAACACTTCGACTCTGTGTTGATTATAGACTACTTAACAAGAAAACTGTTCCTGATAGGCATCCCTTGCCTCATATTCAAGACCTCACTGATACTTTGGGAGGGTATAGCTGGTTCTCGATCTTAGATCAAGGGAAAGCTTATCACCAAGGCTTTATTGCAGAGGGATCACGACATCTGACTGCTTTCATTACTCCTTGGGGCCTTTATGAGTGGGTGCGAATCCCGTTTGGCTTAACTAATGCACCTGCTGCCTTTCAACGAAGTATGGAAGAGATGCTGGACTCCCTACGTGATGAATGTTGTATCCCGTACCTCGATGATATCTTGTGCTATGCGAAAACTTTTGAAGAACATGTGGAAGGACTACGGAAGGTGTTGCAAGTTGTACAGAGACATGGAGTTAAGCTAAGACCGTCCAAGTGCGAAATGTTCAAAAAAGAAGTGCGATACGTTGGGCGACTGGTCAGTGCCGAAGGAGTCAGGATAGACCCTAAAGATTTGGATGCTGTACAAGCCTTGAAAGCAAAGAAACCTACCACAGTTGGAGAAGTCCGGAGGATGTTAGGATTTCTCAGTTACTATAGATCTTATGTTCAGGATTTCTCTCGCATTGCCAAGCCGATATATGATCTTTTGCAAGTGAAACGAGGGACAGAGACTATCAAAACAAAATCCAAGGCAGATGGAAAAAAGAATGTTCAACTACCATCACGAACACCTATTGAGTGGAAGGAAGAACATCAAAAGATACTGTGCAGACTAGTTGAAGCTTTGACTACTCCACCTATCCTTGCGTATCCTGATTTTGACTTGCCTTACACACTTCATACAGATGCCTCAGAAAAGGGACTTGGAGCTGTACTTTATCAACGGCAAGATGGCAAAATGAGAGTCATCGGATATGGGTCAAGGACACTGACACCGGCAGAGAGGAATTACAGACTCCATTCAGGCAAACTTGAATTCCTTGCACTGAAGTGGGCAATCTGTGAAAAGTTTCGGGACTACCTATTTTATGCCCAGCACTTCACAGTTTATACAGACAACAACCCTCTGACCTACATAATGAGTACTGCCAAACTTAACGCTGTGGGGTATAGATGGGTTGGAGAACTGTCAGACTTCAGGTTTGATATCAAGTACAGACCTGGAAAGATGAATGTGGATGCGGACATTCTTTCCCGGTGCCCACTGGACATCAACCAGTACATCACAGAGTGCACAGAAGAGTTGTCTAGTGAGATTGTCAAAACCACATGGGAGGGCACAAAGGCTGCCGAACAAAAAGATGTTGCTTGGGTCGCTGCTCTTAACCAGGCTCAGGAAGAACAACTGGAGAGCGATGCTGGTGAAGTCTTAGAAAATCTAAGTCATGATGAACTGCGGAAGGCACAGAGACTAGACCCAGCTATTGGTGAGATTATTAGGATGAAAGAGTCTAATGCAAGCATCACTAATGACATGAGGCACAGAGCCAGTGGACCTGTAAAGAAACTAATGCATGAATGGTCAAGACTACACCTGGATGATGGACTATTGTACAGGAGAACTGAGCAACGACGTCAATTTGTCCTACCAGCTCAATACAAGCAGAGAGTATTCCAGCACTTACATGATGACATGGGTCATGTGGGAGTAGAGAGAGTATTGAACCTTGCAAGAGACCGATTCTTTTGGCCATTCATGAAGAAAGACATTGAGACATATGTTACACGAAAATGCCCTTGCATCAAACAGAAGAAGCCTGCGATACACGAGAGAGCTCCGATGGGTAGTATAAGTACTAGTTCCCCATTTGAATTAGTGTCAATAGACTATCTGCATTTGGAACGTAGCAGAGGGGGTTATGAATATATACTAGTTCTAGTGGATCATTTTACAAGATTTGCCCAGGCATATGCGACTAAAAATAAGTCTGGAAGAACAGCAGCAGAAAGAATCTTCAATGACTTCATTCCCCGGTTTGGATTCCCAACTAAACTACATCATGACCAGGGTAGAGAATTTGAGAATGACCTCTTCAAAACTTTGCGCCAATTGTCAGGAATGAGCCATTCAAGAACTTCTCCATATCACCCTCAGGGCAATCCTGCTGAGAGGTTTAACAGAACACTACTCCAGATGATGAGAACACTGGCAGAGAAGGAAAAGGAAAAATGGAAGGAACATTTACCACAGATTGTGCATGCATACAATTGCACACGACATGAAGCGACAGGATACTCACCGTTTTACCTACTCTATGGACGACATCCACGATTACCCATTGATCTTGTGTTCAAAGTGACTAACAGAGAGAAAAGTAACGATCCAAGAGGATATGCTAAACAGTGGGCAAAGCGAATGACAGAAGCTTACAGAATCGCGTCGGAAAACAGTAAGAACTCAAGTGCCCGAGGAAAATTGTACTATGATAGGAAGTCCAGAGGAGTCGTTCTTCAGCCTGGTGACAGAGTACTCGTGAGAAACCTAAACGAAAGAGGTGGACCAGGAAAATTGAGATCATATTGGGAGCAAACTGTGTACGTTGTCAAGGATCAAATAAATGATGGACCAATCTACCGAGTGGTCGCAGAGACGGACAGCTCAAAATCAAGAGTTCTGCACAGGAATCTGCTGCATCAGGTTAATGACTTACCAGTAGAGATTCCAGAGGAAACATCTAAGCACAGAACCAAGAGAAATCAAACAAGGCCGCAAAATGAGACCGGATCACCCTGTGAGTCTGATAGTGATGAACAGGATGACGAGAACTACTATTGGCTAAGGATACGAGACACCCGAGAGAACAACCAAAGACCTACCATTAACCAACCAACCCAGGAATTTACCTGTGATCCTCCACGACAACGATACCATATGCAACCTGAAAGAGAAAGGCAAAGACAGTGGACGAAGACCCTGAGACCACAACTTAGAGAGAACAAGAAACATACCTGTGATCCTTTGCGACAACAATCCTGTGAACAACCTGAAAGAGAAAGACCAAGAAAACGGACAGAGATTTGGGGAGAACAACCTACAGAAAATGAAAGACTTACCTGTAATCTTCCTGATGAGAATGAACTTACCTGTGAAAGACAAGTGACATGGGCAGAAACACTGGCAGGACAATCTGAAAAAGAAGAGGAACAGGTTGAGGGAGAATGTAGTGAGATAGATGAAGGTGACACATCTAAGCAAGAGGTTCTCGAAATACCTACCTTGAGTTCAGAGGAAACTGACCAAACAAGCCGAGTCCGAAGATCCACACGTGACAGAAGACCCACACCTAGGTTAACTTATGAAATGCTAGGTCAGCCAGCAATTCAGTCATACCCGACAGTAAACAGTTTAGAGACTTACGAGGTGAATCAGACACCACATTGGGGGTTACCATCCTACCAAATTACACCTTACCACATTACACCTTACATTAGTACACCTTATTCCCTCTTTACGCCACAAGTCACATTTCCATTTTGGGTACCTCCTATGACAATAGGGTACTAGAAGATTAAAGATAAAAGAGGTGTTATAGTGAAAAAATATGCTGGCAGGAGCCATTTTTCTTTGTCGGGGAGTGTGTGATACACCATTGTGTATCCACAATTGTAATGTTTGTTTTGTTATTAATGTATATATTTATTTATATATTTATACTGTGAAAAGTCATTTATTAATTGTCACTACTAACGTCTGTGTTTAAAACAAAATATCATCAGCATTGGAGAAAGCACGCGCTGTGGGTTACCATGGCGATGCACGTTGTGTTTACCTCAGACGCTACTAAGCTGCGCTTGAGGAAAGACACTGACGTTTTAATGTGATTTTTGTTTCTCCTGATAATTCAGGTATGTTTCATAAAAATTGAATATGTTTGTTATCATGAATGTAAATACATGCAAGTACACATTTCCTATGTGTTTGAAAGTGAATAGCTTGTTTACGGTAGTGAATTGAGTAAAGTCATTCAGATGAAAGTACCGGTAAAATGACAGTTGGTCTGAGTTACGTTTGTTACAACTGTCTCCCCTATAAATAATACCTATTTATCTCAGTACGTGATAATTAAACATAAAATGACTTTAGAAAACGTAATGAATATGTGTTAGAGTATGTATAAAGTTTATGAGAGTAACATTGGTTATTGGTGTCAAGTGTAACCGTTACAATTTAAATGATACAAATAACAGACGCATGATTGTATCAATTGAGTTTAGTAGTTCAATGGTAAATGGTTATATATGGAGGTATTTACAGAGAAAAATGAGAAAGATGTCTGACTGAAAGTATTTAAAGTGTATTTTTTGTATCATACTGATAAATATACAGCAGGTATAATAATTAATTGTGTTATATAAAAGTGCACAGAGTGTATAAGTATTTGATGACTTTATTGTTGTATAAGAACTATACAAAAGAAGGGAACAAAACTGTTTGTTTGATTACATGAAACACGATTTGTTAGGATGTTTTTGCTGCAATATGAATGTTAATAAAGAGATGCTACTAAGCTGCGCTTGAGGAAAGACACTGACGTTTTAATGTGATTTTTGTTTCTCCTGATAATTCAGGCACTTTTAATCTGCCTACGAGTTCCGCGGCCGGGACCCGTAACACATACCCATAATTTCCACATCTCTGGGTGGGGGTGGCAGATTGCGCCCCCAGCCTGGGAGAGGAGGTCCCTCCTGACAGGAATCTCCCATGGAGAACCGTCGAGGAGGGCGATTTTATCCGAGAACCAGACTCGGGCCGGCCAGTACGGGGCTACTAGTAACAGCCGTACACCGTACCGGCGTACTCTTTCCAGAACTCCCGGGAGAAGAGCGATTGGGGGAAAAGCATACAGACGAAGCCTCGGCCACGTCTGTACCATGGCATCCAGTCCGAGAGGAGCTGGAGGAACTAGAGAGTACCAGAGGGGACATTGCGATGTCTCTCGAGTCGCAAAGAGGTCCACTTGAGCCTGGCCAAACACTCTCCAAATCTGCTTCACTACTTGAGGGTGAAGCATCCATTCCCCGGGCCTCGGCCCCTGCCTCGACAGGACGTCTGCTCCCACATTGAGACGTCCGGGAATATGGACTGCTCTCAGGGAAAGAAGCTTTCCTTGAGACCACAGGAAGATCCGGCATGCCAGCTTGTGAACGCAAACCGCCCTGGTGGTTTATATAATAGACCACCGCAGTGTTGTCTGTACGGACCAGCACATGACGGTTTCTCAGGTCTGGAAGGAAATGCTTCAGGGCCTGGAATACGGCCAGCATCTCTAGGCAGTTTATGTGCCAGGAGAGATGGTGATCGCTCCATGAACCGTGGGCTGAGCGGCCACTCATGACCGCTCTCCACCCGGTGAGGGATGCATCTGTCGCTAGCGTGACGCGGCGGCAAGGAGCTCCTAACACCGGACCTTGTGATAGGAACCAAGGCTTCTTCCACATGTTCAAGGCACGTAGGCATCGCCGCCTGACCTTGATCTTGCGAAACAGGTTCCCCCTCGGGGAAAATCCCTTTGTTTTGAGCCACCACTGTAGCGGTCTCATGTACAGCAGACCAAAGGGTATCACGTTGGATGCAGCTGCCATAAGACCTACCAGTACTTGGAACTGTTTGACAGTGAGGGACAGGCCTAGCTTGACCGCATTTACTGCAGTAAGGATCGACTCGATCCGAGCAGGTGACATTCGTGCCTGCATCGTGGTGACATTCGTGCCTGCATCCCAAACTACACCTAAATAAGTGGTTTTCTGCAGTGGAGAAAGCACACTCTTCTTGGTGTTGAGTCTCAACCCCAGCTTTTTCATGTGAGCAAGAACAACATCTCGATGTTGAGCCGCTAACTGTTCCGAGCTGGATAGGATCAGCCAGTCGTCTATGTAATTGAGTATGCGGATGCCCTGGAGTTGCAGAGGAGCCAGAGCAGCATCCACACACTTCGTGAAAGTTCGGGGTGAGAGTGCTCTGAGGAAGAACTCTGTATTGGTAAGCTTTGCCCCTGAAAGCGAACCTGAGAAACTTCCTCTGTTGAGGAAGGATGGAGACGTGAAAATATGCGTCTTTTAGATCTATCGTGACAAACCAGTCCTCGGACCTGATTTGAGACACGACATGTCTGACAGTTAACATCTTGAACTTCAGTTTTCTGACTGAGCGGTTTAGCTGTCTGAGATCTAGAATGGGCCGCAGACCCCCTTCCTTCTTGGGAACAATGAAGTACCGGCTGTAGAACCCGGATTCTCTGTGACGAGGAGGGACCACCTCGATGGCCTCCTTCCTCAGGAGAGTTTTTACTTCCTGTTCCATTACCAGACCCTGCTCGGGGCTTACAAGAGTAGGAAATACCCCGCTGAAGGGTGGCGGCGGAGCGCCGAATTGGATGTAATACCCTCTCTCTACAGTGCGCAGGACCCATGTAGATACATTCGGCAGTAGTTTCCACGCTGCCAGAAAATCTACTAAGGGAACCAGCCTCTCGAGACTGGTTTCTGGATTTATTTAAGGAGCTGATTCGGTGACCTGTAACAGCGTACTGGCAGGATTCACCTGAATTAATTGCTCTGAGGACCCCCGTGGGGGTTGCGAACTTTCTAGGTCCGCTACGTTTCCGGGCGGAACAACTAGAAGATGATGTTCGCGGGAGATTGCCGCGCCCTGTAACACTGGCAGGGTTAGCTGACAGATCTCCTGAGGGCCCCGAGGAGGGTCGGTCACCACGAGCTGTGGTGAACCGCCTGCCTTCCCGAGAGGGGCCGCCCTCATCGGCCCTGAAACCCGACCGTCAGGGCCGTTTAGCCGAGGACCTCCTTGACTGGAGGACGACCCTCAGGTCCGGCCTCGTCTTAGAGGCCCCTGGCTTAGAGTGTTGCTGAGCCCGCCCTCTAGGTCTTGCCGGAGGGGTACGGGTAGCAACACTCCTCTTCTGTGCCTCCCGGTGTGAGGACCTCGTACACGGCTGGGGCTGCTCCCGTCCAGCAGCCCCGGAGGAGTAAACGCGGCGAGGGAGGTACCCCTGGAACGCCGCAGCCTGCTTGCGGGCCTCCTGGTGCCTGTTGACAACCGTGTCAACAGAGTCACCGAAGAGGCCCTTGGGATGCAGGGGGGCGTCCAGGAGCGTGACCCTGTCCTTTTCTTTCATTTCGGACAGCGCAAGCGGTCTCCTTGGTGGCGCGGAGAGCAAGATCTGCTGTGCGGCGCATTTCTGTGGCGCTGACCTCCTCGCCGTCACTAAACTCCTTTAGCAGGTCGGCTTGGTATGCCTGGAGAACAGACATGGTGTGAAGACATGCACCAGCCTGACCTGCTGCCGTGTACGCCTTGCCCATCAAGCTCGATGTTGTTTTTAATGGCTTGGTGGGCAAGGACGCCTTCAAGGATGATGCCAAACCAGGTGACAGATAGCTTGCCAGCGTCTGTTCTACCTGTGGCATCGCCTTATAGCCGTGCTCATCCAGCCCCCCCACATTACCGTAGTAATCTGATGAGGGGGTAAATAGACGTGATGAGTACGGCTTTTCCCACGATCTAGATATTTCTTTGTGGAGATCGGGGAAAAACGGAAGGCTCCGTCTGGGAGGTGCTGACTTTGTCCGCAGGAAGCGCTCATCTAGCCTACTTCCTTGCGGCTCATTAGTTTGATCGGCTGGCCAACTGATGTTAAGCTTGGCCACCGCATTTGTCAGCACCTCCACTAGCTCCTCATAGTGGGGTGAACGGAGGGGCGGTTGGTGTTCAGCAACGCTCTCCACATCAACCTCCTCGGAGGAAGACAGAAGAAGCGTTGACTCCTCCTCTTGGAGGGAAGGAACCGCAGTGCGGGCTTCCTCATCCAAAAGGAGGTCAACCGATCCACCAGGTGAGGAGAGAGATAGGGGATCACACGTCTCAAGTCCCTCTAGTAGATCGAGCTGCGATCCCCACGAGTGCAGCTGCCGCTCCGCCTCGACGGAAGCGGGGCCAGACCCGCGAGGAACGCTAGCGAAAGCCTTTCGCTACCTTTCCGGGAGCGGAGCACCTGCAGTGGAAGATGCTCACACTGCGGGCAGCCAGCCCCCTCAAGAGCTGACCTTGCATGCTCCGCACCCAAGCAAGCCACACATAGATCGTGTGTACACACCGTCTATGGGGCTGCTCAACTGCTCTCTTAAATGTTCTTTTTCCCCCTCTTTTAGTTGACATATTGCTCAAAATAAAGTAGTGCAAACTGGCACTGAAAAACAGCAATACACAACAGACATACACAGACACAGAGCGCTCTCGCTGAATGACAAAAGCTGCCGCCGGCTTCAAACACACGTGCTTTATACTTCCTGGTTGCTGACGTCACCGCGCCTGTGACGTCACTCCCGTCTTCTGATTGGTTTGCAGACTATGACTCAGAGTGCGGCCCGCCAATGGCGTTCCCCAAAGCGTTGTATGACGCAGCTCGAGTTCCCGGAAGGGAACCTTATTGTAATCAAGAAGGATTTTCTAGACTAATAAAAATTGTCTTGTTTTCAGAAAAATGGGGTAAGAAAAATAATATTGTTTTCTCTTTGAAATAAGATTTTTTTTGCTTACCCCATTGTCAGATTATTTGCTTGTTCTAACTTTTTCTGAAAAAACAAGAAAATAATTTATACTCTAGAAAATTCTTCTTGATTTAAGAATTTTTTGATATTTTGCCTGGAAACAGGACAAAAAATCTAAGTAAGAAAAACATTTTTTGCAGTGCAGAGAAAAACTGCATGATGTTGTCACACGGTACCTGTTACTTTTCTCAATGCAGTGTGGACATTGTTTGCATACAGTGATTAAATGATTGTTAAAGTGCTACTAAATTACAGTCCTGATCCGGACCAATAATATATGACAGTCTGTCCATACAAACAGAGCTGGCAAAGCACATTATTTTGGGCTAAACTTTGACTGCTACTGTTAAATGACATGAGGGGGAAAGTCTCTATATATCACACACACACACACACACACACACACACACATGTTGGGTTTACATGTTTTATGGGGACATTCCATAGGCGTAATGGTTTTCATACTGTACAAACCGTACTTTCTATCGCCCTAACCCTACCCTACACCTAAACCTAGCCCTCACAGGAGATTGTGCATACTTTTACTTCATCAAAAAAACTCATTGTGCATGATTTATAAACCTGTTTCCTCATGGGGACCTGAGAAATGTCCCCACAAGGTCAAAATTTACTGGTATTCCTATCCTTGTGGGGACATTTGGTCCCCACAACGTGATGAATACCAGGTACACACACACACACACACACACACACACACACACACACACACACACACACTTGACATTTCCCTCGCAGCGTGCCATTAGATGACCGAGCGTCTCTGTGAGCGTGACGAAGAAAGTAGTGACCCAGTACGAATGGCCACTGCAGGGGAGTGTGTCTCATACACACACACACACACACACACACACACACACACACACACACACACACACACACACACACACACTCTCTCTCTCTCTCTCCATGGAGTCTTTAACCATCTGGCTACATGCTGAATTGTTGGGTTTTACATGCGCTCTGGACTAAATGCTTTCTCCTGTGGAGCTCAAGAGCTGGTAAAATGGTTCTGATCCTCACGAGGAGAGAACTTACTAACACAACAACCACCTGAGATGAAAACAAGACCAAATTCAATCAGTTGCACCAAGTCTCTGGGTTCAGTACTAGTTAAACTCCATCACCAGCATCTGTGAGTGTTTACTAGTGGAGAAATGATTTGTGGTTCACTTGCACTATTTCAGTTTTATTTTATTTCAGCATTATTTTAATTAACAGACATGCTTAATCGTTTTAGATTTCCACACACGTGAGATGCACAAGAACATTGCATAAGCATAAAATAAATCAAATAATGTGTCCAATTAAATGTAATGATTTGAACTTTAATTGCTATTTAATAAAATATCACATATTAAAATATGACAATTCTGTTCCACACTGTAAAAATGTTTTTAAGTTTTACAAGAAAATATATATATTTTTAAATATTTGATTCTATGCATTACTTGCTGTTACTCATGTTAAACCTTTGTAAAATTTACTAGCAATTAAAAAAAAGTAAAATCCACACTTGCACTGAATGTGTTTCGCAAAAAACACTATTTCAGTTTTATTTTATTTCAGCTTTATTTTAATTATTTTAATCATTTGTCAAATTTACTAGCAATTTCAAAATATTTTTTTTTCAAAGTACAAATAATTACAAAGTAACAGCAAGTAACACACTGAACTAATCATGAAGGTTTGAAGTAGAAAAATATCCATTTAGATGAACTAAATGAAAATTATAATGTGTTAGAAAATGTCTCCATGCCAACTAACTAAAATAATTTTAAGCAAATGCAGTACATTTCTAAAAAAATAAAAAAAATAAAAAAAAATAATAATAATAAAAATAAAACCCTATAACCTAACCTAAATAGTTAAATATAAAAAAATAATAATTATAATAAAAAAGCACAACAAAAATACTTAAAAATGAAACAATGTTTCTAATTAAATGTAATGATTTAAACTTTAATTGCTATTTAATAAAATATCTGATGACTTTTAGATATAAGCATCATGAACAATTCTGTTCCACACTGTAAAAATGTTTTACATTAAGTTTTACAAGAAAATATATTTTTTTAAATATTTGATTCTATGCATTACTTGCTGTTACTCATGTTAATCATTTGTAAAATTTACTAGCAATTTCTAAATTATTTTTCAAAGTAAATTCAACACACAAAAAAGTTTTTGAAACATTTTCACTCTGAAACTGCTAGTAATTTTTTTTACAAATAATTACAAAGTAACAGCAAGTCACACAAAGTTTTGAAGCAGAAAAATGTAAATTCTAGCTAAAAAATAAATGTAAATTATAATGTGTTAGAAAATGTCTCCATGCCAATTAACTAAAATAACTTTAAGCAGATGCAGTAAAATTACTAACCAAAAAAAATAATAATAATAAAAATAAAACTGAATAACCTAACCTAAATAGTTATATATATATATATATAAAGCACAACAAAAATACTTAAAAATTAATTAAAACTTAAACGAAATCAAATAATGTATCTAATTAAATGTAATGATTTACACTATAATTGCCATTTAATCAAATATCTGATGACTTTTAGATATGAACATCATGAACAATTCTGTTCCACACCGTAAGAATGTTTTACATTACACACAAAAAACTTTTTGAAACGTTTTCACTCGGAAACTGCTCGTAAATTTTACAAATAATTACAAAGTAGCAGCAAGTAACACATTGAACTAAACATGAAGGTTTGAAGTAGAAAAATATACATTTTAGATGAAAAACTAAATGAAAATTTGAATGTGTCTCTTTGCCAACTAACTAAAATATGTTTAAGCAAATGCATAAGTTTTCCAAAAATGTATGTTTTGCAAAAAACACTATTTCGCTTTTACTTTATTTCAGCATTATTTTAATTAACAGACATGCTTAATAGTTTTAGGTTTGGACACATGCATTAAGAGCACATCACCCGCACAAGAGCATTACATAAGCACAGATTAAACTTCAGGTGTCAAAACTCTGAGTATTTCTTCCCTGAGTGTGACACACAATATCTAAATTGCATGTGCATGTGGAAGGAGATTTGTCCCATTTTTTAATTGCAATGAGAGCAAATCCCCCATAATGCCCTGCTTTACAATAGAGCCATAATTGCAGGAGTGTAATTGCACACCAATGTTCAGCTGCTCACCGTCTCTGTGTGTGTTATTTCTAGTTCCCTGTAGCTGTCAACGCTGAAGAGCTCAATAATTAGAAACGGGGGAAAAATGAGGTGGCAATTTTGTGTCTGCAATTATCAAAATCCAGCATAAGAGTTATGAGAGTTTACAGAGGTAGAGGACTGAAGCTCTGTTCAGAATACTAGTGTACCAAAGCATTTACTGTATATTAGTATATACTGCCTACTATTGTAAATATATAAAACAGCATGCATTATGTCATCATAAACAACAATAATTATCGATTTTATTTAAGTGATTTTTTTGAAGTAGCTTCTCAGTTATTTTTCATTCTTAACAGTAATAACAGTAATACACTTTTTTTGTTTAAAAAAAAAACATATTATAAAATTATAAACATGCATGTCAAATCAATTAAAATTGATAAAAAAAACAGAAGAAATTGCAAAAAAAAGTAAAAAAGAATGTTTTCAGATATTTAAAAATACCTAATCTGTGTTGAGTCAAGTGCTTTATGCATTATGGGATACAATACTCAGTGTAGTGTTTGGGAACGTTATCATTGCAGGTGTTTCTCGTCAATATAGAAATGTTCTGTGTTATAATGCAACCAAATTACTGAAGATAATCGACACTGCTCCAGCTTTTGTTTTGCAGATGTATGTACAACGAAAAGGATCATTTACAGTGATTTACCACATGGTGGGAATAGTGTAGAAGCTTGTTTCTACCATGGAACAAAAAAAAAAGACTAGTTAGAATTGTGAGATGTAAAGTTAGAATTCTAAGATGTAAAATCAGAATTGCAAGATGTAAAGTTAGAATTATGAGATGTAAAGATAGAATTGTGACATAAAATCAGAATTGCGAGATGTAAAGTCAGGTTTGTGAGATGTAAAGTTAGAATTGTGAGATGTAAAGTTAGAATTATGAGTTGTAAAGTCAGAATTGTGAGATGTAAAATTAGAATTCTAAGATGTAAAATCTGTATTGCAAAATGTAAAGTTAGAATTATGAGATGTAGAGTCAGGTTTGCAAGATGTAAAGTCAGAATTATGAGATGTAAAGATAAAATTGTGAGACGTAAAGTCAGAATTGTGAAATGTAAAGTCAGAATTGTGAATTGCAAGATGTAAAGATAGAATTGTGAAATGTAAATCAGAATTGCGAATTGTGAGATGTAAAGATAGAATTAGCGAGATGTAAAGTCAGAATTGTGAAATGTAAAGTCAGAATTGTGAAATGTAAAGTCAGAATTGTGAAATGTAAAGTCAGAATTGTGAAATGTAAAGTCAGAATTGCGAATTGCGAGATGTAAAGATAGAATTGTGAAATGTAAAGTCAGGTTTGCGAGATGTAAAGTTAGAATTGTGAGATGTAAAATTAGAATTCTAAGATGTAAAATCTGTATTGCAAAATGTAAAGTTAGAATTATGAGATGTAGAGTCAGGTTTGCAAGATGTAAAGTCAGAATTGTGAGATGGAAAATTAGAATTCTAAGATGCAAAATCAGAATTGCAAGATGTAAAGTAGAATTATGAGATGTAAAGATAGAATTGTGAGATGTAAAGATAGAATTGCGAGACGTAAAGTCAGAATTGTCAAATGTAAAGTCAGAATTGCGAATTGCGAGATGTAAAGATAGAATTGTGAAATGTAAATCAGAATTGCGAGATGTAAAGTCAGGTTTGCGAGATGTAAAGTTAGAATTGTGAGATGTAAAGTTAGAATTATGAGATGTAAAGATAGAATTGTGACATAAAATCAGAATTGCGAGATGTAAAGTCAGGTTTGCAAGATGTAAAGTTAGAATTGTGAGATGTAAAGTTAGAATTATGAGTTGTAAAGTCAGAATTGTGAGATGTAAAATTAGAATTCTAAGATGTAAAATCTGTATTGCAAAATGTAAAGTTAGAATTATGAGATGTAGAGTCAGGTTTGCAAGATGTAAAGTCAGAATTGTGAGATGTAAAATTAGAATTCTAAGATGCAAAATCAGAATTGCAAGATGTAAAGTAGAATTATGAGATGTAAAGATAGAATTGTGAGATGTAAAGATAGAATTGCGAGACGTAAAGTCAGAATTGTCAAATGTAAAGTCAGAATTGCGAGATGTAAAGTCAGAATTGCGAGATGTAAAGATAGAATTGTGAAATGTAAATCAGAATTGCGAGATGTAAAGTCAGGTTTGCGAGATGTAAAGTTAGAATTGTGAGATGTAAAGTTAGAATTATGAGATGTAAAGATAGAATTGTGACATAAAATCAGAATTGCGAGATGTAAAGTCAGGTTTGCAAGATGTAAAGTTAGAATTGTGAGATGTAAAGTTAGAATTATGAGTTGTAAAGTCAGAATTGTGAGATGTAAAATTAGAATTCTAAGATGTAAAATCTGTATTGCAAAATGTAAAGTTAGAATTATGAGATGTAGAGTCAGGTTTGCAAGATGTAAAGTCAGAATTATGAGATGTAAAGATAGAATTGTGAGATGTAAAGTCAGAATTCTGAAATGTAAAGTCAGAATTATGAATTGCAAGATGTAAAGATAGAATTGTGAAATGTAAATCAGAATTGCGAATTATGAGATGTAAAGATAGAATTGTGAAATGTAAAGTCAGAATTGTGAAATGTAAAATCAGAATTGTGAAATGTAAAGTCAGAATTGCGAATTGCGAGATGTAAAGATAGAATTGTAAAATGTAAAGTCAGGTTTGCGAGATGTAAAGTTAGAATTGTGAGATGTAAAATTAGAATTCTAAGATGTAAAATCTGTATTGCAAAATGTAAAGTTAGAATTATGAGATGTAAAGATAGAATTGCGAGATGTAAAGATAGAATTGTAAAATGTAAAGTCAGGTTTGCGAGATGTAAAGTTAGAATTGTGAGATGTAAAATTAGAATTCTAAGATGCAAAATCAGAATTGCAAGATGTAAAGTAGAATTATGAGATGTAAAGATAGAATTGTGAGATGTAAAGATAGAATTCTAAGATGTAAAATCAGAATTATGAGATGTAAAGATAGAATTGCGAGACGTAAAGTCAGAACTGCGAATTGCGAAATGTAAAGATAGAATTGTGAAATGTAAATCAGAATTGCGCGATGTAAAGTCAGGTTTGCGAGATGTAAAGTTAGAATTGTGAGATGTAAAGTTAGAATTATGAGTTGTAAAGATAGAATTGTGAGATGTAAAGTTAGAATTGCGAGATGTAAAGATAGAATTGTGAAATGTAAATCAGAATTGTGAGATGTAAAGTCAGGTTTGCGAGATGTAAAGTTAGAATTGTGAGATGTAAAATTTGAATTCTAAGATGTAAAATCTGTATTGCAAAATGTAAAGTTAGAATTATGAGATGTAAAGATAAAATTGTGAGATGTAAAGATTGCGAGACGTAAAGTCAGAATTGTGAAATGTAAAGTCAGAATTGCGAATTGCGAGATGTAAAGATAGAATTGTGAAATGTAAATCAGAATTGCGAATTGCGAGATGTAAAGTCAGAATTGTGAAATGTAAAGTCAGAATTGCGAATTGTGAGATGTAAAGATAGAATTAGCGAGATGTAAAGTCAGAATTGTGAAATGTAAAGTCAGAATTGTGAAATGTAGTCAGGTTTGTGAGATGTAAAGTTAGAATTGTGAGATGTAAAGTTAGAATTATGAGTTGTAAAGTCAGAATTGTGAGATGTAAAATTAGAATTCTAAGATGTAAAATCTGTATTGCAAAATGTAAAGTTAGAATTATGAGATGTAGAGTCAGGTTTGCAAGATGTAAAGTCATAATTGTGAGATGTAAAATTAGAATTCTAAGATGTAAAATCAGAATTGCAAGATGTAAAGTAGAATTATGAGATGTAAAGATAGAATTGTGAGACGTAAAGTCAGAATTGTGAAATGTAAAGTCAGAATTGCGAATTGCGAGATGTAAAGATATAATTAGCGAGATGTAAAATCAGAATTGTGAAATGTAAAGTCAGAATTGTGAATGTAAAGTCAGAATTGCGAATTGTGAGATGTAAAGATAGAATTAGCGAAATGTAAAGTCAGAATTGTGAAATGTAAAGTCAGAATTGCGAATTGCGAGATGTAAAGATAGAATTGTGAAATGTAAAGTAAGAATTGCGAATTACAAGATGTAAAGATAAAATTGCGGGATGTAAAGTCAGAATTGCAAGATGTAAAGTTAGAATTGTGAGATGTAAAGTTAGAATTGTGATATGTAAAGTCAGAATTGCAAGATGTAAAGTTAGAATTGTGAGATGTAAAGTCGAAATGACGAGCTGTAAAGTCAGAATTATGGTGTTTCTTCCTTCCTTTAAAAAATCTTGTCCACATGAAAACACAAAAACATACCATGAACCAACAGGCAGTGATATAACCCTAACTGTAAAGCCATGTTGGCCAACCAGAAGCCTGAAGTTTCCAAAAATCTTCCCCCTGGCAAGAGTTTTAAAAAAGATTCGGTTTCAGTGACCTGCGTTTTCAAGTGGACAAACGCCTAAACCACAAAGAAAAATCAGTGGTTTTAAAAACATCCGTGCTCGGTTGGACAGGGCCTAAAATGCACAATATTTAATGTGTACCAGAGCACACGAGACGTATAGATTGAGCGTGTCCTTCAGCATCCACTTACACAACTCTCAGTGGCGCTCAGGCAATCAGCTGCTCCAATTTACTGCTGATTTTAATTTGGATCAGTGATCAAATTCCCCTCTGACTGGGGACCTGGCAACCATCAGAAGATGCATACAGATCAGCATTAAGGTCAACAAGCTGCGAACGAGGCGATTACAGCCCATTCGCCGTCCACTTCCCCACACCTCGCACACGACGCTGCGGTTATCAGCACTTCTAAAGGTTAACACGTCAGCGTTAGAGCTTCCCTTAAACGGCAGTAATGGCTTTTATTCAAGGTGAATTTTCCGTCCAAAATCCTGAATGGCAAATTTAAATGCAAATTCAACGGCAGTACCCAAAAGACCTCTAAATATTCTTAAAACCTGCTGAAAGCATGTGCATACTCTCTCCCCGCGAGCGTGTTTTCGAATGGCCTTTGTCACGCCTGACGGCGCTTTCTGCTGATGGAATCAAAAAAACGCCTTTCACAGACTGAAATGAGCCGCGTTCGGCCGTGATCGGTATTGGAGAAGCGTTTTGTGCTAGAAAAGAGTGTTAAATACGAGGCAATCACTACGTCAAGCACAAAGATGGAGAGTGTGTGTGTGTTTGGACTGCAGAGAACGTTGGCTAGATTATGATGGTAATCAGAGGTGAACCAAAACAAAGTCGAGCCCTTGAAACGCTTTTCTGCCTGATATTGACAGGCCGGCGAACAAGCTATAATTCAAAACTCATCTGCGCCGATGCTTTTATTTTCATCCACACACGCATTCTCTCTCTCTATATGGATGGTGGGATCTATACACTAACACCCCAGCTATTAACCACGTGAAGGTTTATACTCAAAGTGCATTCGGGTGTCAAATGTGACGCGCTCGGGCCTCTAATGAACGAGCGTTTCTGCCGACCGCGAGTCTTCTGGTGGGTGTGCGTCTAAATCTTGCAGCCCGTATAATGGCACCCTGTCAAGACGGCAGCTCCATCCAAAGTGCTTCCCAAATAAGCACCTACTGTGGAGCCGCGGCAGAGGAGTGGAAGAGCGCTGAGAGAGCCGTTATTGTACTGGGGAAGATGAAGAGAGGGGGAAGAAAAGAGGAGAAGATTGCAGAGCGATTTGCTGCGTTAGATGTTTGAGTCGCACACGGTCCCTCCCATTGTTCCCGCTGTATTTCGCGGCTCGTGAGTCACAGCATGTTCGGCTTGAACAAATAATTGATCGATGTAAAATTAAAACAATTGGATTTAGGGAGCGTATTGAGCTTCGGGGTGATGGATTTGAACATTACAGCCGGTCTGATCCGACCAAACGCACCGCAAAACATCAGACCGGGTCTGAATGCGTCAACCTACAGACTCTGCTGAAAGTCTTAGCTGACATATTTGATGTCACAATGCAGATATATTTTACTGGGTGTAGATATGTGCAGTACATACAAACACTAAAACAGATTAAAAGGGGGAATTCACTGCAAAGATGGTCTTTTAATAAAACCTGGCTGCCTCTATGCAGTTGAAACATAAAAAATCGTTGCTAGATGACAAGAGAAAACGGTAGTGATATACACTCTTAATAATAAAGGTGCTTCAAAAGGTTCTTCAAGCGATGCCATAGAAGAAGCATTTTTGGTTCCACAAAGAACCATTCAGTCACCATTTCTTGCTTACCTTTTTATAATCTGAAGAAACTTATTTGTCACGAAGAACCTTTTGTGAAACAGAGGTTAAAGGTTCTTTATGAAACCATTTAGACAAAAAGGTTCTTCTATGGCATCGTGAAGCACCTTTATTTTTAAGAGTGTATGTGACCCTGGAGCAGAAAACCAGTCATAAGTATAGCACTGGTATATTTGTAGCCATAGCCAAAAATACATTGGAAGGGTCAGAATTATTGATTTTTCTTTTATGCCAAAAATCATTAGGGTATTAAGTAAACATCATGATCCATGAAGATATTTTGTAAATTTCCTACTGTAATTATGTCAAAGCTTATTTTTTGATTAGTAATATGCATTGGTAAGAACTTCATTTGGACAACTTTAAAGCCAATTTTCTTGCACCCGCAGATTCCAGATTTTCAAATGGTTGTGTCTCACCTAAAAATGTTCAATCCTAACAAGCCAAACATTAATGGAAAGCTTATTTATTCAGCTTTTAGATTATGTATACATGTCAATTTCAAGAAATTGACTCTTATGACTGTTTTTGTGGTCCAGAGCCACATACGTATGTCAGTCAAAGACGTTAAGATGTCTACGTCAAAAGAAATTTACAAAAGTGATTTTATGTCCAAAAGTAAAGTGTCTACTTTTAAGGTTTCTAATAAGTTTTTGGAGAATAAAATGTCAAAATTAGTTTGAAATAATGTTACATTGTCATTCAGTGTAACACAATAATTATGTAAAAATTTAAACAACATGCTTATTCTGACTTGTACATATTAAAATATATAAAAGAATACGGAAGCATATTCAATTTTATTGTGTTTTAAATGAGTAGAAAGTTTTTACTGACAAATGGGCAAAACCTAAGATAGTGGCAAATTGAAAAAATGAGGCGTTGCATCTAATTAGTATTTGGGGTGAAACTAATTCGTCTTTTAATGTGTCATAAATTGATTTATGTTGTAAATATGCCTGACAAGATTGTTACACTGAATGACATTTTAGTGGGTGTCTTCAGTAAATTAGGGAAAAATGTATGATATTTATTTTTTTCCCAGAAAAACAAAAACAAAAATGCTATTTAATTTAAGAGAAAACTTTTTAATATATATTTTTTTGAAAAACAACAACAATTTAAAGCAGAATTACACTTACTGTTTTATGCTTAATCCCTTTTTCGTCTTTGTACACATGTAATTTTTACTGTAAATTATATAAATATAATTGCAAAACAAAACGAAAAAGCCAGAAAGATGGTATTTTACAGGTTGACAGGTGCATGAAAATAAACTTTTTACCTGCAGTGTCTCCCCTTAATGCTTTTTTTCTACGTATATAAAAATCACTTTTGTAAATCAAATTTGACGCAGACATCAAAATGTGATGAATATAAAGAGAGATTCACATAAAACCTCAAAACAAGTGGTATTTATTAGAACAAACAGAGCACAAGTACACTTTCCATTCTAAATACTTTCAATATTTCATTCTATATTTATATATAGTTAAAATATAAAGCAATAGATCTATTCCTGGGCATTTTCTACTTGTCAAACTCTCACACTGGCAATGGAATGTTGGCTTCTCTGTGAACTCAAGAGGAACTGACATCCATTAAAAACGACCTTGAGACGAGTTGGATAAAAATAATTTTAGTTCTGAGAAAAGCTCTATTCGAGCACTTAAAAATATTTGATAAATTTAAACACAACTAATATTTTTGCAAATAGTGCAAATAGTTTATAATATAGTATATACATTATGAATCTTAAAAATAACATACACTGCTGCTCAAAAATTTGGGATCAGTAAGATTTTTTATGTTTTTAAAAAAGTATTTTATGCTCAAAGTTGCATTTATTAAAATGCATTGATTAAAATACAGAAAGTAACATTATGAAATATTGTTGCAATTTAAAATAACAGGTTTTTATGTTAATGTACTGTAAAACATAATTTATTTCTGTGATGCAAGCTGAATTTTCATCAGCCATTACTTCAGTCTTCAGTGTCACATGATCCTTCAGAAATCATTCTAATATACTGATTTATTACTTTTATTATCAGTGTTGGAAACAGTTGTGATGCTTATTATTTTTTTGCATTTATTTGATCAAAAATACAGTAAAATTGTACAAATTATTACCATTTTAAATAATTGTTTTCTATTTGAATATATTTTAAAATGTAATTTATTTCTGTGATCAAAGCTGAATTTTCAGCATCATTACTCCAGTCTTCAGCGTCACATGATCCTTAAGAAATCATTCTAATATCCTGATTTGCTGCATTTATTTGATCAAAAATATCGTAAAAAACGTGAAATACTTTTACTATTTAAAATAATGGCTTTCTATTTGAATATATTTAAAATTTAATTTATTACTGTGATTTCAAAACTGAATTTTCAGCATCTTTACACATTACTAGTATTTAGTGTCACATAATCCTTCAGAAATCATTCTAATATGCTGACTTATTACTTTCTATCATTCTAATATACTGATTTACATCTGTTTTCAACATTGATAATAAATCAGCATATTAGAATGATTTCTGAAGGATCATGTGACTCTGAAGACTGAATGATGCTGAAAATTCAGCTTTGATCACAGAAATAAATTATATTTTAAAGTATATTAAAACAGAAAACCACTATATTAAATTGCATTAACATTTCATAATATTACATTTTTTTTCCCAGTATTTTTTAATCAAATAAATGCAGCCTTGATGAGAAGAAAAGTCTCCTTTAAAAAGCATTACAAATCTTACTGGCCCCAAACTTTTGAGCAGCATTGCATATTATTATTATTATTATTATTATTAAAATCATTCATAACAACAACAAATATAATTACAATTTATTATTATATTATAATTAGGACATTTCAATTATTTTATTGTATTTTTAACTAGATGGCACTCTCACCAAACACACACACACACACACACACACACACACACACACACACACACACACACACACACACACACACACACACACACACACACACACACACACACACACACACACACAAAAAGGTTCATTGGTAAGTGGTTGCAATCAATTTATTTTAGCTACATTTAAATAAAAAAAGAAAAATGTTGACTAACTTTCAACATTTTGTTTTGTACTTAATGCAGCTAAAATAAATTGATTGCAACCACTCGCCTTACATTTTTTAGTAAATTCAATGAATCATTTTTTTCAGTGAACTCAGGAACCAGTTTTCAATTCAGACACTTGAAATGACGTCATTGCACCACTACATCAAAACTGCTGTTTGCATCAAAGCTTTGTTTGCCAATCTCACAGACAGAGATGCAAATCAATGGCCAGAAATCAGAGCAAAAATGCATTCTTCTAAATCGCATAACTCCTTTCACGTTCATATACTTGACTCTGATGTAAAAGTGTCTGATTCTCAGGCTGGAGTAGCATTGACTCCGTCTCTCTCTCTTTCTCTGACCTGTAAAGCGTCTGGTTCTTCAGCTCTTTTGTTCTGTCTGTCTGTCATGGATGACTGGCTCTGTATCCGTCTCTCTCTCTCTCTGTTCTCCACTTTAATTACTCTGTATTCAGTGGCTCTAATAGAAACCATGATGAAAGTGATTAGACCCTGGACAGGCCTGAATAGAAGCGCAAATGGAGCAAGGGATGGAAAGATAAGTAGATGAAAGCAAGGACAGAGAAGAGAACGAGGGAAAACAAGACAGTGGAGGTGAATATCCTTTGAGCGCGGATGATTTGCAATAACGTACAGTACAATAGAGCCACATGACAAAGAGCCAGGACTATTCAATGGGACTCCAAATAAAGTTCCAATATTAAATCCCAACATTCATTGTGAATAGAGACTAATATTTGTAGGCTCTTAAACTGATCAAATGCACAGCTTGAATGCATGCAATGTGAGTTTCTTTGGATAAAAGCGTTTGCCAAATGCATACATGTAATTGATCTTATATTTTACAGTTAAAAATGAATATTTGAATTAGAAATGCATGCATTTTATGGGCTATGATGCAAGAATACTTTTCCAAAATGCTATTTATCTAACTATTCATTTCTTGGTTGTTTGTTAGTTAGCTGAAAACAACTTTATTACCATTTTGAAGGTAATTTGTTCCTCCTGTAATACCACAGTAAATTTCCTTTGTTTCAGCAAGTTTGGGATCAGTAAAATTTGTAATGTTTTTTTTTTTTTTTTTAAAGAAAGGTCTTTCATGCTCATTGTTTCATTTATTTGATCAAAAATACAGAACCAAAAAAAGTAATATTGAAATATTGTTACAATTGAAAATAACACTTTTTATGTTAATATACTATAAAATATAATTTATTTCTGTGATGCAAAGCTGAATTTTCATCAGCAATTGCTCCAGTCTTCAGAAATCATTCTAATATACTGATTTATTACTTTTATTATCAATGCTGGAAACAGTTGTGCTGCTTAATATTTTTTTTGGAACATGTGATACTTTTTCAGTTTGCCAAATGCATAAATAATTGATTTTATAGTTTACAATTAAATTAATTTTTGAATTAGAAATGCATGCATTTTATGGGCTATGATGAAAGAACACTTTCTCAGAATGCTATCTAACTATTTATTTCTTGGTTGTTTGTTAGTTAGCTGAAAACAACTTTATTACTATTTTGAAGGTACTTGGCTCCTCCTGTACTACCACAGTAAATAATTTCCTTTGTTTCAGCACAACAAATATTCATTTCACTCCTGGTGTGATTGTGAATGATTGTGTTTTGAGATTCGCTTCACTTTTTCATTTCAATCTGAAAACTGCAGCTTGTATGTAGAAAAAGCCGAGGAACGCTTTAAACTTTCTCTTCACGTTCATCTGTCCTGAAGCTGCGAGAAGAGACGATTAGATGAGACGTGAAGCCGGCGGTATGATGGGAAGCGCAGGAGAGAAATGAACCGCACATACTGCTGAAAAACTACTATCATGGTAAACTGATGGTATTGGATGGGAATAACATGGTACTTTAAGTACTGTAGTAGTCAGAGGAAAAACATATTTTTTTTAGTCTTGTTTTGTTTTCCAGTACTAAGCAAAAAAGATATTTAGTCTTGTTTTCTCTGAAACTGAAAACTTTATAAACCTAAAACATTATTTTTTATCCATTTCTCAGAAAACAAGGCTTATAATATGTCATTTTGCTTCTCAAGTACATGTATCCTGATTTAATAATGTAATTGACACTACCAGTTAAATCTTTTTCAACAGTAAGGCTTTTAATGTTTTGTAAAGTCTCTTCTGCTCACTTAGCCTGTATTTATTTGATCCAAAGTACAGCAAAAACTGAAAAAATTGAAACATTTGTATATATTTTAAAATGTAACTTATTTCTGTGATCAAATCTGAATTTTCAGCATCATTACTCCAGTCTTCAGTGTTACAAATATAAATCAGTTATTTGAAATAGTAAAAATATTTCAAATTTTTACTGCATTTTTGATCAAATAAATGCAGCAAATCAGCATATTAGAATTATTTCTCAAGAATCATGTGACACTGAAGACTGCAGTAATGATGCTGAAAATTTAGCTTTGAAATCGCAGGAATAAATTACATTTTAAAATATATTAAAACATAAAAAAGTTATTTGAAATAGTAAAAATATTTCAATTTTTACTGCATTTTTGATCAAATAAATGCAGCAAATCAGCATATTAGAATTATTTCTCAAGAATCATGTGACACTGAAGACTGCAGTAATGATGCTGAAAATTTAGCTTTGAAATCACGGGAATAAATTACATTTTAAAATATATTAAAACATAAAACAGTTATTTGAAATAGTAAAAATATTTCAATTTTTACTGCATTTTTGATCAAATAAATGCAGCAAATCAGCATATTAGAATGATTTCTGAAGAATCATGTGACACTGAAGACTGGAGTAATGATGCTGAAAATAAATTAGATTTTAAAATATATTTAAATAAAAAACTTATTTTAAATAGTACAATTTTTTTATTTTTTTTTTACTGTGTTTTCTCTACTTTGTATCAAATAAATGCAGGCTTGGTGCGCAGAAAAGACTTCTTTAAGTTTAAAAAAAACAACAACTTTTGATTGGTAGTGTATTTATTTTATTATTTTGAAGTGCATGCCCAAAAACTAATTAAATAATATGAATAAAAGCCAAGCATATTATCATGATTTCATGTCCTAAAAAGCATTTTTTGTCCAACAAGAGCAAAATAAGGGGTTTCAGGAAAAACAGAAGTGATGAGTGTTTGTGGGCCTTCTGCTGTCGACAGCATTTATTGTTCCGTTTGAAAATACACGTTTTAAAATCGATGGTGACAAAGATGAAGCGACTGCGTTTCGGTGAACGAGCGGGAAACATGAACGGATGAGGGTTTAATGTCCTAATGACGCTCATAAATAACGGTTAACACACATGCCAGCTAATGCACACACAGCCACTGCTGCGTCTGACGGCTCAATTAGACCAGCAATCAAATCAAATCCATCAGAGCAGGACAGTGAGCATGAAATTTAATGGACGACAGCAATGACACCAGAGCAGGACGGATGAGAGGATGAGTCGGATCCAGATGTTACAGATACACCTCTGCTGGCAGCCACAGAGAAAAAAGTAAAAAAGTAATAGATTTAAAATGCATTTATTTTATACTAGGTATAGTTCAAGTCTTTTAACATATAGCTTGAGACTTAATGATTTATTATAATTCAAGTTTATTTGGAGTACTGCTTGTGCACAATAAACATTTCTTAATATTAAGCCTAAAATACTTATTGGCCATCTGAATGTTCATGTGAAACTGAAGACTCTGAATATTATTAAAATAATAATAATTAAATATTTGAAAAAAAAATCATCATATTAAAAATTAATTGAATGCTATTCGATAGCATTATTGAATAAATAAATAAATAAATAAATAAATAAATAAATAAATAAATAAATATACACAAAATATCATGTCATCATTTACTGTTTTTTTATTTTTGTTTCATACAATGAAAGTCAATGGCCATCAAAATGGTTTGGTTCCCAATATTCTTTGAAATATCGTTCCTTTTGTTTCGCAAAAGAATGTCAAACAGGTTTGGAATGACATAAAGGTGAAATGAGGTTAAAAATAAGGTTAAAATGAGATGAAATAAAGGTGAAAAGAATAAATGATGGCAGAATGATGAATTTTGGGTTGAGTTTTTCTTTAATAGTACTACTACTAATAATAATAATAATAACAATCAATAATTTTAATTATTTTCCATTTTATATATGTTTAAAAAAAATTACAATTTATATGTGTTTTTAAGAAAATCGCCATTAAAGTTGTCCAAATGAAGTTCTTAGCAATGCATATTACTAATCAAAAAGTAAATTTTGATATACTTATGGTAGGAAATATTTGCTTAATATCCAGAATTTTTGG
Source organism: Garra rufa (assembly GCF_049309525.1). Taxonomy (NCBI): domain Eukaryota; kingdom Metazoa; phylum Chordata; class Actinopteri; order Cypriniformes; family Cyprinidae; genus Garra; species Garra rufa. Next base: position 47,635,414 of record NC_133371.1, on the reverse strand, counting down.
CATAAAAGAAAAATTGATCATTTTAAAACTATTTCAAAATTTTACTGTTTTTTTTTTCTGTACTTTGGATCAAATAAATGCAGGCTTAGTGAGCAAAAGAGACTTCTTTAAAAAAACATAAAAATTTTTACTGTTCAAAAACTTTTGATTGGTTATTTATTTATTTATTTATTTATTGCAGTGCATGCCCAAATATAGCCATGGTGCATATTTAAAAAATAGAAAATAAAATAGAAAATCCAAATATTGAGAAAATCACCTTTAAAGTTGTCCAAATTAAGTACTTACCAATGCATATTACTAATTAAAAACTATCTTTTGATATATTTATGATAAGAAATCTTTACTTAATATCCTAATGATCTTTGGCATAACAGAAAAATCGATGATTTAAAAATATACTTAAATAGAAAACAATTATTTTAAATAGTAAAACTATTTAAAAATTGTACCATTTGTTCTGTTCTTTGGATCAAATAAATGCAGTGAGCAGAGGAGACTTCTTTAAAAAAAACGATTAAAAATATTACTGTTCAAAAACTTTTGATTGGTAATTTATTTATTTTATTTTTGTATTTTTTGCAGTGCATGCCCCCCAAAAATAGCAATGGTGCATATTGAAAAAAAAAATATTACTAATAAATAAAAATATATATATATATATATATATATATATATATATATATATATATATATATATAAAACATAAATATTGAGAAAATCACCATTAAAGTCGTCCAAATGAAGTTCAATGCATATTACTAATCAAAAATTAAGTTTTGATATATTTATGGTAAGAAATCTTTACTTAATATCCTAATGATCTTTGGCATAAAAGAAAAATCGATAATTTAAAAATAAATTTAAATAGAAAACAGTTATTTTAAATAGTAAAACTATTTCAACATTTTACTGTTTTTTCTTTCTGTACTTTGGATCAAATAAATGCAGGCTTAGTGAGCAAAAGAGACTTCATTAAAAAAAAAAAAAAAATCTTACTGTTCAAAAACGTTTGATTTGTTATTTATGTATTTATTTACTTATTTTATTCTTGTATTTTTGTATTTTATTTTGTAGTGCATGCCCAAAAATTGCCATGGTGCATATTTAAAAAATAAATAAATTAAATTAAAAATCTAAATATTGAGAAAATCACCTTTAAAGTCGTCCAAATTAAGTTCTAAGCAATGCATATTACTAATCAAAAATTAACGTTTGATATATTTATAATAGAAAATATACTTAATATCCCAATGAATTTTTGGCATAAAAAAAAATCGATAATTTTGACCCATACAATGCATGTTTGGCTATTGCTACAAATACACCAGTGCTACTTAAGACTGGTTTTGTGCAGGGTCACATATGTTAAATGATTCACAATGTGATTGTAGTTCATTCCCTCACAAAAGACATTAAGCTCACAGTCTTGCACTTTTGTCTTCCGAAATACACTTCGCTTCAGATCAAATGCCGTAATGTTCTTAATCTCTGAGCCGCTCAGTTTAGTCTAAGCTCTTTACTGAAGAACTGAAGACTGTTTAACGTCTGTGGGCGTTCACTGTTGCACTGTTATCGTTCACATTTCAATGCAACATCTTGCGAGCGTCGTAGGCAATTCAATTCAAACTCCAATTCGTGAGTCTGTTCTCAAACTCTGAATTTTGCCCAGCCCTGATTCACACACACATGCACATGCTCACGCTCTCCATATTCACTCGAATCCTGGCCCGATCCAGCAGTTGGCAGATGAACATTAAAGCTCACAGTGTCTCTCACCCTGCAAACAGCATTTGATGTCGGCGCGCCGCAGGCCTCTCGTGTGTGAATAGACACTTGAGCGTTGAGATGTTTAGTGAGTTAATGGCACCAGAGACGTGTAGTTCATCAGCGGTCTGAGGGCTGCCAGATCCTCTCCACATAAGTGAGCAATTAGCACAAATTATTCAAATGAGGGCTCAGACGAGGGCGGGATCTGGACACGTCTGAACTCTTCCAAGATCTGTTCAACTGAATAATAAACACTCGTATCTTAATAAATAAACACTCAGTTGCAGGCACGCAGGATGGTGTTGCTGTTAAACGTGCTAGCTATTAATGGAGAAGTGCTTTTGCAAGTATGTAATTTCAAATTTAGCTAAAAGAGAACATTCTCAGAATGTTCTGGCAAGGTTCTCTTAACGTTGCAAACAAATGCCCTTTATTATGTTGATAGAACATAATAAATGAAGTACTTGTAATTAGATTTAAAATACTCATAATCAGACTACAGTTACTTTTTTATGGATTATTACATCATATTTATACAATAGCAATAAATTATACAGAAATTCAAATATAACAGCTCAGACATTTTACATTTTAGTCTGGGACTATAGGCTTATGTCTTGTCTGTGAAACCGGGGGATAGTTTACTTTATCGACTTTATGTATTTATTTATTTATTAATTCAATATTTATTTACCTAATTAATTTATTAGCGTTGACAGAGTTCTTTACAAAAAGTCAAACAATTCAGTGCGATTTAATATTATTATAAAAAAATAATATATATATATAATAAAAAAATATATATATATTTTTAATTTTTATTAAAAATAATTTTTTTACATTACACATTTTAGGTAAAATTTTATATAAAAATTTTAGATTACTTTTCACCTAACTTGTTTATCATATTGATTTAAATAGGACAATCTTGTACAATATTGACATAAAAATACAAAAAGTAAGAAAATATATTCCATTTGTTGTTATTAACAACAAGTGTGTTAAACAGTATATTACTGTAAGTCAGGGTTTCCTAAAACTGGTGTTTGTAAAGGAACAGCTAAGTACTTAATTTGGACAACTTTAAAAGCGATTTTCTCAATATTTAGATTTTTTGCATCCTCAGATTCCAGATTTTCATAACAAACCATACATTAATGGAAAGCTTATTATTCAGGTTTCAGATGATGTATAAATCTTAATTTCCAAAAATTGACACTTACGACTGGTTTTGTGGTCCAGGGTCACATACGGGATGCGTTTTACTAAAATGTACTATTTATTTTCCCCATATTCCTCGATTTACTTTCATTTCTTCTACATTAGGTCTTTGTGATTATGAAATTATATTTCCAAGAGGAGATTTCTTTGACTGAGTGATGATTTTTATTACTATATGTGACCCTGGACCACAAAACCAGTCTTAGGTAGCAGGGGTATATTTGTAGCAATGGCCAAAAATACACTGTACGGGTCAAAATGATCAATTTTTCTTTTATGCCAAAAAACATCCGGATATAAAATAAAGATCAGGTTCCATGAAGATATTTTGTACATTTCCTACCGTAAATATATCAAAACTTAATTTTTGATTAGTGATATGCATTGCTAAGAACTTCATTTGGACAACTTTAAAAGCGATTTTCTCAATATTTAGATGTTTTTGCACACTCAGATTCTAGATTTTCAATCACAATCAAATATTGTCCTATCCTAACAAACCATACAACAATGAAAAGCTTATTTATTCAGGTTTCAGATGATCTATAAATCTTAATTTCCAAAAATTGACCCTTATGACTGGTTTTGCGTTCCAGGGTCACATATGTGATTATGAAATTGTATTTCAAAGAGGCGATTTCTTTGACTAAGTGATGATTTTTATCACTATATATGTGACCCTGAAGCACAAAACGTAATAAGAAGTCATAAGTAGCATAGGTATATTTGTAGCAATAGCCAAATATAAACTGTATGGGTCAAAATAATACATTTTTCTTTTATGCCAAAAAAATAAAAAAATAAAAAAATCATCAGGATATTAAGTAAAGATCATGTTCCATGAAGATATTTTGTAAATTTCCTCCCGTAAATATATCAAAACTTAATTTTTGATTTGTAATAAGCATTGCTAAGAACTTTATTTGGACAACTTTAAAGGCGATTTTCTCAATATTTAGATTTTTTTTTTTTTTTGCACCATCAGATTCTATGGAAACAATAGGTGCAATGGAAAGCCTATTTATTCAGGTTTCAGATGATGTATAAATCTTAATTTCCAAAAATTGACCCTTACGACTGGTTTTGTGGTCCAGGGTCACATATGGGCTGCGTTTTACTAAAATGTACTATTTATTTTCCCCATATTCATTGTATTTAATTTAATTTGAGTAATGATTTTCATCACTATTTGCACTTTAGCAGCAGTTTTGAGACTCAATAAAACCTAAAAGAGAATATTGTGGTATAGAAACTCGATTTTTTTCCTTTTTATTTATGCTTTAAACAACAGATACAGACAAATACAACAGATGTTATAAAGTCAGGGAAAGAAAGGATAAATAAAAATAAATAATCACAACCAAAGACATGCATGACCTTTACATTACTCAAAGATTTTGAAGACAGAACACAAACGGACAGTTTTGATTGCTTTTCTATTAGCACTATGTAGAATAGTACAGAAATAGTTTTCCAATTCTTTATAAAACACTGTGAAACGAGGTTTTTTGTTAGTTAATTTACACTTATGAGTGTGAAACTTAACTAGAAATATAAATAGATTAATAACAAAAGCTTCGTTATTCATATTATCATAATTGAAATATCCAGATATGCAAATTAAAATTAGAGAGTATGTTTTCTTTGATAAACACAGAGGCATCATACTATAACTTTTTAACAACTACAGTGCCAAAAAGATGTGGGGTACAGTTTCCAAGCATAAAGTAGAAACTTTTAAGTATTTGGTTTGTTTTGGTGGATTCTGCTGTCATCACGTGGACACAAACTGAACAACACACGAGACACATTAGATACCTAAACTTTCCAAAGAAACTGTTCTGAAAGATCTGAAATAATTACAGTACTCACAGAGGTTCCAATTAGTAGGTCGTTTTGTTCACTAAACTCGCGTTTATTATTGATAAGCGTCGCCACTGCTTCCGTTGTTGTGCATCTCACTTCCGTTCACACGGTGGCGCTGCTGGATCACTGTTCAAATGCCGGAAGTCTGACGATCACACATGAATAACGAACAAAGGAACCGTTATTTTACAATCAAAATTATTTTCAGCATTTTTCCCTGATTAATAGTAATATATCATGACATTTCCATTAAAATCATAAACATACACCGAAGCAAAGTCTTTTCTTTCTTCTATAATTGAACCAGATATATGAAAGTATAAAGATTTGACCTGTTAAACCTGTTATTTATTTGTTTATTTTTCGTCATATATTTCAAAATATTTATGTGAATATATTTTCTACCATTGTTCTGTATTTGAAAATATGTTTTACAATTATAATATATTTAAAAGCATTTAAAACATATTTGACCTACATTTCAGTCCACATGTGTCACATTTGATGAAAAACTTTTATTTGTTGAGTATTTTACTTAAAAGTTGGCTGCTGTAAGATTAGAAATGTATTCTTGTCTCTGAAATACATTTTTAAATATTTCATATTTTTAATTTTAAAATATATTTCCGTGTGCTTCGTGGCTTAACTATTTACAACATAAATTGTTCAATTATTTACACAATAGCAATAAATTATTTTAAACAGTCAACCCATATGACAAAAAAAGTATATATAATGAAAGTATATTTTAAAATATTTACGTGAATATATTTACCATTTTTTTCCCGTTTTTGAAAATATATTTTACAAATATATTTAAAGGCATTTAAAACGTATTTTATATATAATTCAGTCCAAGAAATATTTAATATTTTTAACTTCAAAAATGTATTTCATTGTGCTTCATTGCATAACTGTTTACAACATAAATTGCTCATTTAAAAGACAAAATCTGAAGTCTGAAGCATCTGAACGGTAGTTATTTTAACAAAATAAGAGGGATCGTATAAAATGCATGTTATTGTTTATTTAGTACTGACCTGAATAAGATATTTCACGTAAAAGATGTTCGCATATAGTCCACAAGAGAAAATGATAGTTGAATTTATAACAATTTATACATCCCCTTGATTCTTAATACTGTGTTGTTACCTGAATGATCCACAGCTGTTTTTTTTTTTTTTTTTTTGTTTAGTGATAGTTGTTCATGAGTCCCTTGTTTGTCCTGAATAGTTAAACTGCCTGCTGTTCTTCAGAAAAGTCCTTCAGGTCCCACAAATTCTTTGGTTTTCCAGCATTTTTGTGTATTTGACCCCTTTCCAATAATGACTGTATGATTTTGAGATCCATCTTTTCACACTGAGGACAACTGAGGGACTCGTATGCAACTATTACAGAAGGTTCAAACACTCACTGATGCTCCAGAAGGAAAAAACATGCATTAAGAGCCGGGGTTGAAAACTTTTGAACAGAATGAAGATTTGTACATTTTTCATATTTTGCCTAAATATCATACTTTTTTCAATTTAGTACTGCCCTTCAAAAGCTGCAGAAGATACTTGCATGTTTCCCAGAAGACAAAATAAGTGTAATTTACCCTGATATTCAAATTTCAAAAGTTTTCACCCCCGGCTCTTAATGCATGGTTTTTCCTTCTGGAGCATCAGTGAGTGTTTGAACCTTCTGTAATAGTTGCATATGAGTCCCTCAGTTGTCCTCAGTGTGAAAAGATGGATCTCAAAATCAGACAGTCATTGTTGGAAAGGGTTCAAATACACAAAAATGCTGGAAAACCAATATATAAATATAATTTTGTAGATTCTGAAAGGAGGGTGTAAACTTTTGACCTGAACTTTATATATATATATATGAACACGATGCCAAAACAGCTCCAACACACACACACACACACACACACACACACACACACACAGACAGAGAGAGTTGATTTGGTCTCTTTCCAAGGACATGAGCTGTGTATTATCGCAGCTGAGCGCTGGCAGGTTATCATTAGATGCGGGTGAGCGCTGGAGGGGCGACACTGAACACTTTCATATCCAGCGGCTGCCCTGCAGGCCACGCGCCTGTTTGTGCTGTCATTTTGCTCAGGGGATGATGGGAAACGAGCAGTCTGGGTAATGAGCAGTTTGTATGCTGTGCTAGTGTAAAGACCTTCATTAGGCCAGGATCAGGAGACTCTGTGTGTGTGTGTGTGTGTGTGTATGCACTTGTTTTGCTATACATATGAGACCCTAAATACAATCACTAGACAGAAATATCGTGAAATTTGCTCTAAAAATGAAATGTGAGCCAAGTTGACAAATGAACCAAATCATGTTTTACTTTTTGAAATGAAATAATGCATCTAATTTAATCTAAAGTGTAATCTAATAATTTGTGACACTGGACCCCAAAGCCAGTCATAAGAGAATTTTCTGAAATTTTGTTAAAACTATTTAAAAATGTAAGGGTATGAAAAAAAAAAAAAACTGAGAAAATGTTTGATATATATATATATATGGTGGGAAATAATATCTAAAAACATGATATTCACTTAATATCCTATTGATTTTTGGCATAAAAGAAAAATCAATCATTTTGTCTCATAAAGTGTATTTTTTGGCTACAAATATACTACAAATATACCCATGCTACTTAAGACTGGTTTTGTGGTACAAGGTCACATTTACACTTTGGTTGCTGTTCGATAAAATTTACAGATGACTTTTAGATTTCATAAACAAAAACAAAAACAAAAACAAAAACAAAAACAAAGAACAAACAAACAAAGTTTTACAAGAAAATACTATTTCAGGTTTTATAATTTAATGTCTTACTTCCTGTTAAAAATAAAAAAAGTAATTGTTCACTTAAATTTCACTGAGAAATTGCTAGTAAATTTCACAAATAATTACACAGAACTGAATGAAATGAACATTTTTGAAGTAGAACAACTGAAATAGTATTTTCTTGTAAAACGTAAAAAATATTTTTTAGTATTTTTGTTTTTTGTGAAGATACATTTAGCTAAGAAGCAAAATGAAAGAGAGGTATTTAGTTTTTTTTTTTTAAATAAACAAGACAAAGTAATTTATTTCTGACCCCATTTAAGATTTGTTTTCTTGTTTAAGTTTCTTAAATTTCTTTAAAAAACGTTAAATTAGATACTTTTTTCCCTAGAAAGCATCACTTAATAACTTAATAATGAAGTAATATTGTTTTATATTTTTATTGGAAAATGACAAAAATGACAATCTTTGTTTTATTTAGATCAAAAAAAGAAGTAATTTTTCACTTAATTTTCACTCAGAAATTGCTAATAAATTTCACAAATAGTTACATAGAACAACTGAATTAAATTTTTGAAGTAGAAAAACTGAAATAGTATTTTCTTGAAAAACATACTTCAACACTGCAAAAAAAGTAATTTATTTTTAGTATTTTTGTCCTGCTTTCAATTTAAATATAATTTATAAATGAAGATACATTTACTTAAGAAGCAAAATTACAGGTATTTAGTTGTGTTTTCAATAAATAAATAAATATTAAGCGAGTTTAAGTATAAACAAGAACAAGTTATTTTTTTCTGACCCTATTTAAGATTTGTTTTCTTGTTTAAGAAAGCATCACTTAATAATGAAGTAATATTGTTTCTTAAAAAGTGTCCACATTTAAGAATGTAGAGATATTTGTATTGGAAAATGACAAAAATACAATCTTTGTTTTATTTATTTATTTAAACTTAAAAAAGAGAGGAATTTTTTGTTTCATTTTCACCTAAGTGCTAGTAAATCTTACAAATAATTACACAGAACAACTAAATTAAAGGAGAATTTCTGAAGTAGAAAAACTGAAATATTATTTTCTTGTAAAAATGTAATTTATTTTTTAGTATTTTTGTCTTGTTTTCAGTATAAATATTATTTATAAATGAAGATACATTTACTTAAGAAGCAAAATTACAGGTATTAATTTGAAATAAATAAATAAATAAATAAATATTAAAACAAGAACAAGTGTTTAAGAAAGCATCACTTAATAATATAATAATAAAGTAATATTGTTTCTTAAAAAGTGTCCACATTTAAGAATGTAGAGATTGTATTGGAAAATGATAAAAATGCAATCTATTTTTTATGTATTACTTATGTAAAAAATAATAATAATAATTATATATAATTAAAAACACAATAAAACATGATTTTTGAAAATTAAAAAAACTAAATGATCTGTTTTTGCAAATAAAATCTTGGTTGATTTATATATATATATATAAATCAACCAAGATTTTATTTGCAAAAACAGATATTTTTTTTTAGTTTTATTGTGTTTTTGTGTTAGTTACCTGTATTTTTTTGTTATTTTTGCTTAATCCAACTGCAGTTTAATTGAGATTAATTGGAACGCACAATGAAAAAACATGATTTCTGAAAATTCTTAAAAACTGAGTTATCTGTTTTTGCAAATGAACTCTTAATTTAGTAAAAATTCTCTTCTCTTCTCTTCTCTTCTCTTCTCTTCTCTTCTCTTCTCTTCTCTTCTCTTCTCTTCTCTTCTCTTCTCTTCTCTTCTCTTCTCTTCTCTTCTCTTCTCTTCTCTTCTCTTCTCTTCTCTTCTCTTGTCATCGTGTGTAAATTTCATCCTTGAAAATCAATCCTCCATCTCTGTCTCCCTTGGCAACAGGTTATAATCCATGGTTACGAGAAGTGGTTGCTAGGTGCGTTGCCAAGATACAGACCCCTCTTCACATGGCAGCGACGTGGGAGGTCATTGGGTCCGATACGATGGCAGAAACACAGAAACCAGAGGAACTTCACTGATCACATCTCACACACAAACCTGAACCTGATTTATCAACAGATGAAAACCAGACAGGCACATGACTTTTCTGGGTTCACAATGTGGTTTAGATCTGGATTTGAATCTAAATCACATTAATAAGGGGAAATCCTGATGCAACCATATTCTGCATCTTTAAACAAGCTTCTAATAACATCCCATAAACACAGTAATGGGCCATTTTTATTCTTTCTTTATACAACCAGATGCACACGTTTCACACAATCATTTAGCAATTTCCAATGTTTTTCATCAAATATCACATTCACAGAAAAACTCACACAACATGCAAACCTCAAAACCAAAATCATTCAGAATCAAACAGAGAGCAGACGAGCAAATTTCGTTCAGATATTTAAGAAAGATGTGCTGCATCTCACATTATCACTGAAATCTCATGTTTTTCTTACACATTAGCACATGCAATAAATACTTGGATGTATTGATTCAGTCTTTGTGTTTTACAACCGTAAAAATACAGTTTGGAAAATGTATTGGCCTATAGACAGATAGATAAATGTTTTATAAATATTAACTTTTTTTTTCTGCAAGGATGCAAATTGATCAAAGGTGACAGTAGACATTTTTATTGCACAAAAGATTTCTATTTCAAATAAATGCTGTTCTTTTGAATTTTCTATTCATCTGTGTATTTTTTAATAACTTCTGTTTTCACTTAATTTTTACAAAAAGTAATTTTTGGTTTATACTTCAGTTTGAAATGTTTAGCCTTTTTGTAGTTTTTTGTAATTTCTATTAGTTTTATTTATTTTTTAAGTGCCTATATATATATATATATATATATATATATATATATATATATATATATATATTATTTTTAGTTAAAAAAAATCATTATTTTTATTAGTCTCTGCGTTTTACAACTGAAAGTTGAAATCTGAAAAAGTACAGTTAGATAGATGTTTTATTAATATTAAATTAATATTTTTATTCCGCAAGGACGGAAATTGATCAAAAGTGTCATTAAAGACATTTATGTTACAAAAGATTTCAAATTAATTTCAAATAAAACATTTTTTTCGTAATTTCTATTCGTTTTTTTTAAGTTTCTAGAGAGTTTTTTTTTATTAAATACTTTTTAAAAAATTAAATATTTTTAATTTATTAGTTTTATTTATTTATATATTTTTGGTTCTTTAGCTATTTTTTTTTTGTAATTTTTATTAGTCTCTGTGTTTTACAACTGAAAGCTGAAACCCAAAAAGGTACAGTTTGGAATATTTATTGGCCTATAGATAGATAGAGTTTTGTAAATATTAAATTAATATTTTTATTCGGCAAGGACGCAAATTGATAAAAAGTGAAAGTAAAGGCATTTATAATGTTACAAAAGATTTATATTTTTAAAAAAGGGCTGTTCTTTCTTCTTTTAATATCTTTGGTTTTTACTTTAATTCAAATGTTTTACAAATGTTTGGTTTATACTTTAAGATTTAGCCTTTTTTGTCATCAAGTGTCTATATGGTTTTTTTAATTAAATATATTTTTTATTTATTAGTTTTAGTTATTTATGTATATATTTTTGGTTCACATTTTAATTTGAAAGTTTTGGCAATTTTGTTATTATTTCTTTTAAATATGTATATATAAGTTTTACTAATTTTTATTTATTAGTAAAAAAAGTGCTTTTTTGTCATTTTTATTAGTTTTAGTTTAAAAAAGTATATATGTTTATTTTGGTTTTATTACTTTTTAGTTATTAGTTTTATCTTATTTTTATATTTTTGGTTTATGCTGGTTTCTACACAAATATTACGAAGCACAGCTGTTTTCAACATTGATAATAATCAGAAATGTTTCATAAGCAGCAAATCAGCATATTAGAATGATTTCTGAAAAATCGTGACTAAAGACTGGAGTAATGATGCCGAAAATACAGTTTTGACCTCAGATATAAATTACAATCTAACTTAGATTCACATAGAAAACAGCTATTTGAAATCATAATAATATTTCAGATTTTTACTGTATTTTCTGATCAAATAAATGCAGCAAATCTAGAATAATTTCTGAAAGATCATGTGACTAAAGACTGCTGTAATGATGCTGAAAATACAGCTTTGATCACAGAAATAAATTACATTTAACAGATATTCGCATAGAAAACAGCTATTTGAAATCATAATAATATTTCAGATTTTTACTGTATTTTCTGATTAAATAAATGCAGCAAATCTAGAATAATTTCTGAAAGATCATGTGACTAAAGACTGCTGTAATGATGCTGAAAATAAAGCTTTGATCACAGAAATAAATTACATTTTAACAGATATTCGCATAGAAAACAGCTATTTAACATCATAATAATATTTCAGATTTTTACTGTATTTTCTGATTAAATAAATGCAGCAAATCTAGAATAATTTCTGAAAGATCATGTGACTAAAGACTGCTGTAATGATGCTGAAAATACAGCTTTGATCACAGAAATAAATTACATTTTAACAGATATTCGCATAGAAAACAGCTATTTAACATCATAATAATATTTCAGATTTTTACAAATATTTTTGATCTAATTGAATGCAGCCTTAAAAATTAGAAAAGTATCGAACAGTATTGTCTCTATATTTCAAGGTTAAAACGTATAAGCTGCACAGATAAATTTTAGATTTTCTAAAAAGCTGCATGCATAGTTTTGACAAAAATAGCAAAATGTAGTCTAAAATAGTTGTATGATGTCATTGAGTTTGTTCTATGCAGTTCTCAGAGTCTCCTGTAGAGGTCAGCATGTGAATGCAGCGCTGTGTCATATGAGGACATTACAGTGAAATACTACAACATCAGATGACATTTGATCCCAAAATGATCTCATTGGGATGAATCATCCGAGCATGCAGCCTCACACATTCTGATTATTATTAATCAAGAAAAACAACTATTATGTCTGTTTTTTTTTTTTTCTCCAAAAGCCAATTCAAAGATCTGATCAGACTGAAAATGTGTTATTTAGATTTTTGTCCATTTGTGGCAGGTTCACGCTGGGAATCGTGAATTAGGACTAGAAAACAATGTTTGATTATAGCTGAACACTGTTGGTCATAAAGCGAATGCGAGGCGGGCGGAGAAGGGAAATTGGATTTGGAAACAGTGTGCAATGCATTTCGATAAATTTACATCTTTTCACATCAACCTGTCAAACAGCCCGAGGCAAGAGAGAGAGACAGAAAGAGACACAAATATGCTAATGTTCAACAAAAGCCAGCAGTTAAAACGCCTCATGAAGCCACACAGAAGTTTAGCAGGTTCCATCATTTTCCTGTCAGACATGTTTTCATCCATGAAACACTTTAGCTGGCTCGTAAAATTAACTTAGCATGAGAACATTAGAATCCACAAACATTATGATGAAGGAGCATCTTCATCTGATCCTGTCAGACACAATGCAAATGTGCACCGGGGCTAGTTGTCACAAGGTTTTCTAATTTAAAACAAATTTGTGAAGTAGAAAGACTGACATTTTGTATAATATACTTCAAAAATCTTTGTTTATGACTTTGAAAAATATAATAAAATACAACACTTGTGAATTCTCTCTTCCAAAGATTAAACTGCTTTTTTAAAAAAAAATAAATATCAGATATAATAACTAGATTATTTACTAGCCAACATTTTCATTCAAACTGCAAAATTTGACAAATAATTAAAAAGAAACAGCAACTAACACAATAAATGAAATTATGATTTTACCCATTTTTGAAGTAGAAAGAATGAAATGGCAATTTCTTGACTCCAAAATAGAGTAAAAATCCCTTAAAATATATATATAGTTTATTTTTCCACGTGTTTAATATTCATTTAAATACAACAAAAGAGCTATTGACACTGTCAGAAACTGTTAAAATATAATATTTCTTTCTTTAAAATTTTATTATATGAACTGTTATGCATGTACATTCATAAAGTCTAGTAGTATTGGCTTCTTTTTAATTATTAATTCAAAACTGCCATACACTGAACAAAATATGCTGTAGGAGTTACTCTGCAACTTTTTTTTTTTAAGATTTCACAAATAAACAGCAAGTAACACTGAATGTGATTCAAACTTGTGAGGTAGAAAGACTGAAATATTTTATTTTTCCTGTATAACATACTTTAATAATCTTTGTTTATGACTTTGAAAAATATAATAAAATATAACATGTATGATTTCTCTCTTCCAAAGGCTGAACTGTGCTTTTTAAAATAAATATCAGATTTAATAACTACATTATTTACAAGCCAAAACACTGATTGGATATTTTTGCATGTCACTTTAACATTTCTATTTAATTAATTATCAAAAAATGTATAATTGCATTCAGTATTTTATAATTGTTTTTTATTGTTTATATTTTGCTGAAAAGCTTTTAATAGATTATTTTCATTGTGACAACTTACCCCATATACTGTAATCTGAGGGTTTTCATCTGTAATTTTTTTTTTCACAAACTATTACAAAGAAATAGCAAGTAACACATTGAATTCAATACTTTTTGAATAATTATGAGTAATTACATTTTGAATTTAATCATTTTTGAAGTAGAAAGACTGAAATAGTATTGTCTTGGTTCTAAAACAGAGTTAAAAACCCTTAAAATAGATCTAATTTATTTTCTACATGTTTAATTTTCATTTAAATACAACAAAAGAGCTATTGGCCCTGTCAGAAACTGCTAAAATATCCATATCAATATTTTATTTCATTAAAATATGTATCATATATATATATATATATATATATATATATATATATAAACTATTTTGCATGTACATTCACATTTTTGTGCATTTTGTGTTGTTATTTTTAATTATTAGTTCAAAACTGCTATACAATAAATATGCAATAATCTTTTAAAAATATAATAAAACATAACATTTGTGAATTCTCTCTTCCAAAGATTAGGCTGTGCTTTTTAAAATAAATATCAGATTTAATATCTACATGTTTTTACTAGCCAAAGCACTGACTGCGTATTTTCGCATGCCACTTTTACATTTTTATTTAATTATTGACTAAAAGTGTAATTGCATGCAGTATCTTATAATGTTTTGATTTCACAAATTATTACAAAGAAACAGCAAGTATCCCATTGAATTTAATACTTTTTGAATGATATTAAATTTTGAATTTAATATTTTTTTAAGTAGAAAGACTGAAATACTATTACCTTGACTCTAAAACAGAGTTAAAAACCCTTAAAATATATCTAGTTTATTTTCTACGTTTATTTTTCATTTAAATACAAAAAAGAGCTATTAGCACAATTACAAGCTACTAAAATATATAATTTGTCAATTGAAATATTCAAATAGTTACTAAATATCAGATTTAATAACTACATTATTTGCTAGCCAAAACACTGAATGCGTATTTTTGCATGTCACTTTTACATTTCTATTCGATAATTACTAAAAATGTAATTGTTTGCAGCATTTTATCATGTTTTTTATTGTTTACAATCTTCTGAAACGCTTTAAATAGGTTGTTTTCATTGTGACAACTTACCCCATATAGCATATAGCTCTATTGCAAACTACTAAAATGTATATTTTAACAATCATAATATATTAAACATTTGATTAAAGTGATTTTAAGTGTGTGTAGTGTGATTGTGCGGCTGGTGATGATGGAGCGTGCACTGGGAGACGACCCCAGTTGACTTACACGTGACGACTTCTGTAATTGGTTCCTCCTCTAATTGAAATGTTCTAAAAAGGCATCTGTTGATGTGGCAGTATAATTACCGTATGCACAGCGCTTGATGAATTGACATGTTGGATTGGTAATTGCGACGGGTAAAAAATGCAGACAGTTTTGGCCATTAGCTCAAATCTGTTAATGTTCTCCACTCAGCAAGATGGATCTGCATTTCATATTCTCTAACGCTCCGCAGTTTGTACGCTTTGTTTCGCCTTTAAGTCTCATTTCTGTGATGTTCTGAGAAAATACAATCGCCCGCTGCGCAAAACATCAGCTAAACACAAAGGGTGTGATGTCCAGTGGTGTTTTATTACAATACTATGATAGCTTTTCCTCATTTTTAAAATGAGATTTCATTTTTTTACATCTTTGGTTTTCACTTTAATTTAAAAGTTTTAGTCATTTTTTTTTGTCATTTTTGTTAGTTTTAGGTTTTAAGTTTTTTTAGTTGAAAGGTTTTTAGATTTATATTTTTTCATGTCTATATAGTTAGTTTTAATTTATTAGTTTTAGCTTATTTAGTTTTAGTTATTTTTGTTAGTTTTAGGTTTTAAGTTTTTTAGTTTAGAGGTTTTTAGTTTTAATTTGATAAAATGTGTATAGAATTTTTTTATTTATTAGTTTTTTTTTAGCTTCTTTCGTTTTTGTCATTTTTGCTAGTTTTAGTGTTTTTTATTTCTGTAGAGGTTTTATTAATTTTTATTTAGATTAGTTATTTTTTAGTTTTACTAATTTTTATATTTTTTGTTTTACATTTTAATTAAAAAGTTTTATTAGTTTTGTTTCGTTTTTATATTTCTATATAGTTTTTATTAGTTTTAGCATATTTAGTTTTAGTTATTTTTATATTTTTGGTTTACACTTTGATTTTAAAGATTTAGTTTTTGTAATTTTTGTTAGTTTAATTAATTATTTTTTTTACATGCGTTTTTATGAATTTAGTTTTATTTTATTTTTTGAGTTTATATTTTTGGTTTACATTTTAATTTTAAAGTTGTATAAATTTGGATTTGTTATTTGTCATTTTTGTAATTTTTATTTTATTTATTTATTTTTTAAATATGTTTATATAGTTTTTATTTATCAGTTTTAGTTATTTTTATATTTTTAGTTTACACTGGTTTTAAAGATTTAGTTTTTTTTTATCATTTTTGTTAGTTGTAGGGTTGTTTTATTCATTTTAATTTTAAAAGTTTTATTAATTTTGTATTTGTTATTTTTATGTTGTTTTTGTTAGTTTTATTTTTTATATTTATATCTATATCTAAGTTTTATTAATTTTTATTTATTAGTTTGAGTTTGTTTGTCATTTTTATCATTTTTTATTTTTTAAAAAGGTGTCTATATGGTTTTTATTTATTAGTTTTAGCTTATTTAGTTTTAGTTATTTTTATTTGGTTTACACTTTGATTTTGAAGATTTAGTAATTTTCTTGGTCAATTTTATTTATTTATTTTTAATAGGTCTATATTAATAAGTCAGAATCAGAATTAACTTTAATAAATGTATTAATGTGTATGTATTAATGTATAAATATATATTTTAATATATATGTTTTAGTCATTTTTATTTATTAGTTTTAGTTTTTTGTTTTATGTTTTTTTTGGGTCATTTTTATTAGTTTTAGTTTCTAAAAAATATATATCTAAAAAACTATATTTTATTAATAATATATATTTTATTAATAATAAATAATAACTAAGTTAAGTTTTTTTGCTTTAGTTTATATAGGACTACTTTAAGTTATTTTTACATTTTTATTTTACACTTTCTCTTTAAAGTTATAGTCATGTTTATTGGTATTTTTTTTTAATTTAGAATATTTTAATCATCGTTTTTTATTTATGTATTAATTTATTTTACTATATGTTTTTATTAATTTTCATTTTTTATTTAGTCTTATTTATTTTAGTACATCAAGAAAAAGAAAAGGAGGAATGTTGCCTTGGCATTTAGCTAAACTATTTTTTCCTGTTGTTTTATTTCAGTTAATGTTTATTTTTCAACTAATGAATACGCTTTTTATGTTTTTAATTTCATTTAAATAAAATAACCCTGGGGACATGGCCCTGTTCTTAAAAAGTGATCAGCGAGATAAACAGCAGAACAATTCTAACAGCAGGAAAATGATTCAAATGTAAACAACGACTTGATTTACACTTAATAAATGCAAATAGGTTTCACAAACGACAAGTTCAGTCAAAGACAACGAATCCACAAGTGCCTGTGTTCCACAAGCTGACGATCATATATGGACTCTCTCGTTCAGCATCAGAATCTGAAGCGAATCTAAAGAGTTTCTGCCTCCCACTGTAGTCATAGCAACAGGTTAATCAGCATCCTCTCTGATCTCTCTGTCGCCGAGCAGGTTGCTAAGATACAGATGAAGTTGCCGGCCCTGGAGAGCAACCGAACAAACCCGTGCAAAATAAAACGCATTTAGTTTGATGCAGATGCAGAATGGAGTGCATGCGTGAAAAGCTTTTTCTGGGATGTAGGCCTAACGAGACATGAATAAACAATGAAACGCGTTTGTTTTGTCAGTCTAGCGTGTGTGTGTGAGGAGGGGGACGATTGCTGGTTTGGGCTGCCAGTTGCATCATGTTCCTCTGGGCGGCGGGTGAAGGTGCGCCCTGCTTCCATTCTTCACGCTCGTCTCTGGCGATGGCAGGAAAGATTAACGAGCCGCGGCGAACAGATTTAGCCAAAGCGCCGTGAGTGTGGATTCAGCAGGGTGCGGGAGATTTTGGGGCTGCTGCTTTTCCTCAACTTTTGCATACATTTGACTAAAAAGCAGCTTTTCCAGGAACTTCGCAGCGGAGGAAAATCAACGCCCCAATTTTGTGTTTTCATCAAATCAGCTAAAAGACGCGCAAAGGAAGCTGTACGATTTCCATAAATGTGTCACGGCGAGCAAACGTGATCCAGAATATGACAAACTCTGTTCTGAACACTGACTCATTCAGCTCTGAGTCACTCTGACCTTCACTCTCTCTCTCTCTCTCTCTCTCTCTCTCTCTCACACACACACACGCACGCACGCACGCACGCACGCACGCACGCACGCACGCACGCACGCACGCACACACACACACACACACACACACACACACACACACACACACACACACACACACACACACACACACACACACACACACAGCATCTCATGTTTAAGTCAGTGACTAGAAAACACACACCTGTGAGACACACTGCAACTAATAGCTATTATCACCAAAACATAGGGCACACTGCAAAAAATAATTTTCCTACTTAGTATTTTAGTCTTGCCTTTTAGTACAAACATCTCAACATTTTTAAATCAATGTGCATTTATATAAAAAAATTGAACTTACTAATTTTTTTTTACAGTAATCAATGTATTTTAGCTACATTTAAACAAACAAAATTAGTTGACTAACTTTCAAATCTTTTTTACTTAAATGCAGCTAAACTAAATTGATTGAAACCACTTACAATATTTTTTTAGTTCTTTTTTGGTTGTAATTTTTAAAAAGTTATATATATATGCATATACTTAAAAAATTACAATTCATTTATCAGTTTTAGTTAATTTAGTTTTAGTTATGTTTTAAATAGTTTTCCAGTAATAACACCTCAACATTCTTAAATCAGTGTGCATTTACTTAGGAAGCAAAATGAGTTTATATTAAGTCATTTTGTTTATTTATTCATTTTAGTTTATTTAGTTTTTTTTTAGAATAAAAAATTTTAGTAATTTTTTTTTATTTTGATTCCATTTGCTTAAAATGGAAAATATGCCAGGGTTTATTACTTTTATTTTTATTTTTTTAAATGTCTAGCTTTTATTACATTTTTATTTATTAATTGTAGTTTATTTAGTTTTAGTTATTTTTATATTATCAGATTAAATGTTTTAGTAATTTTGTTGTTTTTTGTCATTTTAGTTTTATTTTTTATACAGTATATGGTTTTATTAATTTTTATTTATAAATAATAACATCAAAAAACATTCTTAAAATTAATATGTATTTACTTGAGAATCAAAATGTTGTTTTGTCCTGAAAAAACAAAAAAATATTAAAATGAAGTGAGTTTTTGCTTAAAACACGAGAAAACATATGCCTATGGGGCAAGAAAAATAATCTTGTTTTTTCTTTAAATTTAGTTATTATTCTGACCCCCACTGGCAGATCATTTTTCTTATTTATGCATTTTTTTTCTAATTTCCCCTTAATTTTTCAGAAAACAAGGCTTAATGTTTTCTGACATTTTGCTTATTTACATATTTGCACTAGAAAAAATAAATAAAATTTGCACTATTGCTAGACAAATTTTAGATAGATGGACAAATGTTTATGTCACCTATATAAATTTGTATATAAATATATCAATTATGTTTCTCAGTCAGAGTGGGCGAACACTTAATTTCCCAAAGTGCATTAAAATTACAACTGAGTTGTAAATTCCTCTTCCTGTATGTTGTGGACAATTCGATTCAAATTCACATTTATGATCTGAAATGGAGCCAATTCTTCAATTCTGAATTTTGCTCAACCCTGCTCTCTGTCCTCACGGATCGACTGCAATCCTGCCCTACATTTTTGACTCATTCAGTATCATATTTTACTCAGAAATTCATGAGGTTCTGGAAGTGAATGGGGTTTGTGAAGGTGGTTTGATGTTGAAGGCCGTGACAGAAGCGTCTCTGTGCGCAGATGAAAGAGAGAAACTCTGGGGATCTTCACTAGCGATTCCACATTCTCCTTTGAAAGCTGCGGCAGTTTCTCTCCTGACCTCTTTGTTGAAATATATGGTGTTTTAACACCACACTTTAAACGTGACTTACGTCATCCTATATCACACACATATGCCTAATAATCAACAAACCTAAAAAAACTGTCAAGTGAGTTTTTGCTTAAAACAAGAAAAATATCTGCCAATGTTTATTAGTTTTAGCTTGTGTCTGTGCAGCTTTTACTAAATTTTATTGATTAATTTTAGTTTTATTTTATATTTTTCAGATTGTTTTAGTAATTTTTTTTTTTACTATTTTTTATTTTTTAGAGTTTGTTTTGCTTTAAACAAGAAAAATATATATATTTTATTACTTTTATTTATTTATTTTTA
This sequence comes from Garra rufa, assembly GCF_049309525.1. Lineage (NCBI taxonomy): Eukaryota > Metazoa > Chordata > Actinopteri > Cypriniformes > Cyprinidae > Garra > Garra rufa. Next base: position 47,614,902 of record NC_133371.1, on the reverse strand, counting down.
AATGTCTAGATTTTATTACATTTTTATTTATTGATTTTAATTTGTTTAGTTTTATATTTTCAGTCATTTTATGTTTTAGTAATTTTATTAATTTTTTTGTCATTTTTATACAGTATATAGTTTTATTCATTTTTATTGATCAGTTTTTGCTTGGTTAGTTTTAGTTATTTTTATAGTTTTAAAAAAGTTAAGTTTTAGTTATTTTTATAGTTGTCAAAAAACATTCTTAAAATTAATATGCATTTACTTGAGAAGCAAAATGTTGTTTTGCCCTGAATTTTTTTTTTTGAAAAGCTTTTGCTTAAAACAAGAAAAATATCTGCCTGTATATTACTTTTATTTATTAATTTTAGTTTATTTAATTTTAGTTATTTTTATATTTTCAGTTTAAATGTTTTAGTAATTTTGTTGTCATTTTTATACAATATATAGTTTTATTCATTTTTATTTATCAGTTTTTGCTTGGTTAGTTTTAGCTATTTTTATAGTTCTCAAAAAGTTAAGTTTTAGTTATTTTTATAGTTTTCAAAAAACATGAATTAATATGCATTTACTTATTTGTTCTAAACAAAAAGTATTAAAATGAAGTGACTTTTTGCTTAAAACAATAAAAATATCTGCCAATGTTTATTAGTTTTAGCTTTTCACACAAATATGTGTCTATGCAGCTTTTACAAAATTTTATTTATTAATTTTAGTTTTATTAAATTTTTTTTTGATCAAATGTTTTAGTAATTTTTTTTGTAATTTTGGTCATTTTTACTATTTTTATTTATTAAAAATTTTAATTACATTTTGTTTATTAGTTTTTGTTTATTTTAGATCTATTTTTTCCAGTTATAACATCTAAACATTCTTGAATTAATATGTATTTACTTGAGAAGCTAAATGAGTTTATATTAAGTTGTTTCATCCTGTAAAAGGAATACATTTGTTTTTGCTTTTTTGCTTAAAACAAGAAAAAATATCTGCCCATGTTTATTACTTTTATTCATTTTTAAATGTCTAGCTTTTATTACACTTTTATTTATAAATTTTAGTTTATTTAGTTTTAGTTATTTTTATATTTTCAGTTTAAATGTTTTAGTAATTTTGTTGTCAATTTTATACAATATATAGTTCTATTCATTTTTAATCATCATTTTTTTTCTTGGTTAGTTTTAGTTATTTTTATAGTTCTCAGAAAGTTAAGTTTGAGTTATTTTTATAGTTGTCAAAAAACATTAATTAATATGCATTTACTTATTTATTCTACTTTTTGCTTAAAACATGAAAAACGTCTGCCAATGTTTATTAGTTTTAGCTTTTTTTTACACAAATATGTGTCTATGCAGCTTTTACAAAATTGTATTTAATAATTTTAGTTTTATTTTATATTTTTTAGATAAAATGTTTTAGTACATTTTTTTAGTAATTCTCTTGGTTATTTTTACTATTTTTATTTATTAGTATACATTTTTAATTACATTTTGTTTATCAGTTTTTGTTTATTTTAGATCTGTTTTTCCAGTTATAACATCTAAACATTCTTGAATTAATATGTATTTACTTGAGAAGCTAAATGAGTTTATATTAAGTTGTTTCATCCTGTAAAAGGAATACATTTGTTTTTGCTTTTTTGCTTAAAACAAGAAAAAATATCTGCCCATGTTTATTACTTTTATTCATTTTTAAATGTCTAGCTTTTATTACACTTTTATTTATTAATTTTAGTTTATTTAGTTTTAGTTATTTTTATATTTTCAGATAAAATGTTTTAGTAATTTTGTTGTCCTTTTGTCAAAAAAAAAAGTATTAAAATGAAGTGAGCTTTTGCTTAAAACAAGAAAAATATCTGTCTGTGTTTATTTATTTATTTTTAAATGTCTAGATTTTATTAAACTTTCATTTATTAATTTTAGTTTATTTAGTTTTAGTTATTTTTATATATTCAGAATAAATTTTTTTAGTAATTTTGTTGATTTTTTTTGTCATTTTATACAGTATATAGTTTTATTCATTTTAATTGATCAGTTTTTGCTTTTATTAATTTCTTAATTTTAGTTTTATTTTGTATTTTTTAGATTAATTGTCATAGTAATGTTGTTATTTTTTTGGTCATTTTTATTACTTTTCTTTATTGTGGTCTGAATCAGGAGAGAAATCTGCACAGATCAAGCACCGTTTACAAGCCAAAAACAGCTCGAAACAAAGATGTTTCTGGATTTTGATGTGACATACAACAGGAGATGTACTTTTTCACTGAAGGAAGTGTTATTATATCAGCTGTTTGGACTCTCATTCTGACGGCACCCACTCACTGCAGAGGATCCACTGGTGAGCAAGTAATGGAATGACACATTTTTACAAATCTGATGAAGAAACAAACTAGAATCAGTATATCCAAGATTAGGATGAGTTTGTTTCTTTATCAGATTTGTATAAATGTGTCATTCCATTACTTGCTCACCAATGGATCCTCTGCAGTGAATGGGTGCCGTCAGAGTGAGAGTCCAAACAGCTGATAAAAACATCACTATAATCCACACCACTCCAGTCCATCAGTTAACATCTTGAGAAGACAAAAGCTGAAACAAATCCATCATTAAGTCGTTTTAAAGTCATTAGCCTTCTGGCTAAAATACAAATAATAATACATAATAAAATAAAAAAATAATAAAAGTCCATCTCCTGTTTTCTCTCACACCAAAATCCAGCCACATATTTGTTTAGAGCTGTTTTGGACTGTTTTGTAAATGGTGCTTGATCTGTTCAGATTTCTCTCCTGATTCAGACCAGACCACTTTTTCACTGGAGGAAGCGTTGTTATGAATTATGGACTTGTATTTTAGTTAAAAACGTCTTAATGATGGATTTGTTTCAGCTTTTGTCTTCTCAAGATGTTAACTGATGGACTGGAGTGGTGTGGATTACTTGTGGATTATTGTGATGTTTTTATCAACTCTTTGGACTCTCATTCTGACGGCACCCATTCGCTCCAGAGGATCCAGTGACGGAATGACACATTTCTACAAATCTGATGAAGAAACAAACTCATCCTAATCTTGGATGACCTGGAGGTGAGCACATTTTCAGCACATTTTCATTTTTGGGTGAACTAAATCCTTAAAGACCGGATCAATCATTGATCAGCAGGCAGCTTTAATGATCTGTGTTAACTGATGTCTCACTTTACTGATTTCCCCCCCATGCAGCTCTATCAAGATATCAAATAATGTTGTGTTTTCTATATATTCTTAGTTTGTGATTTTGTTTAGACAGTTCTTGACCAGACTTGTTTTGTCTGTGATGATGAAGTCGTCATGTTCTGGTGTCTCAGGTGTGTCGTGTGATTCTCTCTATCACTCGCTCTGTATTTGATCTCTCTGTTTTTATGCCGCCCTCTGAATTACACAGAAATGAGAGGATGACGGGATGTAAATAACAGGCTGCGTCCACACATTTCATCTCATATTTATGGAAACTATGCTCTTGGAAATGACATAAATCAAAAGGGAAACGTGGAGGATTGTAAAGCGTAACGGGCCGCTGGAGGAAGAGCTGCTTCACTGTCAAACTCACTGACAGCATGAAATTCAGCTGTAAATGTTACATTATACACTAACATACAGTATCCTTTCACAAATTTGAGGTAATATGATTTTAAATATGAAATATTTTCTAAATATATTAAATATTTATATTCATGAGGGATGCATTCAATTGATCAAAAGTGCCAGTGAGACATTTATAATGTTCCAAAAGATTTCTATTATAATTAAATGTTGTTCTTTTGAACTTTCTATTCATCTGTGAATCCTGAAAAATAAAATGTATCACAATTTTCACAAAACTTATGGGCAGCACAACAGTTTTTAACACTGATAATAAATGAGCAGCAAATCAGCATACTAGAATAATTCCTGAATGTTCATATGACACTGAACAACACTGGAGTTATAATTCACCTTTGAACACAGAAATAAATTAAATTTTAACAGATATTCACATAGGAAGCCTATTTGACTTTTTCTCAGAATTGTGAGCTATAAATTAACAATTGCAAGTTATAAAGTCCTGAGGAGAAAAAAAGACTGATATGTTCACAGAATTGCGAGTATATATCTTACAATTCAGACATCATTTTTTAGAATTGCGAGTTTAGGAATTCTCGGAATTCTGACTTCATAGTTTGCAGTTGTGAGTTTATATCGCGCATTTCCCAGAACTGCAAGTTTATATCATGCAGTTGCAACCTAATTTCTCAGAATTGTGAGTTTATATCACATAATTCTGACTTTATAACTTGCATTTGGAGGTTTATATCATGCAGTTGCAACTTCTCGGAATTCTGACTTTATAACTCACAATTGCGAGTTTATATCACAATTCTGACGTAATGTCTGAGAATTGCGAGTTTACATCTCGAAAGTTTGTCTTTATAACTCGCAACTGTGAGTTTATATCACAATTCTGACTTCATTTCTCAGAATTGTAAGTTTATATTTCGGAATTCTGAATTTATAACTCATAACTGCAAGTTTATATCATGCAATTCTGACTTTATAACTCGTAATTCCGACTTCGTTTCTCAGAATTGCAAGTTTATATCTCGGAATTCTGACTTTATAACTTGCAATTGTGAGTTTATATCATGCAATTGCAACTTAGTTTCCCAGAATTGCAAGTTTGCATCTCAGAATTCTGACATTCTAACTCACAATTGCAAGTTTATATCACAATTCTGACTTAATTTCTCTGAAATTCGAGTTTATATCACACAATTCTGACTTAATTTGTGAGTATATATCTCGCAGTTGTGAATATAACCTGCAACTGTGAGTTTATATCTCACGTTTCTGAGAAAAAAGTCAGAATTGAGAGTTTGTATCAAAACAGAATTGCAAGTTTATATCACGCAATTGCGACTTTTTTCATCATAATTGCGAGTTTGTTATATAGAATTTTTAAAAAATAATTATTATTATTTATTCAGTGGCTGAAATATCATCCTTAAAAAAACTGCTATTTTAAATCATAATAATATTTCACTATTTTTACGGTATATTTGATCTATCTATAAACTATCCTGCTGTGTTTACTTCATTTCTCAGAACTGCAAGTTTATATCTCAGAATTCTGACTTTATAACTTGCAATTGCGAGTTTATATCATTTATTCGTTTTATTTCTTAGAATTGCAAGTTTATATCTCACAGTTCTGACATTTTGCAATTATGAGTTATAAATTCAGAATTCTGAGATCTAAACTCGCAATTCTGAGAAATGAAGTCTGAATTGTGATATAAACTCTCAATTGCGAGTTAGAAAGTCAGAATTGCATGATATAAACAATTGTAATTTTGAGAGATAAAGTAGCAATTGTGTGATATAAACTGGCAATTTTAAGAAATTAAGTCGTAATTGTGGGATATAAACTCGTAATTGCAAGTTATAAAGAAAGAATTCCAAGATATAAACTTGCAATTCTGAGAAATGAAGTCAAGTCGCAATAACCTTTTTACATTTTTTATTCAGTGGCTCCCATAAAAACAGCTATTTTAAATCCTAATAATATTTCACTATTTAGTCTGTATATTTAATCTATCTATAAACTCTATCCTCCCATTTACTGTAAACTACACAAGGCCTAGAGGACATTTAAACTTTGTAAAGCTGCTTTAAACTTTCACTTTCATAAAAGGTTTTGTCGAGCTGACATTTAAAGTTGTTCTTGAACAGCATTTTATTTGATCATAAATGAAGCGCTCAAATGCAAAACACCGAAGACTGAAAATAGACGCTTAGAAACTAAACACGAGGGCAAAAGTGAAGGAGAGAAGAAACTTTACAGAGGAATGAAGTTGTTGATTTGCCCTTCAGCGCAGTCATCTGGAGACCGGCGTCGGTAATTATGTAAACGTGGTTCAGATGTTTGTTAGCAACCGAGCGCTTCTTCATTCACCTCTAATCCACCATCTTCCTCCGCATCCCTCGTTTTAATTATCTCTGTCTCTGTCTCTCTCCCCCTCATCGATGCTTCCTAAACTGACATCAATACTCCGCATCTCGGCCTCCGCCACACCTGGCCTGTTGCTATGGAGACGTAACCTCTGATAACAAGAGGGCCTCGTGCCGTATTTCTCCTGATTGGATATTGATTACGCTTTTGTGACACATAATAGGATCAAAGCTTTTGTGCGGCATCGCTCAGCTTCAGATCGCCTTTTATTTACAAGCTCTTCTTATTCATGGAGAATCCGCATCTGACGGGTCCAGAGCTGCACAACAGTAAAACATCATGAGAGCAGAGCGTTAAAGCCTCATGTTAAATTTGGCTTTTAATTTATGGTGGACAGAGAAACCACAAATGAGAGCTTTAACATCTCTGCAAATGGACCACAAAACCAGTCTTAAGTAGCACAGGCATATTTGTGGCAATAGCCAAAAATACATTGCATGAGTCAAAATTATACATTTTTCTTTAATGCCAAAAATCATTAGGATATTAAGTAAAGATCATGTTAAGATATTTTGTAAATTTCCTACTGTAAATATATCAAAACTTAATTTTTGATTAGTGATATGCATTGCAAAGAACTTCATCTGGACAACTTTGAAGGCGATTTTCTCAACATTTAGATTTTTTTTAATGCACAAAATTCAGATTCAAAATATTGTCCTATATCCTAACAAACAACGCATCAATTGAAAGCTTATTTATTCAGCTTTCATATGATGTATAATTATATGTATATTATATATAAAATGGTTTTGTGGTCCTGGGTCACATATGGACGATATGCCAAAAGTTTGGAATGATAAAGATTTTTTTTTTTTTTTTGCATTTATTTGATCTAAAATACAGTAAAAATTCCAAAATATTATTAGATTATTATTAAATATTAAATATCTTGATTTAAGAATGTTTAGATATTTACTAGAAACAAAATAGTAAGAACATATTTTTTGCAGTATTTTTAGACCGAATGTTGCCTATAGAAATTTGTATTTATAGGTAACATTCTCTATGTATTTATATATACAGAATGTTTCTAGAAATATACATATTATATACAGAATGTTTAAATATACATTTATATATACAGAATGTTTATATTTATTTGTTTTTATGAACGTAAATTAAATTTTATATTTTAAAAATGTATATATATATTTTTTTATTTACTTATAATGATTTCAGATGTTTTGGCCAAAAGTTTGGAATAATACAATGTTTTACTTTTTTTTTTTTTTTGCTCACCAATGCTGCATTTATTTGATCTAAAATACAGTACAAATTCCAAAATATTAATAGAATTTAAAAAAGCTGGTTTGTATGTGAATATATGTTAAAATGTAATTTATTTCTGTGATCAAAGCTGAATTTTCGGCATCATTACTCCAGTCTTCAGCGTCACATGATCCTTCAGAAATCATTCTAATGTGCTGATTTGCTGCTCAACAAACATTTCAGATTTTTATTAATGCTGAAAACAGTTGTGCTGCCCAATATTTCTGCGGAAACTGTCATGCATTTTATTTTTCAGGATTTGTAGATGAATAGATCAGAGTAAGTTAAAAATAACAGCTTTGATTTGAATTAGAAATCTTTTGTAACATTATAAATGTCTTTACTGACACCTTTGGTCAATTTAATGCAACCTTGAATGAATGAATAAAAGTATTATTTTTAATGGTAATATATCATGGTTTTCAGAAAAAAATATGAATGATTGAGCAGAATAGCATTAGAATGATTTCTGAAGGATCATATGATAGTGAAGACTGGAGTAATGATGCTGAAAATTCAGCTTCGCATCACAGGAATAAATTACATTTTAACAGATATTCACATAGAGAACAGCCATTTTAAATCATAATAATATTTCACATTTTTACTGTATTTTTGATCAAATAAATGCAGAAAATCGGCATATTAAAATGATTTCTGAAGGATCATATGACACTGAAGACTGCAGCAATGATGCTGAAAATTCAGCTTTGATCATAGAAATAAATTAAATTTGAACAGATATTCTCACAGAGAACAGCTTTTTTAAACTACAATAATATTTCACATTTTTACTGTATTTTTGATCAAATAAATGCAGCAAATAAGCATATTAGAATGATTTTTTGAAGGATCATGTGACACTGAAGACTGGAGTAATGATGCTGAAAATTCAGCTTTGATCACAGAAATAAATTACATTTTAACAAATATTCTTAAATTACAATAATATTTCAGATTTTTCATATATATATGTCAAAATGTATATATAAATCACACTATTCCTGTATAACTAAATAAATGAACACAAACACACGTTGTACTCACTTAACCAAAACATCAAATTCTGTGATCAAAATTCAGAGATGTCAACCTTCATTTTGAGGGTGAATAAATGATGACATAACTTTTATTTTTGGCTGAACTAAACCTGTGAGACTCTATAGAAAAGAGTGATAAAATGATACTGTAACGTGACAAAGTTTGGTACGTTTCTAACAAATTGCACATGGACGAATCTACTGAAAATGCCTCATGTTTCTGCATCATTTAGTGCGACTGGAGTTCCACCCACATATAACAGCTGAAGACTTCTGAACGCTTGACAAGCTTTCGTCTTGCTGAAGTTTCCACACCTGGAGGACGGGAACGCTCAGCTGTCTCACACACACACACACACACACACACACACACACACACACACACACACACACACACACTGATGTGCTTTGAGTTCAGGATCACAGTGACGTCAGCATCAGTAATTTCACTCACAATCAGCATCACAGATTCAGAGCGCTGATATTCTTCATGCTGGAGACATATATAGATGTGCTGTTGTTTCTCACACAGAACAAGCGCTGCCTTCAACAAAAACACAAACTGATGTTACTGCTGAGACGGACATCAAAATACAATGGTTACAGACTGTACAGCTGTTGTTCTGTTCATGTTCTATTTTAAATATTCTTAAATTGAAATGATTAATGTATTATTATTAAATTATAAATTGTATAATATTAATTACTATAAAAATAAATTATTATTTTTTTTTAATTTGAAAGATTTTGGTCTTTTTTTGTTTCATGAATTTGCATTAATTTCCATAATTTTTTTCTAATGTCCATCTGACTATAATTTGGTCAGAACAATAAAAAAAAGTTACACATACATTTAAAAATGAAATTTGATTGATTTTATTTTTATTTAAATTTTTTTTTTGTATGTGTGTGTGTGTGTGTGTGTATATATACACACACATGCACTGTATATTATACATATGTTATACTAACAACACATTTCATAAATCATTTTTGTCTTTTTTTTTCTTATTTCTAATGTTAATCTTAGATTTCTTTAAGATGATTACTGAAATGGTCCCTCCTTTGCATTCTTTGTATGGAAGCCCAATTCGACCAAGGAATAAAAAATAAAATTCATAACTGTGACTTTTTATTGCGTTTATATCTCACATTTCTGACTTTTTTCTTGAAATTCTGAGTTTATATCTCAATTCCTGTAATTGTGACTTTATATCTCATAATTCTGACTTTCATGTCATAATTGTGAGTATATAATTTTTTTTTCTCATAATTGAGTTTGTCCCATAATTCTGACTTTCTTGTAAATTAGTTTATATCTCATTATTCTGACTTTTGTCTCGTAGTTTTATCTCATAATTCTGACTTTTGTCTGATAAATTTCTCTCATAATTCTGACTTTCTCATAATTGAGTTTATATCTCATAATTCTGACTTTTTTTCTAGTAACTATTTGCATTAAATGCCCACTTTTCTTATTTCCAATGTTAATCTGCCTATAATGTGGCCAATCAGTGGTTGAAAAAAAAAAAAAAATCCAAATTATGCATTTAACTACAATTTTGTTAATAAATCAAATATTGGGGCATGCTATCACACTATTGTATATGGGGTAAGATGTCTAATATTAATTATTTGTATAAAATTACAAAACATGTGACAACATGCCCCGAGCTGCCATAAAAACTCTCCTGAGAACAGAGTTCATTATACAGCGACTCTTGGCTGAAAGTGTCAGTGTGGTTTTATTTATTAACATCCACTTTGGAAAGAAAATGTGAATCTCAAGACATAATCAAGACCTGCTTTATCTGCATGATTATTATAATGTTAAGCATGTAAGAACTTGTACCTGCTTTACATTATGAAACATTAATATATGCATATAATTCCTGTTCCAATGTCGAGCTAAGAGAGACTGAAACAAGAAAGAAAAGACATTTTATTTTAATTAATTCACTCTGAAGCCCCCTATCTCATTAATTATTCATTATTTGCCCTTTTTAAGTCATTTGCTCTCATGCAATTCGCTATTCAGATGTGCTTAACACCATTATCTCAATTAATACAGCCACACGTGCTGCTAATGTCTTCTGTTCCAATTAAAGAGAACCAAATATCTTCTTTTGGAGCAGATTGAGAGGAGAATGAAGCAGAGGCGAGCTGGTCTACAGGACTGTGCTTTATTTAGAGTCTAAGCAGAATATCACCGTCTAGAGCTACAGAGATCATGAGCAGGGAGGGAAACCCAGACTATCTTACAGCTCTGATTCACTAACAGAACAGCATGAGCAAAAAGGCTTGTGTCTCTTCAAGTAAACGTGTTTCTTTCAAAGATTCGAAAGAGATTTCATTGCAACTCAACAGAGGTTTTTGTGTCCCGATGCATCGAACGAAAGATTAGAAAAGCATGAGAGAACTTCAAAGAGAAGCTGTGAATGCGGTGGTCTCTCTGCTGGAAAAGTCTCGGTGTGGAATGATGGGAAAACAATGTTTGTGTCCAGCTCCTCGTGTCAGTTTGGTCCAAACAGCTTTAGGCAGAAAACGAGAGACATGAGCATCTTCACACTTCATTCATGCTTATTCAAGAACAGCTCAAAGGAGTAATTCACCCAAATCATGTCACTATTTTTTCACTTACAAACTTGTATTATAGTCTTTCTTTTGTTGAACACAAAAGGGAATGAAGATTCTTTTTTAATGTGTTGAACTGTTCTTTTATAATAATTATCACATTGAAACAGTCCCTCACTAATATTCTTTGTATGAAAACCCAGTTCCGCCAAGGAATAAAAATATACAATTCCTAACTGTGACTTTTTATTTCACAATTTCAGTTTATATCTTACATTTCAGATTTTTTTTTTTTCTTGAAAATTCTGAGTTTACATCTCAAAATTATGACTGATAATTCTGGGCATATTTCGCAAATCTGACGTTTCCTGTAATTGTGAGTTTATATATCAAAATTTTTACTTTTGCCTTGTAATTCTCTCATAATTATGATTTTTTTTTTTGTCTGGTAATTTTGAGTTTATCTAATAATTCTTACTTTTTTCCTGTAATTGTGTTTATACCTCATAATAAAGTTTTTTCTCAGATTTTTGAATGCCTCGTAATTCTATCTCATACTTATGACTTTTTCCTCATAATTTTAAGTTTATATCTCAGAATTCTGACTTTTTCCTCATAATTTTATCATAATTTTGACTTGTCTTGTAATTTTATCTCATGATTCTGACATTTTTCCTAAAATTGAGTTTATATCTCAAAATTCTGACTTTTTGTCTTATAATTTTAAGTTTATATCTCATAATTCTGACTTTTGTCTTATAATTTTATCATGAATCTGACTTTTTCCTCATAATTTTAAGTTTATATCTCATAATTCTGACTTGTCTTCTAATTCTATTATAATTTTGACTTGTCTTATAATTTTAACTCATAGTTCTGAAATTTTTTTCTATAATTGAGCTTATATCTCATAATTCTGACTTTTGTCTCATAATTTTTTCTCATAATTCTGACTTTTGTCTCCTAATTTCAAATTTAAATCTCATAATTCTGACATGTTTCCTTTGAGTTTATATCTCATAATTCTGACTTTTGTCTTGATTTTATCTCATAATTCTGACTTTTGTCATGTAATTGTAGTTTAAGTCTCATAAATTAGACTTTTTTTTAAATTTCATAATTCTGACTTTGATTTGCAATTTTATCTAATAATTCTAACTTTTGTCTTGTAATTCTGACTTCTCTAAATTTTTTCAGAATTTTGACTTTTGTCTCATAATTTTTGAGTTTATCTTATAATTCTGACATTCTTCCTTTGAGTATATATATCTCATTTCTGACTTTTTTCTCATAATTCTGACTTTTTTCCTCATATTTGAGTTTAAATCTCATAATTTTGACTCACAATTTCATCTAATAATTCTAACTTTGTCTTTGTCTCTGACTTTTGTCTAAATTTTATCTCATAATTCTCACTTTTGTCTAAATTTTATCTCAGTTCTGACTTTTATCTCGTAATTTTATCTTATAATTCTATAAAATTCTATTCTATATAATTTTTCTTGCAATTGAGTTTGTCTCATGATTCTGACTTCTTTTCTCATAATATCTATATATAAAATATATCTCATAAACCTGAATTTTGTCTCATAATTTTGAGTTTATCTCACAATTCTGACTTTTTTTCTCTCATAATTGTGAGTTTATATTTCTCAAAAAAATAACTGTCAGAAAAAAAGTCTAAAGTGTCAGATAAAAAGTCACAATTACATTTTTACATATTTTTATTCCGTGATGGAAAGGTTCTTCCATATCTAGAGATATTCTGAAGCTTAATTCGCTGTCAGAGGCCCAACGCATTCAAAAAACCTCCTCACAGTTCATTTCATCTGAATAAACAGTGAATATGAGAAAAACACATAATCAAGAAATAAGACATACAATAATGAGAATACAGTTTCAAGGCAAATATCCGGTATCATTTTTTTTCCAAAAGAAGAAACAAATCTTTAAAAACCAGCAGGTGTTTACAGAATCAAGAACATTGAAGCTAATGAAGTAAATCATGAGCCTCGCACATCATTCTCTAATGTACACAGCTTGAGAAATGGCGCTTACGTTCACATTACAAGACTCCTAAAATGTTTTACTGACACTGACGATTCAGAAACCCTCAGCTTTGATTTAAAATAAAGTCAAAATTCAAGCAAAGAAAAAAAATGGCAACATGAATATAGAAGTCATTGTGATACTAGTGCTTCAAAGACACAAGTAATATTTTCTTCTACAATACTCCTCGTAAATAATTGTATAGCTTTCTTCTCTTACACTCAGTGAATATATTAATTAATGTTATTTTACTCTTTTCTTTCTCTTGTTCTTTTGTCTGTATCAATGTAGTAATATAATGACTCAATGTAACCATTTATAAAACTGTATCAGCAAAAATCAATCTGAAAATAAAAACTACACTTTTTGTTGAATAATAATAGCTAATAATCAGGTACAAATAATGATACAGGAAACATGAGGTATCAAGTCCAAAATCATATAAATTCCACACAAGTTTTAGCATGATGTCAAAAATACTTAATTTAAATAATAGATAGTTTTCACATCACATTTTGATAGTTATGAGAATTGGAAAATGCATCTAAATAATCCAAAAAAATCACCATGGTTCTAAAAACAGGCTTCGTTTTCTTTAGTAAATTCACTTTGTGATTATTTCATGGACAGATATGACTGCACCCTTGACCTCCTATTGGACCCATTTCATTTTCACACGCGTCCATATCTCTGAATACGCTCATGTAAACATCAACGGAACTCGCAGAAGGGTAGAAAAGCGTAAAAACTAACTAGATTCGCTCAGTACCTGGAATAAATACAGAAAAATCAGTCAAAATGACCAGGGAGCAAAGTCAAAAGTTACCCAAACCCCGCCCCCCACCCAGATGCCCCGCCTCAATCAAATAACCCCGCCCCTTCGCCCTAACCCCGCCCCCTCAACCCTGTGCTACGATCTATTCTGATTATATTAACAACACGCTGGACGAAGCTAAGCTAACGGAGCAGTCTCTAGTGTTTGCTAGCTATTTTGACGGAATAAAAATGGCCTTTTTTGCTTTGAATCGTAGCTTTATCAGACATGATTGCACATTTTCTGGCTGCTTATGTCTTCTGCAGGAAGATCAAAACATGCTCTTGAAAGCGTTAAGCACTGTTTCTGTCCATCTTAAAGGCTCATGCCAGGTGCCCAAGAGGATCCACAAACCATGACATCATTGAGTCTGATGCCCTGAGAGTTTAAAAAGATCTGTGGCCTTTCAGGTTTTGCGCCTGCATGCGTTTCCAACGCTCTCGAAATCTCTGTTAAACGAGGAGCTTTCATTTTTTTCCCTGTCTAAAAAGGTTCCTTTTATTATTTCTTGACTTGTAGTCGATTACATTTGACTTCCTTCTCTTGACAATCACAGCTATTTTCGGGGAGAGTCGAGCCCGGGGGCATCCGCTCTATGCTCCGGAACGTTCTTCACTCCTACGGCCGCTTAACGGACGCCAGAGCAACACAGATCCGCCTGCGGAATAGAGACGAGCTCGAATGCAAATAAATGGATCAAAGGGTCAAACTGGAGCTCACAGATTTGTGCAAAAAATAAAATTTAAACTTCAATACATGATTTTTTTACTTAGTATTTTTGTCTTGTTTTGCTTTAGAAATATCTCATTCTTAAATCAAGATACATTTACTTTGAGAAGCAAAATGGCATAAGATATTAAGCTTGTTTTTTTTTTGTTTTTTAAAAAGCATAAAATTATCAAAAATACATCTAATTTTAATGCATCTTCATTCAAGAATGTTAAAGTATTTGTGAAAACAAGACAAAAATACAAAGAAAATCATTCTTTTGCACTATTCCGTAGTTTTCCACAATGCAAAAAGTATTTCTTCCTCAATATTTTTGTCTTTTTTCCTCTAGAAATATTTAATTCTTAAATCAAGATGCATTTACTTTGAGAAGCAAAATGACATGAGATATTAAGCTTTTGAAAAAAGAAAAAAAAAATCAAAATGTTGTTAGTTTTTGTTTAAAACCAGAAACAAAAACATCTGCCAATGAGGCAAGACAAAATTTTTGTTTTTCCTTTAATTATTTTTTCTGAGCCCATTGGCAGGATTTTTTTTTTTCTTGTTTTAAACAAAATTTAGATTTTTTTTCTTTAAACCACACTTAGGTCATTTTGCTTCTAATTTAAATGCATCTTAGATATTTGTGAAAACAAGACAAAAATCTACTACTCTGTAGTTTTGTCTTGTTTTACACAATGCAAAAAGTATTTTCTTTCTCAATATTTTTGTCTTGTTTTCCAGCACAAATATCTAAACATTCATAAATCTGAGAAGCAAAATAACTTTTTTTATACTATCCATTCTAAAAAATGTACCAATTTTTATATATTTTTAAACTTTAAATAACATTTTTTTTAAAAAAATAATCTTAATTCAAAGGGAAAATTTCTAACTCAATTTTCTTGTTTTAAAAATAAACTCACACAATTTTTACACATTTTTAAGCAAACAAAAATTTAATTTTGACACACACTTACTACCTTTCAATTTGCTTTTTTAAATGCATCTTCATTCAAGAATGTTTAGATATTTGTGAAAACAAGACAAAAATACAAAATATTTCTTAAATTCTTAAATCAAAAATAAATTAATTCAAAAGCAAAATCATATTAAGATATTATTTATCAATATTAATGAATTTAAAAAAAAATCTGTCAAGGCAAGAAAAATAGTCTTGTTTTTTCTTTGAAATAAGTTAATTTTTCTGATCCCACTGACAGACATTTTTTTTTATTTCATAAAACCACACGTACTATCTTTAAATCCTTTTTTCTTATTATTTACATGTATCTTCATTCAAGAATGTTTAGATATTTGTGAAAATAGGACAAAAATACAAAGTATTTTTTTCCAGTGCAAATATTTAAAAATTATTAAATCAAAATAAATTTATTCTGAAGCAAAATCATATCAAGATATTATTTATCGATATTAATGAGTTTTTGTTAAAAAAAAAAAAAATCTGTCAATGAAGCAAGAAAAATAATCTTGTTTTCATTTTAAATTAAATTAACTGTTCTGACCCCACTAGCAGATATTTTTTCTTGTTTTAAACAAAAACAAAGTAAATTTTAATACTTTTTTCCCAGAAAAAAAAAAAAAAAAAGATTTAACATGTCACTTTGCTCCTCAAGTATGCAACTTTATTTAAGAATGTTTAAATATTTGCACTGGAAAACAAAATACTAAGATATTCATATTTTTGCACTCTTTCTCATCTATTCCTGACTGTGAGGGCATTTACACACTCAACTTTTCCAAACCCTTTCTTCTCCACTGAACTCTCTCTAAATGTAAGTGAAGGTGAATCCTGACGTGAACTGAAACGAGAGGAACAGACGACGCTTGATTTAACGCTGATAAATTTAGCATGTTCTTCTGCTCTGCTGTGGCTACAGATATATGGCACTTTAACCCAGACGCCCGGTAGGGGTTCTGGCCTCGTTTCTACAGACCGAACCTGACTGAAAAACAGCATCTATTCTAGAAAATACCAGCAGCGTGAAAATAGACAGTACAATGGATGAAATGTACTGCGAAAAACTGTGCTTCAGCAAACGATTTCAGTGCTTCAGAATCATCCGTGTGCTTTGCTGATGTGTCTGTTTTGTTGAATACGAGTAGTTTTTTTTTTTTTTTTTTTAATCAAAATAATAACATGAGCATAATAATGGATGCTAAAGTGAAACACTTGAGAAATTTCATTTTGGCACTTCTCAGGGTTATTATAATTGACTAAAACTACAACTATAAAAATTGGTATTTAAAATAAAAATGTTTACTTAAAGTAAAATATAAAAAAACAATAACTTATTTTATTTCAGCCAGTTGCCAATGCAACAATACACTGCAAAAAATATTTTCTTAGCATTTTGTCTTGTTTTATGCACATTCAATGCACATTATAAAATCAAAATGACGTAAGATATTAACTTTTGTTTTCTGAAATATGTATTAAAATTAAGTGAGTTTATGCTTAAAATTAGAAAAATATTTTTCAATGGGGGAAAATAATATACAGAAATTTTATCTCGTTGTAAACAAAAAAATTACACAACTTGATAATTTTTATTTTTTTATTTTTGACTGTTTTGATTTAAGAATGTTTAGATGTGTACTGGAAAACAAGACAAAACACTGAGTGTAAAAATCTTTTTCTGCAGTGCAACTTAATCTAAGACATAAACATGAATAATAAAAAAAATATATAGACATTTAAATAGAACAACAAAAAAAGTTAACTAAAAATAAATAAAAACCAAAACATAAAAATCTAATTCAAAATATTAACACAGTAAATTAAAACTGGCACTTCTTAAACCTGTTCTTACAAACTAATCTGAAGGTTTTGCTTCAGTTTCATGAAGGACATTTCAAATTTTCAAATTCAAATTTTTCTAAATAAGTTAATAAGTTAATAAATTCCAGATTCAAATTTTCAAAGTTTCAAATTTTGAAGTTTCAAATTTCAGTTTTTTTTTAAATAAGTTATAAAAAATAACTTCCAGATTCAAATTTCAAATTTTGAAAAGTTTCAAATTTTAATTTTCCTAAATAAGTTATAAAAATAACTTCCAGATTAAATTTTTTAAATTTCAAAGTTTTAAATTTCAAATTTTGAGGTTTCAAATTCATTATTATTTTTAAAAATAAGTTATAAAAATAACTTTAAGATTCAAATTTTCAAATTTGGAAGTTTCAAATTAAATAATAAAAAAAAAAAAGTGATAAAATAAGTTATAATTGAACAAGTAAAATAACACTGGCACTTCTTAAACCTGTTCTTACAAATTAATCTGAAGGTTTTGCTTCAGTTTTACGAAGGACAGGTCATGATAAATCCAGGACAGGTTTCTGGGACGGGAATCTGTCAGATATATTCATACGAAATGATAATGCAGATAGAAAGACCCTCACATGAAACACATTGGCAGGTTTTCAACTATAACTAGTGCAAATTGTTATGATTAAAAAACGTTTTCCAGCAAGCGGCTTCATCGGCGCAGGATGGAGTAAATAAAAAAACAATCAGAAGCAGAATAATGCAGCAGAAATGATTGCAGGGAGATATTCTGACAATAGCGTTTGATGATGCACGCATGGGCAGGCCCTTACCTCATCAGTATCTGTGCATTCACAGCGTTCGAGCGCAGGCAGCATGGCAGAATTGCATGGTTTTGGTCCTTTGGGATGCGAAGGGAGCGTCTTTTTTTTAAAGGATAAACGTCTCGTATGCTGGCATGAAGGTTTAGAGGTCAGGTTTGGTCTTTGACACCCAGATTTCACTCCTCGATCTTTTTCGCACGCAGTCGGTGACCAGATAAAGACCTGCCCATTGAGAGACGTTCACTATCAACTCTGAAAGAATTAAAGAGGTTAATGTTGATTTCTGAATATCTACTGTACAAAGATGGCAATGAATCTCTGGTGGTCTTGAGGTGAATACTTGTTTTTAAGGCCTGATCATGAAATGAAAACAGCACAAATACATCAGGAGTGTCTGAAACGGATGCCGTTGAGCTTCATCATAAAGTAATCTAGCCAAGTTCGGCTTGTGTTTAAACAGATTTCTCAATTATTTCTGGTCTGGATTTGATGATTACGTTCATCCTGAACAGATGCGTGAAATCCAAATATATAATGCTGAATGATCTAGACAGAATAAGTGTGTGGAGAAACACGCAATCCAATCTAAATCATCTCCAAATTTTCCTTAAAAGTCAACATGAATTCCATACAGACGCTTTTTACTTTATTTAAACATTTTTTTTCTGGACTTATTTTCAATGAAATAACCTTCCTTTCCAGCTCATGTCATCAAGCTGTTTTTGTGAATAAAATTTGTTTCTGCTTTACTTTTTCAAAACAGAAGTAACTGGGTTGCAAATGCAGGTTTCATGTTGACTAACATGGTAACACTTTACTTTAAGTCTTTTTTTATACTGTAACCCATTTTAATGCATTATTTATGGCTTATAATGCATTGTATGATTTTTTTTTTTTTAAATATATGATTAGTAAGTCATGGCAACTTATGTTTTTACACTGCTTTAATTCATCAAAATAATTTCCAAATTTTAAATTTTGAAGTTTCAAATTCCAAACTTTGAAGTTTCAAATTTCTATTAAAAAAAAGGTTATAAAAATAACTTCCAGATTCAAATTTTCAAATTTCAAAGTTTTAAATTCCAAACTTTGAAGTTTCAATTTTTTTTTAATAAGTTATAAAAATAACTTCCAGATTCAAATTTCTAATTTTGAAGTTTAAAATGTCAAATTTTGAAGTTTAAAATTTTATATATATATATATATATAAAAATATATATAATTATAACTTCTGGATTCAAATTTTCAAAGTTTCAAATTTTGAAGTTTCAAATTTCAAATTTTTAAAATAACTTCCAGATTCCTATTTTCAAATTTTGAAGTTTCAAATTCCAAACTTTGAAGTTTCAAATTTCTATTTTTAAAAAATAAGTTATAAAAATAACTTCCAGATTCAAATGTTAAAATTTTGAAGTGTCACATTTCAAATTTTAAAGTTTATATATATTTTTTAATTAAGTTATACAAATAACTTACAGATTAAAATTTTCAAAGTTTGAAGTTTAAAATTTCAAATTTTGACATTTCAAATTTTTAAAAAAGGCAGCAACTGAACTTAAAATTTTAAGCTGAGACTAGTGGAATTTTCTATAAGTGTAGTTTTAAGATGCAACAAGAAATCTGTAAAATATAATGCATTGCAATGAATGTAAATATATAATGCATTATACGTAAAGCCTTCAAGTAAAGTGTTACCAACTGAGTGAGAACGATTTGATGAGTTCAAATGATTACAGTAAGATTTACAGTGGATTACAGCACAGATCACGTCTAATAGATGCGTCAATGCGTTTCAGGCACACCAACAAACATCTCAAGAGAAGCTCAGACGGGCTATCAAAAATGTCAGCGTTTCCTTTTGTGGTTCATTTGGCAGTTTCAGTAGCTATCGACCTCTCTTCGTCCTCCTTGTCGCGTCTCGTTAAAGTCTGAAGTTCAGAGACGAGCGTCTGAATCTTCTCAAAAAGCCACGTCCCATCGTCTGGCCTTTCGCTGTGGATTGTCGCTCGAACACAAAGGCTTCCGGGATCCCGTTTCCTCGTCCGCTCCGCTCGTCTTTTCCGTCGATGGTGGAATGGAGAAAGAGCGCGACACGATGAAGGATGCGATCCAGCGGCCGGAAGGTTTTCTGTACATCCTCCGTTCCTTCTTTACAAGTTCAAGTATTATCTTCGCTAATAAAAATAAATAGAAAAGATGAAAAATGAGCAACTCTACTCCTATATTCTACATTTCTAAACTACGTCGGTGCAAGAAACAGCTACCAGAGCAGACTTTTTCTCGTCGTCACACAGGCCGCCGGACCTACAGATTTACGTTCTTCTACTGTTAAACATTAGTAATCGTTATACTTGCAGCTACAAGGTAAGAGTTTTTGATTTTTAAATATATATATTTATATATTTATATCTTTTAAAAAGCGTGTAGTCCTTTGGTCCCTATTTTCTAAGGAATGATGCATGTCGATATTCCTGGATTCTCGTCCAGAGCGCAGATACCAGTGTAGGCACGAAAACCAAAATGGCAGCAGGCTGGTGTGTGTGTTTGTGTGTGTGTGTGTGTGTGTGTGTGTGTGTGTAAAGATCAATACATTTACATGAGGATTTCAAAAGAGTTTTGTGTGCATGTAAAGGCGAGGATATTCTGTGTGTGTTTTTGTGTTTATGCATGCTTTGAGCATAATGTGTTCATAAAGGTTTTTTTTTTTTCCTCAATCTCGTCTAAAAAAAACAGCAGCAAAAAAGTCAGTCTCTGCAAAATGCAAAAAAAGCATCCTGCAAATGCCGAAGCGAAAAAAGAAGAAAGTTGGCAGAAAAAAATCCTCCAGTTTTTTTTTCCAGCTCTCAGTGATTTTCCCGCAAAATCCAGGGACCGCTCGCCTCCCGTGATATGTAGCAGAGCAAAAGTCTTTTGATACTGCACTTGTGGAAATAAGGGGTTGTAGTCCTTCATCCTGACACAGAGAAAGAGAAAGAGACAGAAGAGAAGAAGCAGACTGTGAGTTGAAGACGGTGGAGGATATTGGTGCAGATCTAAACACACACACACACAGATCCACATCAGCCTTTCATCATTTACCAAACACAGGCTTGGAAAACCTCTCCTCAGCTGTTCATGAAAACATGTGCCACTCATATCTCCAGCCCCAAAATCAAAACATTATATCAAGACATTATATAATGCATGAGGAAAATTAAGTCTATTTTTATGTTTTTATTTTATGCTACTTTGAAAACTGTTACATTTGTAGGACATTACTTCTGGAATATAATACATTTTTTTAATGGTTACATTTTTAAGACGTTACTTCTAGAAGATGCTAATTTCCAGTCTTAGAATGTTACTTTTGGAAAGTTTTAGTTTGAAAATCGTTACATTTTTAAGACGTCACTGGAAAGTGTTACTTTTAAATGGTTACATTCTTAAAAAGTTACTTCTAGAAACTGCTACTTTTAAAATGGTTACAATCTTTCGGAAACTGTTACTTAGGATTAGGGTTAAGTTCTTAGAATTCTACATTCTTAGAACATACATTCTTAAGATATTACTTCTTAATGCTACTTTTAAAATGACTTCTTTTTAAAACATGCATAAATACCATTAGATAAAATGTTTAATTATTTGGCCATTTAAATCATATTTTGTTGATTCTTTTGCAATGCAGTAACCATGAAAAAAATATAGATTTGATATGAATTTGGGAGGAATTGTACTGAAAATAATGCAGATAAACTTATTTTAAGGACCAATTCTCACTATTAACTAGTTGCTTTTTAGAATGCCTATTACTAGCATATTAGCTGTTTATTAGTATTTTTAAAGCACATATTACTGCCTTATTCTGCATTATCATATTTTAGATCCCTTAATCCTACCCTATGCCTAAACTTAACAACTAATTTATTAACTATTAATAAGCATCAAATAAGCAGTGTGTTCTGGAAAAACTCTTAGTTAATAGTGAAAGTGTGTTCCCTATTCTAAAGTGTTCCCACTGATTTTTGTTGTAAATATGCCTGACAAGATTGTTACACTGAATGACATTTTAGTGGGTGTCTTCTGTAAATCAGGGAAAAATGTATATTTATTTTTTGCTCAGAAAAACACAAACAAAAATGCAATTCAATTAAACCAAAAACTTTTAATTTAATTTAATTTTTTTGGAAAAACAACAATTTAAAGCAGTATTACACTCATTGTTTTTACGCTTAAACTCTTTTTCGTCTTTGACCCATATATCAGACATTTTGTACAACTTTCTTTTGATTTTAGGGTGGGATATATGTTAGCCAACCAGGTTTCATGACATTTATCTAAGACATCTGAGTCTTTAACATCTCAAAAAGCCAAATCTTGCGGTTCTATGTGTATATGCAGGTTTAAGCAAGGTCTAGATGGAAGCAAACTGGCTTGTAAAAGTGTTTCCATCTGTTTGTGTCATTTAAAACACTGTGAACCTTAAGTGTGAAACTGAACAAAACTTTGAACAACCATCGCCATCTTTACTGAGACCATGACACCATTTGCTAACATACACAGATGGATCTGAGCGAGGTGAAACCTCTAAACCTACACAATGGAAATATCATAGCTCAAGGTGATAATATGCAATAAGAAACCAGCAACTACAAGACAGAACAACAGAAGCAGCAACATGATGGATTGTCATTTTCCTGTCTGTAATGATGCAACACAATCACAGCCGATCAGAACAAGTCTGCTGTACAGTGATCAACTAAACCTTGAGTCGCTCAGCAGATAGTCAAGGTTGGTTGGAGCTAAAGCTGGGAATATATTCACACTTCCAGGGCTTGTTTGTTGCCAACAAACATGATAAAATACTACAAATTTCAGGCAATAAAAATAAGCCAGAAAACTGTCAATATGCTCATTATTGTCTCTCATTATGTCATATGGGTATGAGCTGCTATAATACATTAAATGAAGACTGTGTGTTTGAGCTGGTCATGATCTGATTAAAGCATCTTCAACATCAAGCTCCCAGAAATTCAACCAACCACCACAAACACTGAGATTTGCAGTCCAAACCAGGAAAAATAACTAATATGCATGTATTATCACTTACTGCTTTTAAAAGTGGTCAGATTTAATGCACCTTTAAAAAAAATGGGACAAAGGGACAAATCTGCATGAAAAACGACACTGCAAAAAAATAAAAAACAAAATAAAAAACAACAAATTGTAGTATTTTTGTCTTTTATAAATGTTGTATTTTATAAAAATCTTGTATTTTGCTTTAGTCTTTGCCAGCACAAATACAAATAAGTAAATTTAAGAACGTGAGAAACAAAATTACTTACAATATCAAGTCTTGTTTTCTGAAAATGTGTCAAAATGAAGCAAGTTTATATTTATAAAGAAGAAACAAAGAAGAAAAGTAATTTTAAATCAAATATATAAACAAAAATAATTAAATAAATACATTCAAAAGAAAAACTATATGATGTTTTCTTATAAGAAAAATAAACTTAATTTAAAGGGAAAATAAAATTATTTTTCTGACACAACGGACAGATAATTTGCTCAATAAAAACTGAATAATGGAAAAAAAATATGAAAAACAAGTAGGAAAATGTACAAAAATAGTAAAAACAATCACATTAAATTAAATTTAAAAATGGGAAAAATTTTAACTAAAATAAAATAAAAATGAAAAATAGAATAATGAAAAATAATATATTTATTTTTATATAATATATATATACCTAAAGCATAAACTTAATTTAAAGGGTAAATTAGATTATTTTTCTGACACCACAGACAAATAATTTGCTCAATAAAAACTGGATAATGGAAAAAATACAGAAAAAATAAGTGGGGAAAATGTACAAAAATACTTAAAACAATAAAATAAAATTTTATAAAAAAGGGAATAAATTAAAATAAAATGAAAAATAGAATAATAAAAAATAGCTTTATTTTTTATATAATATAAATACCTAGTATAAACTTAATTTTAAAGGGAAAACAAGATTATTTTTTTGACACCTTGAAAGGATAATTTGCTCAATAAAATCTTAATAATGGAAAAAAAATGATAAAAAAATTATAATTTAAAAAAATAATAAAAACAATCAAATTAAATTAAATTAAAAAAGGAATAGAAATAATAAAGTAATAAGCGAAAATATACAAAAATACAAATAATAAAAACAATATACAAAAGTACAATAAAATGTAGTAAAATGAAAAAAAATGAAAAAATGAAACTGAAATTAAATAATCAATTTTGATAACTTTTCTTGGAAAATTACTTAATCTTATTTATCTTTTCAAGTAGTGTATTTTGATTTAAAAATGTGCATATATTTGTACTGTAAAAGACACAAAATAACACAAAAACACTCATTGTTACAGTGAATTTTAGAAAAGAACTCCTGATGAAGCCATACAACAAAAGTGAAAGGTTTTCACTTGATTCATTAACATAAAAAAATTACTTTCACCATCATAGGTGTAAATTTAAAGAAAAGAAAAATCTTTGCACACAAGCCTTCAAAACCTCCAACACACAAAAAATACACACCAGAACAAACAAGAGCTGGAAAACAGAGAGAAAGAGAGAGAAATATCAACCACAGAGAGTAAAATATCCACCACATTCAACGAGGAAGAGCACAACAAACTCACGGTACGACAGCAATAAAGGGATTCAAGATCACAACCCATTAAAATCACCAGGCTACGGCTACCCAAAGAGATCAGATCAGACCACTGAAATATAGAGAAATGGAGAGAGAGAGAAACGCCATGCCACTGTCACAGCCGCTCACACGACGACGGCACCCACAGGACGGGACAGCGGGGTTTGGGACTTACAGCGGTGGACACGCGTGCGTCCCTGATGGAGACAAACATACGAGCGACAGCGGCCCGTCCTGAGCTACCTGAGCCCTGACAAAAACAGAAGAATCCATGGCAGCTTCACATCATGATGGATTTAGGAATTCAGATTTAGGCCACAAATCATCACACATATTAAACAAAATATTAAGACAAATGTGTTAGTGCTGTTTAAGACAATCACACAAACACACCATGAGGAAGACAAACAGGTGAATGACTTCTTGTGCGTTATTTACCTGTGGGTAAGAAAAAAACTAAAAATAGAATAATAAAAAAAAAAAAAACCAGGATAAAAATAAATTAAAGTAATAACATAATAATAATAATAATAATAATAATAATAATAACAATAACATAAAAAAATTATATATATAATATAATGGAAAAAATAACTGAAAAAAATTGGGAAAATGAATAAATAAATAATGAAAAACAAGATAATGAAAAAACCCTGATAAAATAAAATAAAATAAAATAATGGGTAAAAAAAATAATAATAATAATGGAAAGAAAATAATGAAAAAAGGTGGGAAAAATAATTAAATTATTGAATTAAAATAAAAAGAAAAAAACAATAGAACAATGGAGAAAACAATAAAATAAAATAAAAATATATAAAATAAAATAATGAATTAATGAATAACTAAATAAAAGAAAAATAGAATAATGGAAAACAAAAAAAAAGATAAAAAATAATTAAATTATTGAATTTACATTAAAAAACTGAATAATGAAGAAAACAATCAAAAAAATAATGGGTAAGAAAAAGAAAAAAATAATAATGGAAAAATAATAACAACCCCAAATAAATACATTACTGAATTAATAAATAATTACATTATTGAAATAAAATAAAATGAATGCATGAATGAACAAATAAATAAAAAAGAATAATGGAAAAAATTGAAATAAATGATTGCGGAAAAATATTGCAATTATAAAAAATTAAAATTAAAAACAGAATCATGGAAAAAAACAATAAAATAAATTAAAATAAAATAGGGGTAAAAAAAGAAAAAAGAAAAAGAAACAAAATAAAAAGAAATTGAAAAAAAATATGGAAAGAAATATTTAGAAAATATAAAAAAAATTATAAAACCCCCCTGAAAAAAATTAAACAAAAAAAAAAAATAGATTAGTGCACTCTTAAAAAGGATGTGTTTAAAAACAACACAGCCTGTGTTGTTTCTTAACACACCTTTGTGTCTAGTTAAGGACAACACATTTTGTGTTAGTTTTAACTCAACCAGTGTGTTATTCCAGCTAACACAGAAATGTGTTGTTTTTTTCTACACACTATTGTGTTATAAATACACAATTTGTGTCAAGTATGTGTTATTTTTGAACACATTTTGTATGCAATAAAGACATTGCAAACTAATGTATAGTTTAAACACAATTTATTAAACCTGCTACCAGCAATTACATAAAAACTCAAAAAGGTTAAAAAAAAAGGAGGTAAACAATCAAAATACGGTCATTTCAACATTTTAATTGTTCCTTGAGTGAAAAGTTGTTAATGGTTTATAAAGTTTATACTTTAAATTAAAAAAAAGTGGTATTCGACAACCTCTTAAAGGAGTAGTTCACTTTCATAACAACAATGTACAGATAATGTACTCACCCCCTTGTCATCCAAGATGTTCATGACTTTCTTTTCTCAGTTGTAAAGAAATCATGTTTTTTTGAGGAAAAGATTTCAGGATTTCTCTCTTTATAATGGATATGGATGGTGCCCCGAAGTTTGAACTTCCGAAATGCAGTTTAAATGCAGCTTCAAAAGGCTCTAAACAATCCCAGTCGAGGAGAAAGGGTCTTATCTAGTGAAACAATCGGTTATTTTCTAAACAAATTGACAATTTATATACTTTTTAACCTCAAATGCTCGTCTTGTCTCATCTCTGCGCAGTCAATGTGTAGTCAGCAGAATCCGGGTCAATGCAGTTAGGGTACGTCTAAAAACTCCCATCTCGTTTATGTCTTCAATGTCAAAATTGTCTTATAATGCTGTTTTTAAAAAATTTTTGTAAAGGGAGTTTGAGTTTCTTTGTATGTTCACTTTGTAAACAGTATGTTGGTGATTTTGAAGTTAGGGAAGAAAACGAGATGGGAGTTTTTAGACGTTCCCTAACTGTATTTACCAGAATCACACAGACTTTTGCATGCACTGCGCAGAGACGAGACAAGACGAGCATTTGAGGTTAAAAAGTATATAAATTGTCAATTTGTTTCGAAAATAACTGATAGTTTCGCTAGATAAGACCCTTCCTCCTCGACTGGGATCGTTTAGAGCCTTTTGAAGCTGCATTTAAACTGCATTTCGGAAGTTCAAACTTCGGGGCACCATCCATATCCATTATAAAGAGAGAAATCATGAAATGTTTTCCTCAAAAAAACAATTTTTTTTACGACTGAGGAAAGAAAGACATGAACATCTTGGATGACAAGGGGGGGAGTACATTATCTGTACACTGTTGTTATGAAAGTGAACTAATCCTTTAAGTATTAATCGTTTTATTTACATATTTTTATCAGCATACAGGTGATGGTGAGGGTCGGTGAGATGAAGTCTCTCCTTTGTTTCCTGTCACGTCAGTAACAGCCACAAGCACTTCAGGAGTGTCTTCCATTCAAAGCTGGAAGAGTAAAATAAAGGTACTTTTGTTATTTATAGGCTACACATAGCGAATATTGTAAAATAGCCATAGCTAAAAAGGCAAGAAAATCTTAAATCAGAGATTATGTTAGCGTTAGGGCAATTTGCACAATACATGGCACCACGAATGTTCAATTTCAAAGAGAAAGACGCGACGAACGAATGCATTTCCTCATGTGAAGCACTACAATGTGTCAATGATTAAAATCTGTTTTGTCTAATAGGCGTGCTGAGGGTGGACTGGAAGTTTTGGATTTCAAAGAATTAGTTAGTTCATTTAGAATTAATTGGTTAAAAAAATGTCTCTGTAGTAATGCTTCAATTTGGTACTATATCCCCAAAACTATATTTCATAGATTAGGTGGTTTAGATTTTCTTTCCTTCTAAATTGCCGATTTCTCTCTCTATTTTTTACCAACAAGCTCTACTTGCTTGGAAACTGTGTTATGTGCACAACTTTTCTCCCCACAAAGAAATTCTGTGGAATAATTCATGTATTTTAATCGGTGGAAAATCTTTATTTATTGACAAGTGGTATGACAGAGGTATTGTTTTTGTTTTGGATTTATTTAAAGATGATGGTACTATACTGGAATATGAAGAATTTATGATTTTGTACAATCTTCCTCTGCCAGCAAGATGTTTCAATTCTGTTATCAAAAGTTTGTCTCCAAGTTATGTGCATCTATTTAAAACATACCTTTGCTTTAATGAGAGAAAAAACAACTATGCCCAAACTTTTATTGGATGGAGTTTGTCGTCTTGATAAAAAAAAAATGTAACAGTAAGTTTATAAAGCGAATGTTACACTATTCAGTATATATATATCCCCTAGATGTAAATTTTTCTGGACTAATTTTGTTGACTATATACAGTACATTGGAAGAAAGCATGGTTACTTCCTGAAAAATGTTGCATTTCTAATAAAATCAGAGAGATACATTTTAAGATTTTGCATAATGTTTACCCAACAAACTCCCAAATTGCTTCTTTTTTTGATATTTCTAGTTTATGTGTATTCTGTAAAGTTGAGGAAGAAACTTTACTTAATTTATTCTATCATTGCGATTCAGGTTAAATTTCTCTGGGAGAACTTAAGATCTTCTTTTATAAAATTTGATTTAAAATTTACGCTAAAAGAAATATTTCTATATTTTTCTAGTAGTGACCATGCTACTGAA
Organism: Garra rufa; assembly: GCF_049309525.1. NCBI lineage: Eukaryota > Metazoa > Chordata > Actinopteri > Cypriniformes > Cyprinidae > Garra > Garra rufa. The sequence continues at coordinate 47,586,132 of NC_133371.1, read as the reverse complement.
CTTGTTGTTAATTTTTTTGTTTTGCATTGTAATTTTTTTTATTAATAAATCCAAATTTCTTAGTATGTTACCTAGATTTGATGTCTGTTTTTTTTTTGTCATTTTCTTTTTCTTTCCTTTTTTTTGTTATAATATTTCTATGCACTGCTGTTTATAGTTGTTTTCCTTTTTGTCTTGCAATAATAAAAAAAAAAAAAAAAAAAAAAAAAAAAATCATGTATATGTGCCAAATGCCCCTTGACCGTCTCCAAAAGATCACAAAAGACATTTTAAAAACGTATAATGGCAAATACAAACATTTCTTACCTTCACACATCGAATTTATGTCCTGACAATGAAAACTTGAAGCACGAGGAAATTTGCTTGTCTCAGTAGAATAACGGCTCATGAAGTGACGCAGGCAGCAATGTGATTGGCTGATATTTAACACATATTGTGTTGGACACACTGTGTTGGATATTTTCTTTTTTCTTTTTCGTTTTTAACACACACTTAACACAAAGTAACACAAAATGTGCTAAAATAGACATAACACAAACAATGTGTTAAAAATTAACACATCCTTTTTGAGAGTGTGGAAAAAAATAATGAAGCAAGTTAGGGAAAAATAATTAAATTAAAATAAAAATGAAACACAATAGAATAATAGAAAAAACAATAAAATAAAATAAAAAAAAAAGAATAAAAGAGTTCGGGTCCATTTGTCACACAGAGACTTTAGCGATTAAGTGATTTTCATACTTAGTATTTTAATTATTGACCAATACAAATAGCTAAACATTAAAAAATTTTTAGTTTTTAAAAAAGTTTTTTCTGGGAAACTGTTTAAAATTAAGTGAGCTTACTATTATTATAACATGAGAAAAAAATATCTGTCAACAAGATTAAAAAAAAGAACTTCACCCAAAATGGAAAAAAAGTTTATTTTTGTAATTTCACTGGCAGATAATTTTTCTTGTTTTAAGCATAAACTAACTTTATTTTAATAATTTGTACAGTAAAAGAAGACAAAATACTGAGGGGGAAAAAGCACTTCTGCAATTGAGAAGACTTTAATGCTTTGTCATTTTTAGAGCTTAGAGCTATGAATATTTCTCAGAAAAAAAGTCATACGAGTCTGTAAAGACATGAATCATGACAGAATTTTAGTGAATTATTCCTAACGCACCTCTCTTCTGCTAAAGTTCAGCTGAGTTTCTCAGATCTCAGCTAGTTTTCACTAGCTTTAATGCACCTTTCAGCAATTTATCAATTGATGAAAATGACTGCAGTCTTTAGTTTTAATAGCTTTTCCTGATAGAAGCTCATTTGACAGGGATTTCTCTTGATATAGGAAGGCTCTCTGACCTGTGAGTGAAGGTGGCAGCGGTCGGCTCAGGGTCAGTACGGCCGGTTGGCGTCCTTCGGCCTCTTCAGCTGAACTTTGAGCCTCTTCATGCCGATCTGAAAGCCGTTCATGGCCTGAATGGCTGCCTGAGCGCTGGACGGGTTATCAAAGCTGACGAATCCTGACAGACAAACACACAACAACAGCATTAACCAGATTCAAGAAGAAAATGAAGAATAATGAAGAACAAAGCCATGCTATCATGCAGGGATTCAGCTGATTACCTTTGAGCTAGAAATATTTACTTGAAGTCATTAAGAAATGTAAAATTAACATTTCAATAATTTTATAACACATGTTCATGCTCCACAGTTAATGACACCAAGCCCCAAACACAAACAAACAAACAAAATAAGCAACTTTTTAAATTTTTAAGTGTTTTGCTTAAAATTATGCATTTGGTTTTAATTTGACATTTTTATGATTTAATAGCTTTCCATCAACTTATGAACCCCCCGCAGTTCCCTTTCAAACACCAGTTTGGGAAAAACCCAGAAGCAATGGCATGAAAAATAAAATAAAATAAAATAAAATAAAATAAAATAAAATAAAATAAAATAAAATAAAATAAAATAAAATAAAATAAAATAAAATAAAATAAAATAAAATATTAAACAAATACTTTCATGATTGAATTAGTAAAAAAAATTAATAAATTAGATTCATTAACCCCCTGCAGTTATCTCGCAACACCCAATTTGGGAAAAAACCCCTGATGTAATGGCATGACAAAGACTGAATAATAAAATAAATAAAGTAAAATAAAATAATGAAAATATATATACTTTTCATGATTTATTTAATAAAATAATAATAAATAAAATAGCTTTCCATTAACTCATTGATCCCCTGCAGTTAACTAACAAACCCTATTTGGGATAAAATAAAATAAAATAAAATAAAATAAAATAAAATAAAATAAAATAAAATAAAATAAAATAAAATAAAATAAAATAAAATAAAATAAAATAATTTATTAATGAAAATAAAATCCTGATTAAATTACAAATAAATAAATAAAAAAAGCTTTCCATTAACTCATGAAACCCCTGCAGTTTCCTCACAAAAAAAAAAAAAAAAAAACTGATGTAATGGCATGACAAAGACTGATAAAATAAAATAAAATAAAATAAAATAAAATAAAATAAAATAAAATAAAATAGAAAAAAATCCCTACAATTCCCTAACAATCCCCAGTTCGGGAAAAAAAGCCTGATGTAATGACATGACAAAGACTGAAAAAAATAAAAATAAAATAAATAAATGAAATGAAATGAAATAAAATGAAATGAAATTAAATTAGAAAAAAATAGAATTAAAATAGAAATAGCTTTCCATTAACTCATGAAACCCCTGCAGTTCCCTCATAAAGCCCAGTTTGGGAAAAAAAATCCCTTATGTAATGTCATGACAAAAACTGAAAAATAAAACAAAAAACAAAACCCTAATATAATGGCATAACAAAGACTGTACATATTAAAATTTTAAACAAATGAGTAAAAATAAATAAATAATAATAATTAATAAAAAAGAATTATCATGGGAGCGTCTGGAGTTGATCCCGCCGGGCAAACAACAATCATTACAAACAAATGAAGTTCAAAACACCCTCACAACTTATTATGATGATCATGAGCAACTTCAAATTAAATTCTAGTACAGAAATTAATTAAGAAAATGCATCTGCTATAAAGTTGCTCATTTTCCAAACACTTTCCTGAGGTAAACTTTGTTAAAAGAGTCCCTGATGAGTCACTTACATCAGTAAAAATAGCTAAATTAACATTCTTACCCTGACATTTAAACCATCTACATTGCAACTATCTGTGTTTGACGAGTTACACGCTCGAGTTTAATACTTGATTAAATCACTAAATCACAGTATGAGCAACAGTCAGTGATTCTTGACTGAACAGATAGCAGAAAACATGAGCTCTGAGCGTGTTTGAGGGCGTCTTATGGGCGTCTGAGGGTGTTTTTAGTGGAGCAGGATCTCGCTCCTGTCCTCTTCTTATCATTCTGACCGACTGACGGCAGGAATTTTCCACCTGCCAGACGATTTCATCGACACGCTGCAGCTCTGATTGAATTTGCCTGCTTTTGTCTGACTCAAACCAGATAAGACAGCGCTTTCACACAAACCTTTAAACACATGCAGGACAGAGAGAGAGAGAGAGAAGAGCTGTCAGACAGAAGCGCTCCTCATAAACCTCAGCCTGTAGTCTATCATCATGCTGAAAACTGCTGAAAACAATAACAGTACAGCTCCAAACTAAACCACTATACAGCCCTGTGTCTGTTTGCTCTCCCATCATATACATGCTTGTGTACATTTGTTTATTTTATCTTTTAGAAGTGCAGTTTTACAGTTGTCTATTTTGTTGGAAAATAGACCAATACACTATTGCAATCTATTCAAAAGTTGATAAAAACTTGTGTAAAAATTGTGAAATATTATTATGAATTAAAATAGCTGTTTTCTATGTGAATATCTGATAAACTGTAATTTATTTTTTAGGATCAAAGCTGAATTTTCAGCATCATTGCTCCAGTTTTCAGTGTCACATGATCCTTCAGAATCTTTTTTTAATGTGCTGATTTGCTGCATTTATTTGATTAAAAATACAGTAAAATTGTGAAATATTATTCTTATTTAAAACACCTGTTTTCTATGTGAATATCTGTTCAAATGTAATTTATTCCTGTGATCAAAGCTGAATTTCCAGCATCATTGCTCCAGTCTTAAGTGTCACATGATCCTTTAGAAATCATTTTAATATGCTGATTTGCTGCATTTATTTGATCGAAAATACAGTAAAATTGTGAAACACTATTATAATTTTAAATAGCTATTTTCTATGTGAATATTTGTTCAAATGTTATTTCTGTGATAAAACCAGAATTTTCAGCATCACACCAAAAGCCTCAAGCTTAAAAAAAAGTAAATTGACATCTGTACAGTAGACCGCAGAAGAAAAAATGTCAACTCTTCAGCAATAAAAAAAAAAAAAAAGGAAAACAAATGTTAGATTATGTAGAGTAATTTTTGCTTATTAGTATGGATGAATTGGATCATGGAAGGTCGGCAGCAAAGACATCAGTTAATAAAATGAGATTAAATACATAAAGGATATTTAAAGTATTATTTAACATATTTAATTATTGCAAGTATGCGTTGAATTTCACCGCTTTTATTCATTTTGATCTGTTTTTTAGTGAGTGAGATGAATTAATGCATGTTCACATTTATTCTAGAACTAAAGGAACATCTTACAATTTCTCTCAACATGGGGACAGGAGAGCTTTTAATCAATAAATGAGAAAAAGTAACTCAGATATTTTCTTGTCAATTAAAAAGTAATGCATTACTTAGTTACTTGGAAAAAGTAATTTTACTATGCAACTTGCGTTACTTGTAATGTGTTACCCCCAACAATGTTAACAATTGAGACTGTCTTCTATCTGTGTGCCAAATTGCATAACTTTCCTGCAAGTGGTTCCATAGACATAGAAATGGAAGAAGAACGCCAATGGATACAATAGGTGCCTTCAGACCCTAAGAACAAAAATGTTTGTGAAAATGACCGCAGCAAATGAAATCACATTTATTAAAGCTCTTAAAGTCTACGTTTCAGAGCGTTTGTCTGGAACTCCACACACTGTACACGAAACAATCAATCAGCGAAAGCCCATCAGCCGCGGCGCTTCAGAAGAGTGCGTGTGTTTAACCGAGACGTTCAGATAAACACGCGTGTTTAGCACGTCTGCAGTGATAAATGCACACGCGAGTCTAATTCCAGCACGTCTGCTGACACCATAGAGTAATGAGGGAGAATATGTTCCTCTCCACACCGGAGGAAGCTGATGAAAAAGACCTGATTTAATTTCCTTCCTGAGCGGCGGCTTTATCTCATTTTATTGCGAGTTCGGAGGAGCCCGCGGGCGCAGACGCCACGCTCCTGTTTGTCAGCCAAGATCTTAATGAATAGTGATGAAAATAACGTTTAAATGTAAAGATGCAGAAAGAGACCTCAGCGTGCGGCGACACCAAGGCAGGAAGCGCATTATGAGAAATATAATGACGGCACGCAGGAAGCACTTCACGCTTTCCATGCAGCTGCGGGGCGGGTAAAGGAAAGGCATTCTGGGTAAGTTTGATGCCAGGGCTATTATCCTTAATAAAACTAAAATGACAACTTTTACAAATATCTTTGTTAATTGAAATAAAGCTGAACAAAATAAATATTAGATTAAAACATACTAACTGAAATGAGCTGAATAAAGGCTACAACTTTTGTTAATTAAAATAAAGCTTAAAAAAAGTAAATTTTGCTTTTAAAAAGTAATACAAACTAAAAGTGAACTAAAACAGTTTAAAACTAAATAAAATATAAATATTGAATAAATATAGACATTTTCCTTGATAACTCACTCAAATAAGTTAAAAACTAAAAACTAAAGTTACTGTTAACTAAAATAAAGCAGAAAACATATTAGATAAAAAATATAGAAATGTTGCCTTTAAATAAATATAAAAATAAATATTAAATGAGAAAATAGAAATTTATTTTGAAAAAAAAAAAAAACTAAAACTATGTAAAAATTGTTAATTAAATTTCATAAAATAAAACACAGCTTAAAAAGGAAATATAAATATTAGGCAAAAAATAAAACTAAAACTCTTAAAAACATTTTATGAGATATTAAATAAATATAAAAATAAATATTGGATGAATAAATAACTAAAACTGACTAAAAATAAAAATAAATGTAATTGTAATTGTTAAATAAAATACATCTTAAATAATTAAAATATTAAAATATACATATTAGGCAAGAAAAAAAAAGTTAACTAAAACTGTTAAAACATTTTTTTTTTAAATTTAAACAAAACCAAACGAAATAAAATCAAACAGAAATAAATAAATAAAAATAATATATATTATGTGAAAGGCTTTTTTTAATTAATTGATATATAAATAAATAAATAATAAACAGAATTAAAACCGAAAACTGAACTAAAACATTTTTGTTAATGGAAATAAAGCTAAAACAAAATAAAACATAAATATAAATAAATGTAAATAATAAAAACAGACATTCTCCTGGGTAACTCACTGAAATAAGTTGAATAAAAACTAAAACCAAAGTTATTAAAACATATTTAATAAGTAAAAAAGTAATAAACTAAAACTTAAGTAAAACTGAAGCTAAAAAAAAAAAATTAAGCTAAATAATAGCTAAAAACTTAACTTAAAAATGAAAACTGAAAGTATAAAAAAAAAGCTAATGAATAATTCTAATCTATTAATACATAAATCATCGTAAAACATCTGACACCAGTCCTGAAGAGTCAGAATTAGAAAATTGGAAAACGCCGCCCTGAAGAGCAGCACAAACTGTGAGGAAGATGATGGATATCAGACAGAATCTCATAACCGGCGACTGATGAGCGAAACCCGGTGGGAAAATCACACCAATCCCCGTCGGGCTCCGTCGGCCGTGACGCCGCTTCCCGGGCGCTAATTGCATCTTGATGAGCGCAGACGCGGGAAATAAAGCGGGAACTCACCGAAACACTTGCTCTGATTGGTGGCCCGGTCCACGAAGACTTTGGCGGAAATGACGTTGCCAAAGGGCAGAAACATCTGCATGAGCTCCGCGTCGCCGAACTCCTGCGGCAGGTGGTAAATAAACAGGTTACAGCCCTCCGGTCCTGAAACACACAAACACAGACCAACGCTAATGAGATTTCACACCGAGCCATACGCATGCAGATACACAGTCACCGCTCTCAGATTCAGACGTTATCGTCTTCGTTAAACGGAGATCTGATTAAACGTGGATATGGGAATTGAAGCCACTTCCACTGTGTTGTGGCTTCTTTTGGGAAAATTGGATAAACAATCATTTGTCAGTGTCTCCTGGCATTTGGCAGAGATCGTGTGAGATATCGCTTTAATCACATGCCAGACTGCATGTTCACATTGTCACATTAAAACACTGCTAATGGAGTCAACAATAAATATGAACAATAAAATAAATAACACATAAAAGACAAAAAAAAGAAAGAAAAGTGAAATCAAATTAAATGAAAATAAAAAAATATACAATATAAATTAAAATAAACAAGATAAAACAAAATAAAAGGGGAAAAAATGAAATTCTATATGATCAAATCAAATTAAAAAGGAAAAAATAAATGAAATTTAATTAAAATTAAAATATTGATTTTAAAAATAAAACTGATAATGGAGCAAGTATATAATAAATGAAGACAAAATTAAAATAAAATAAAAATATAAATATGACAAAATATAAATTATGTTATATTAATATCAAATAAAATAAAAACAAAAGACAAAATGAAAAAATAAAAAAATAAAAATTATATATATATATATATATATATATATATATATATATATACAAAATAAAATTGTGTGACTGGAGCAAATGGTAATAATTAAAACATTTATATTAAAATAAAATAAAACTATGTTGCATGGACAGCATGTTTATATTGTCCAAAATTAAAACAGTGCTAATGGAGTGAACAATAACAATTAACAATAAAAATAATAATAAAATAAAAGAGAAATAAAAAAAAAACTAAATAAAAGCAATATAAAATAAAATAAAAATAAAAAGGCAAAACCTTAAATAATAACTAAAATAAGTTTAAGTAAAAGCACTACTATTACTAAATTTCTAATTAATAAAACCAAAACTCAACTACAACTATAACTACACAAATAAATGCACATACAAATCTAATAAAAAAGATAAAAAACACAAAAATGACTAAACATTGAACTAAAATTTTAATGAAAATGATAAAAATAAATAAAATAAAATAAATAATCAAATAAACAGAAAATATAAATAAATAAAGCCAAATATACAATATACAATAAATAATACAAAAATCAAATTAATAAAACTATACAATATAAAATAAAACAAGATAAAAGTTTCTATATTCTATATTAATGTCAAATCCAGTAAAAAAGGAAAAACAAAATTAAATAAAATAACCTAAAACCTAAAATTAATTTAAATAAAATAAAAATATTATTTTAAAATAAAACTGAAAAAAGTACACTAAACAAATTAGAAATAACAACTAGAAATAATAACTAAAATAACTCAA